>NC_134957.1:606060-909090 GCF_965638725.1 Aptenodytes patagonicus
TGTGCGCGTGCCCTGCTCTCTCTGGCACGCAAACCCGCCTGCCCAGGGCCAGGCCAGCTCCACTGGGCCATCAGCAGAGCCCTGGGATACTCGGCCACAAGCTCCAGTCCAGACACCTGCAAAAACTACCCCCAGCTCCATCATTCCCCTCCAGCCCAGCATTTTATTGCCCTGACCCTGCACACCTTCCAGCTGCGTGGTTAAAGTACAGACACCTCCCTGCACAGGGCACACGTGTCGCAGGCCCAGGCAAGCAGAGGGGAGCACAGCCATGGGGAAAGCTTGGAGGCTTTTAAAAATCACCCTGCGGCCCTGGCAATTCCCTTTGAGTGGCCAGCTCAGAGAAATGCAGTCACGTGAGTTTTTGTATTTTCAGGTGAGGAATATCAAGGCTTTGTTGCATGGGGCGTGAGGAGGGGGAATCGCCAAACCCAAGTGCTGGTGATAGCGGCAGGCAAAGGTCAGGGGAAGAAGTGCTCAAAGGGAAGGGACCTCACAAACAGGTCAGAGGCACCATCACAGGGAGCAGCCTCCTCCTTCTCCTTGACGGCACACAGCAGTGGTGAGAGGCGCTGCACCAGGCGCAGGTCCTCAGAAGAAAGGCATGACGGCAGCTCCTCTTTCTATCCTTCCCTGGTTTTGTCTTTGCTTCTTTCCACTCCTAGTGCCTGGCAGGACCCCACAGGGAGGGCACCTCATCCCCTGAGATCTGCGCAAGCAGCCTTTCTGCTCCCTCAGAGGACCAGTGAGGTCAGATGCAGAGCATACGTACACTCATTCAGCACCCCATGGGCAAGCTCTACCTGTGCTCACATACGAGAGACAGGTGCCATCCTCTGCTAGCAGGAAGGAACTTCTCAAAGCCCCTTTCCACTAGCATCTCCTCCTTTAGGCATCCTACAGTCCACCTCTCTGGCTCTTTCCACAGCCATGATGCACATAGAAAAGGCAAATATTTGGGAGCACACATGCCCTCGAGGGGCATGTGTGAGGTGAGGTGAGCCTCACCTGCACCTGGGGCTCATGCCAGGGAGACCTTTCTCCTTGGCTCCCAGGCCTTCCAGCGCGCTGAGGTCAACTCCCAAGATACAACAGTCTATGTTTCACAGCAGCAATGCTGCCTCCCAGGACAGCTGCAGCCAGTGTGCCGGGTGCTGCTGCCTGCACGTGCCAGGAGCCATCGCGGACCTGGAAAGCCACCGGGTACAAAGCACTGACATTTCAGCCTCGGTCTAAAGGGGTTTCAAAACATTTTGTCCTGCTTGACATTTAGGAACCACTCTTGGTTGGTGTCTTTGCCAAATCTCAAGTGGCAAAGGGAGCCAGAAATACAAGAACATTAAGTGCTTCCTGGAAAGAAAGAAAGAAAAAAAAAAAAAAGCCAAAACAAACAAACCCCACACCCACAGCACACCCCTGAGTGGCACTAACGGCTCTGTGCCCCAATGGCCTCTGCCATGGGACGGAGGAGGAACAGCAGGGACAAGGACCCCCAGGGCACTGCCCAGCTATGCCACCGAGGAGGCACAAGGCAAAGGGCAGGCGAGCGGCAGCACGCTGGCCTCAGCAGAGAGGACCCAGAGCCGCTGGGGGAGAAAACCAGCAGGGCCCAGGAGAGACACCTTCATCAGGGGAAGTGAATTGCTGCATCCTGGCACTGGCACGGTGCCGCTCGGGACATGGTAACAGCACGGCAGCAGCCCCAGGAGCAGCTCCCGGCCCCTCGCCTGCCGGCGGGATGCCCTCCCCAGCGCTCGCCCTTCCAGCCCACAGGTGACGCTTCAGCCCTGCCAGCCGGGGAGGGTTTCGGTAGGCAGCTGCCAGCTCCCTTCCCGCAGCGGCCTGCCACTGGCTGCCCCACGCAGGACCCAGCCACCCCACGCGGGACCACCAGCCCCCGACACCTTTGCCGAGGGAAATTAAAGGCCAGCGCTAATGAGAGGCAGTCGTTGGGGTAGCACAGCAGGCGGGATGCTCAGAGTCGGGGACGAGCCCCCACGAGCACCGAGGCCCCGGTTCCAGCCCCGCCGGCCCGGTAGTCGCAGGGTGGTCCCCGGAGCCCACCGCGCTGGGGGGGAAGGGAGCCGCCCCCCCAGGACGAGGGGCGGCCGCCGCACCCGTGAGCCCCGCCGGAGCACCCCCTCGGTCCCGGGCCCTCCAGAAAGGCCCGCGGAACCCTACGGAGCGGGACCCCAAGGAGCGGGGCCTCGCGGCGACGCCCTCCGGCAAACAGACACCACCCCCACCCCGGAGACGACCCCCTCCCGGCGAGGCCCCCCGCCGGCCCAGGCCCGGAGGGGGCGGCCCGGCCCGTGTCGCCGGGCCAGCCGCAGGGCCGGGGACGCGCGGGCGAGGTCGGCGGAGCCCCGCTCACCTGCAGGCCGGTGGGGGGCGGCGGCGCCCCCGGCAGCAGCCCCGCAGCCGCCCGGCCCGCACACAAAGCCGCGCAGGCACGGCCGGCGGGACACCGCCGCCCCGCCCCCCCCGCAGCGCCGACCAATCGGCGCCTGCACCTCCCCCCGGGCCCCGCCCCGCGCCAATCGGCGCCTCGCCGGCCGCCCCCCGCCCCGGCCTCCCGGCCCGCCTGATCCGCGCGCCGGCCGACGCCCCGCCCCCCTCATCTGCATGCGACGCCCCGTCTCCCGGTTCCCGGTGGCGGTACCTTCGGGCCTGTACTGCGCGATGATGGTCACTGTCTGCCCCGCCCGCTTCAGCGCCGCCGCCGCCTGCTCGTGGGTGGCGTTGCGGAGGTTCACGCCGTTCACCTGCCGGGACAGAGCGGCTCCGCTGGACCGGACCGACCGGGGCTCGCACCGACCGGGTCTGCCCTGCGCGCCGACCCTCGGCACCGCCGCCCCCGCCCCTGTACCGGTACCCGCGGTGCCCACACTCTCAGTGCCTCGTCACCCAGCCCCTGTGCCACCAGTACCACGCCCAGTACCGGCATCTCTAGTACTGGCATCCCCGGTACCCGCCCCCGGCCGGCCTGGGCATCGGGGGTGCCCTCCGCCGGCAGGCGGGCAAGGACCCGGCCAGCCCCTGCTCCACCGCAGGACAGATCCCGGGCAGGCTGCTGCTCTGATTCTACACACCCAGGGGCCAGGTCCATGCCGGCACTGGGGATGGACCCTGCCGAACCGTGTCCCGGGTGGCAGGGGACAGGTGTCCTGCAGACACCCGCCTGGGGCTGTGGGAGGCCGTGGAGGGGCAGTGGGTGGCCCCGCCGACTCACCGAGAGGATGCGGTCTCCCCTCCGCAGCTCCCCGCTGAGGTCGGCAGGGCCTCCAGCCAGGATGAAGGACACGAAGATCCCCTCGCCATCTTCCCCCCCAACAATGTTGAAGCCCAGGCCGGTGGAGCCTTTGTGCAGGATGATTTTCCGGGGCTCCCTGGAAGGACAGACACAGGACAGGGAGACAACAGGGTGAGGAGCAGCGAACCTGGTGACAGGGTCAGCCGTGCCCGGGCTTTCCAGCACACTGGTGGGGCTGAGTCACCCTGAGTGCGACCTGCCGTGACAGCCCTCGGCACCAAGGAGGCTGATAAACTGGGAGAGGTGTGGGCAGTTGCACAAGTGACATGAGACAGAGCACAGACGGAGACAGAGCATCTGCTGTGAAATCATGCACAGAAACATCGGTCTGCGAGGCGGCATTGGATGCTGCGAGCCTGGGCATCGAGGATGGCGCAGCCGTGCCAGGAGAGGGGGATCAAGCCCCTCAGCACCCGTGCAGCACGGCAAGCGTGCCTGCAACCCCACGCACCCCCATGCCACAGGCCCTGTGCGGCTCAAGAGAAGTCCTAAATTTTTTGATGATGACTTAATTCTTTCGCAGCTCCAACAATAGGCAGGCAAAGGCAGAAAGACTGCCTGGCATCGCAAAAATCCTGTGTCAATTTTCATCTGGGAAAAAAACCCAAAGTCTGATGGGAACAACGGCAGCTCCCAGCTTAAGCACTGGATTAAAATAAGAAGGAATAAATGACGCCAGACAATTAGCATAGGCTGGCAGTGATTGTCAGCCAGCATGACACTGAGGACCATCAGTGCATCCACTGCGGTGACCAGCTGGATCCTGGGCACTCTGGAGGGTACCGCAAGGACTGAGGACCTGCCAGTGAGCTCAGCAGCCTGATCAACCCCATGCCTGCCAGGGAGCAGAGGGAGATCTCTGGGACACAGTAGGAGAGATGCTGGAGCCCCAGGCATGGCACTGGCCGAGGGCACCCACAGTGGACCCTAAAGTGCTGGCAGTTGTGCTAAGGGGACCCTGGGGCACTGGGGGGGCTGGCCCAGCTGGCCCCCCCGGTTGCCGGTGACAGCCGGGGAAGGAGTGGGGCTCAGGTGGCATGAGCAGAGCAGGGACCCAGAGGAATAAAGTTTGGCTGAGCAGACAGCATGAAGCCCTGAAGCCTGGTAGTGTGCTCCCAGGCCACTCTTGCAAGAAAACATCTTTTTCAGCCCCCTGGGCCAGGCTGGAGCATCACTGCTGTCACCTGGGTGAATGGGGGAAGGTTTTGGTGCTTTCACAGATGCAGGCAGCAGGATTTACCTCCAGGGACACGTGCCAGCGCCCCAGGAAAAGTCTTCCACCATCCTTCCCCATGGGGGAGTCCTGATGCACTGAATGTCACTTAGCTCCAGGCAACCACCTTATAAGGAGCAATAGGAGCAGGAGATGGACAGACAGAAGTGTGGGACATCCGAGAAGGTCTTGGTGGGCTCCTGCCCTGCCCAGGCCCCGGGCTCAGCACAGCCTGACCCTCCTGGCTCTCCCAGCCACTCCTCTCCCCATCCCCACACCTCCCATGAGGCACTGCAGCACCCCAGTCCCCTACCTCTGGTCACACTTGCTCCTGTGGCCTTGCTGCTGCCTGGAAGGGGACAGGGATGGCTGTCCCCTGTAGGACATGGACGACGAGACATTGACGGTGAACATTGCGGCGTGGCAGGCTCTGCTGGTGGCACTGGCCAGGAGGCATGAGGGGCAGGAATGTTCTGAATGCTCTGCGCCACGGCCGCCCCGTGCTGCCTGTCTCTGCCTCTCGCTGGCTGCAGGGCCGGTGGCTTCCCAGACCCACACACAGGGTTTTTTATGGAAGTGCTGAAAGGATGCAGCCTTCGCTCTGTTAGACCCTACAGACTTAACTCCTTCCTGCCCCTGCAGGCATGGACAGCACTGCCCCGACTGGGGGGGAGCACCCAAGTGAGGGCAAATTCGCAGCCCGGCTCCCCATGCCTGCAGCTCCACACACACCATGCATCACCACAGCCCCTTGCCTTCAAATGCAGAGGTACGGCAGAGTTGTAACTCCAGCTACGCATTTCTGATGGGGCAGAGGCTGAATCTACCTTGTGACCTCCAGAAAATACCTGCTTTATCCTTATGGCCTTTGGATGCATTCGAGCTCTGAGCTAAGTGGGGCTCAGGACTCGGCTGGACTGTAGCATGGGGCTGGGATGCAGGCATCAGTCCCTCTGCAGCAAAGCTATGCCTGCGGCTAGAGCTCTCCCAGGGGAAGAAATAGGTCAGATTTCTGGGTCTGCAAACCCTGCCTCCAACCAGCTGATGAACTTGCTCTGCCCCTTGGGTTTTGCTGCTGCCCAAGCAGAGTGCAGGAACCACCACCCCAACTTGGCCTGGTGGGAAGCATCACCAGCACCCATGAGGACCAGGCGGTTTGGTGGAAGGTAGAGAGACACTACAGGAACCAAGAAGAGGAAATGAAGCTCCAGACAGGTACATCTCAGGTCTGTCATGACACGCACTCTCTGCTTCCATCCTCATCCCGGGAGGCAGGACATGGATCCTGCAGGCAGATACCACGCTGGATGTTGCAGCATTAACACTGGGACCTCGGCACAGAGTGACTGCGGGAATCCTGTGGGGCTGTGCCGGGTCTGGGTTGCAGTGGTGGAGCTCATTGGAAAACAGATGCTCTGGTCCCTGGCCCCGGGTGCTGCAGGACACGAGTGTCACTGGAGCCACATCTGCATCTACAGCAGTACTTGTGCCCATGGGAGGGGAAGGGGCTTGATACTGGATCCAGGCCAGGACCTCTGCTTCTCCTGGGGAATGGCTGGCAGGAGCCTCCTGGGAGACAGCTGCTTTTTCAGGGGAGTCGCTGCCTTTCCCCACACCAGTAAGATGCATTTGGACCACACTGGTCCCAGTGCACAATCGTGGTGATGCACGAGCCAACAGACCCGCAGTGATGCACATGAGTTTTTCAACACTGCCCTGGGATGGATGAGGGAGGTGCTGAGCCCACCGCAGGCTGCGAATCTGGCGGGGAGCAGGGGGCTGTGGCTGGGGACAGTGGCCAAGCAGTGCCAGCCTGTCTGCAGCGGGGCCCTCCGCAAAGCAGCACCATCCTCTAGCGGCCACTGGCACGTGCTGCACCAGGGCCACTGCCAAGCCGCTGCTGAGCCACTGCTGAGCCATTGCTGTGCCATTGCCACTGGGCCGTGTCCAGCCCGGGCTGGGCTGCTCCCTCCGCTCTCTGGCTGCAAATAAGGACATCGATGCATGTAGGAAGGGACACCCTGGTGGGACCGGGGTCCCTGGCAAGAGACAGATGGTGCGTTTTCCGAGTGCTGGGACTCAGTCCCTTCTGTGGTGCAACGTAATGGCAGAAAGCACTGCTCCTAGGTGTGGCATCATCCCCCAGTGCCCTGACAGCACAAGAGTTGCTACACCCAGCGAGGACGCGGCACCAGGAACAGGCTGTAGAACCAGCATCATTGGTGCCGAGACCAGGTGGGAGAGATGGGGCATGGGCGGAGGCCAGTGCTGCACCGGTCACGGAGCACAGAGGCACCCAGCTGCAGACGAGCACCAAGCAGCGAGAAATCCCCCTGATGAAGGTGAGTGCAGCCACTCTCTGGGAGGACAGTGGACCTGATGCTAGATGGCAAGTCAGGGTCTCCCGTTCTGGCATCCACCAGCACCCCGCAGAACGGGACAATCCCAGCCGAGGCTACAGCATCTTCCACTGCAAACGCAACCCTGAAACCAGCCTGCAACCTCGCTCCTAACTGCAGAGCCAGCCCTAAGCCTAACCCGAGTGTCAGTCCTAAGAATACAGCCTGAGCCCTACAGCCCTGGCCCTGGGGATACCAAACCCAGAGCAGGCTCAGCACTGGCCCCGAGGCTGTTGGAAGCAGAGGTAAAGCTGTGAGCCTGGGCAAGCAGAGCGGGATCAGCCAGGTCTTGCTCTCTTGTCCTCAGCATGAGGCTTTGGAGAAAGTTTTACACTGCCTTTAGTCTCAGAGCAGTGTCTCCTTTGTGCACCTCTTTATTTCCTGGGTTCAGGAAACAAACCTGTGCAGGAGGCTAAGCCCGGGGCTGGCAGCCGGTGAAATGGCACCTGGGTGCAGGTGGTTTGGGATGCTGGGCTCGGGGAGCACGGGAGGAGGAGCCCTACTTGTACCCAGAGCTGTGCCCCCCCGGCCCCTCACCCCCAGCACAGCTCTGCTTGGGGACAGCCTGCTTGCAGCCTGGGAGCCTGTGGCACTGCCGGCACCGGATGGCACCGTAAGGGCAGGGAACACCTTGTATTCCAGGTATTGTAAAACAAGTAAGGGAACGAAGCTGAAATGCAGACATGTAAGGCTTGGGGAGGAGCAGGAGGGGGAACAGGGAAGGGGGGGATGCAGCGAGCTGGGGAGTAACACAGCAGGGCTGATCTCGGGGGGGTGAGCACGGAGCTCACTGCGGGGGCCCCAAGCTTTGCACCACGCACCCACAAACGGGCTTTCGGCCGAGGCTCTGCACCGGCAGCAGGGATGAGGTCAAGTAGCCAGGGAGGGAAAAAGAGGGAAGGAGAAGGAGCAGGGATTAGGGACGCGTATGCCTAGTGCTCACCTGGTGAAGTCCTCATCCCCGATCATGTGCCGAGGGATGGGCGAGTACCGGGACGGAGTCACCTGGGGAGGGACGGGGTAGGCAGGCTTGCTCTCAACGCTGCCCAGGTAGCCCAGACTGGAGTTATGGCTTATGTGGTTGTCAGCCAAGGCTGAGAAGGCTGCAAGGGAGGAGAAGGGCATCAGGAGCAGAAATCCATCTGCAACATGGACGTGGAGACCAGCCCAGCATTGCCCGCCGCCCCAGCACGCTCTGTCCTCCCTAGCCCTGTGGTGCCCAGGCTGCTGCGCTAGCGGCCAGCGGCGTACGTACTGCTGGCATAGTCGGGGGGCGCGTACATGTCGTTGAGGTGGATGTTGCCGGGCTTGGCCACTTTCAGGTACACCATGTCGGAGGTGTTCTTCAGGGCAGCCACTGCCTCCTCGTGCCGCACGTCCTGCAGGTTCGTGTTATTCACCTGCCGGAGGAAAGGGGCTGGGTGACACAGCCACAGGCAGGAGGGCAGGGGCCGATGTAGCCCTGCAGGAGCGGAGTGGTTTCCCGCAGGGTAGGTGCCGCAGTAGCTCTGGAGACAGGGTCCCATCTCCACAGGTTTGGCCCTCCTGCCTGCAGCTGGTGCTGCGCCTCCCACAGCACCATCCCAGCAGGGACCCCAGGGAAGGGGCACGGGGCTGCCGGCAGGACTGATGCTGCGGTTCAGGATTGGCACCTACAGCAGAGACTGCCCGGCTTCGCCTCGCAGCCAGCTGCGGGCATGGGGCTTACCGCAAGCAGCCGGTCCCCGATCTGCAGGCGCCCATCCTTCTGGGCAGCGCCTCCCTCGATGATCTTGGTGATGTAGATGCTGTTGTCCCCGGGGATGTGCTGGTTTCCGATGCCCCCTGCGATGCTGAACCCCAGGCCTGAGGGGGAGTGAGAGGGCAGGTGAGGGGTGAGGGACAGATGGATGGGCAGAGCCCCGGGCTGGCCACACGGCCCCTCTGCCTCACTGGGCTTCCCACCCTGCCCCAAACCTGGCAGGCAATGGGCCACCCCACTGCTGTGCGGGGATAGCCCAGCCACTGTGCACTGCACCGTGGGGCTGTCCTACACCCCATGCCCCATAGCATCCCATGCTGCTGGGCTACCCTGTGGCATCCTGCACCGTGGCGGTGCCACCTTGCATCTCACGTCCCCCGTGATGCTGCTTTGCACCCTGTGGCATCTCACACCGAGGGGTCACTCCACACCATCCTGTGGGGCAGCGGGGCTCCCTGGTCCTGCAAGCAGAGTGAGGGGTTCACCTTTGGGGCCCTTCATCAGGTTGACCTCCATGATGGTCTCTGGCGGGGGCTGCCGGCGGCGCACCACGAGCCGTACCACAGGGCCCGCTTCCTTCAGGGCCTCCACGGCTTTGCTGTGCACCACCTCGGAGACGTCCACGTCATTTACTCGCAGCACACAGTCGTTCACCCTGCAGGCACAGGGTGGCTCTGAGCTACCCTGAGGAACTGCCAGCCCGTGCCACCCTCCTCTGGACACCTCTGCCACCCTCCTCCGGACATGTAGACCCTTGTGCAAAGGAGAGCTGCTCAAGCTGGCCAGATTCTGCCCTGCCAGGGTGAGAGGGGGGTCCCTCCCAAAGTGGGAGGCAGTGGGGGCTGGTCCCCATGGTGCGACCCTGCTAGAGATGGGAAATGAGGGGAAAGGCTGGATCCTGCTGCAGGCTGCAGGGGGAAGGATGGGAGCCAGAGCCTGGCGCAGGGAGGGGAGGAGAGGTGGCTGCAGACAGGAGGCTGGTGGCAGGGGACCATGGGCATCCCTGTACTGAAGGGACTTGGCAATGGGGAAGGGACCGGGGGGGCTGGGGACCAGGACAGGAGCTGCCTAGAGGGACCCTGGGGAGATCCTGGGTGACACCCTCATGGGGCTGCTCCCCTGGCCCTGTACACTCACCCCAGACGTCCGTCCATGGCTGCTGCTCCCCCGGGGATGATTTTGGTGATGAAGATACCTGGGTCATCTGGAATGTGGGGATTATCAATTCCTCCTGCTATGCTGAAGCCGAGGCCGGAGTTACCCTGCGGAAAATCAAACACCGCGTCTTTCCCCCATGGGCAACTGTTTGCTGCTGGCCCTCCCGAAGTAGTTCCCCCCAAGCCACGGCTGCCCAGGGCACAGGAGCCCTTACAGCATCTGTCGTGCCCCAGGGTGCCCAGCTCAGGGGGCAGAGGGCTGAATGGCTGGAGGGGAGGCCGGTGCTCATCAGCCGAGGTGCTCGGTGCAGCAGCACAGAGCACTGAACAGATGGAGCGGGAGAGTGGGAGCCGCCGAGGACCTCCCTCGCCGCCGCGTCTCCTCCAAGAGACTCTGAGGCAGGCGGTGAGCTGGGGGAAGAGGGGGTGGTCCTTGGCGGAGCAAACCTCCCCTTGCTGGCTGCTCCAGGAGGAGACACCGATGCTGCAGCCTGCATGGAGCAGCGGGGCTTGTGCCAGTCACCAGCATCCCACCCCTGCCCCCTTGCACCCTGGGATGCAGCTCTGGCATGGAGCCAACCTGGGGACCAGCAATGCTGATGCCAAAATTTTCAGGATTAGGTGGGGGGGCTGTCAGAATGGAGTGGGGTCTCCAGTTCTGCCTCCTCTTCCTCCCGGACATGCTTGGAACATCACTTGATCTTTGTCCTGCTGAAGTCTGCCCACAGGGGCCGTGCCACATCTCCAACCCCATCCCGGCAGCATCCCAGGACGAACATCCATGGCCCTGTGCCGCCTCTCCCGCTTACAGGATCCCCATTAGTGACACACTCACAGGCACTCCTTCCAGCTCTGTGCTTGATGCAAGTGGACAATTCCTGCTTTTTCTGCTCTGCCTTGAAAATCAAATGGCTTCTCGCCTTGTTTTCTCATGCAGAAGAGCTGACACTTAGTCACATCCTATCGTACCCGCCTCTCTCATACACAAATGGGCTTGGGCCAAGCACTCTCCTGGCTGCCCATGGCCCCAGTGCTCAGCGTTAGGCGATGGGGAGCTCTGCCCTTCTGGGGGGCCTGTGGCCAGCAAGGTGACACCAGAGCTCAGGCTCCCTGGGATCATCTAGCACCAGCATCTGGCTGGGGCTTGCACTTCTCCCCAGCAATTTGGGCTCAGCATCAGCTCTTGTGGCGACACAGAGGTCTCCGCTCTGACTTTATGCCACTCATGACACAGAACATGGCATCTCCGGGAGCCTTGATGTCTCTCACTACGCAACACTCCTGGATGCTCTCCTGCCGGCTGGGATTTGGCCAGCATGTGACAAGAAGGCACTCAACAGTGAAAGGTCTGAGGCCGCTCTCCTTCCTCTAAGCTGGTTTTGGGTTACCCTGTGCCCAGGTCAAAAAAGCTGCTTACTGTCACCGGAGACCCAGCCTGGCCACAGCAAGACAGGTGAGACTGTGCAAAATGGTCTCCAGCCATTCGTTGTTCCTGTCTATGGAAGGGTGCGCTCCGATGCTAGCTACAAAACCTGGAAATCATCCAGGAGGTGTTTGTTTTCATTTTGATAAACCTTCAACTGGAGTTCAAGGGATTTCTTAGCTGGCATTGGGGTTGATGTAGACACGGGGGCAGCTCCTGCTGCGGACACATGTATGGTGGGTAAACCCAAAGCCACGTCCCTCTGCAGATGGCATTTCCTCAGTTATTGCCCCCAAAATGCTGCTGCATTTTGTCTTTACAACAAGGACAAGGATTAGTAACAGTGACAGACCAGCAATTTTGGGGTACACTGAGGTCACCTCTGGGAGCCAAAAGACCCCAGCAAGGGGACAGCCTCACCCGCAGGCACCAGGGTGCTTCTCCTGCAGTAAGATGGGACTGTTGGATCTCACTGGGGACCAGGTGAAGGGGAAGGACCTCGGTATGGTCCATGCTGGCCCTGGCTGCTAAGCACTGAAGTTCCCTCATGGTTTCTTGCTGCTGGAGAGGGAGTCGCTGCCTGGGGCTTTGAAATGGGGGCAGCAACGAGTGCTGTCTCCCCATGCAACCCTGCCCGCTCCCCCCCTGCTCCCGCTGTGGGCTGAGGACAGAGGATGCTCTGAAGAATCCCTGAAAACAAGGCTTTTGCCTCTAAATTGGGCCCAGAGCGAGAAGCGCTCAGCCCAAAAAGGAAGCATCCCCTGGGCTGGTTTCGTCAGGCATGCCGGGGAAGCAGTGGGTGAGGCGGCAGCCCCAGATAACCTTCCGTCCACCCACCTCCGAGATGCAGAGCCAAGGGGAGGAGGGAGATGACTAAAGGCAGAGGAACAGAATAACGAGCAATGCGTCTTCCCCTGTGACGCTGGCTACGCAGCAAGGCTGAGCCACCCGGCATGGCAGCAAGGAGGAGGCAAGGTGTGCTGTGGAGCGCCACGGGCAGCCTCCTGCCCCAGCCATCCCCGTTCGGCAGGGCTGTGCCCACCTCTCGGAGCAAACCTTGGGTCAGCTTTTCCCGCTCCCGCTCCATCCCTCTATTCCTGTCGCTCCCTGGGTGCCAGGGGAAAGCCCTCCCTGCCCTGTGTGGTGCCAGCTCGCCCCTGGATAAGCCCCATCTGTGGGGGGAGCTAATTTTAGCCATGGCCAGTGTGGTGCATGCCATCAGCTCTGTGTTGCCAACAGACAAGAGAAGGCTTGAGCAGAAACTCCCCCTGTTACAGTCCGGTTTACTAAAAGACCCATCCTTGCCGCTTAGCATCCCTGGGCTGTGTACCCCAGAGCGATGGGCAGTCTGGTGGCGGGGAGGCATCCGTCCCCCGTGCCTGGCTGTGGGGTGCACCTGCCCGCATGCCTGCATGAGCAGAGCACCTCCATTTTCCAGCAAAGGCAGTGACAAAGAGCCTCCACCCCCCGGCTCCACGCTGGCGGGTTTGTGGGGGTGAGGGTGTGAACGAGGAAGGCGAGGGGGATGCCCTCCTCCCTCCCTTCTGGAGGGGTCTGTGGGGCCAGGGGAGCAGCAAGCCCACCTGTCCCCATGCCGCAGGGGCCGTGCAGGGAACACAAATGCGACACCCCCAAAAACCTCCAGAGAGAGCGGGGAGCAGACACCAACCTCTCCCCATCAGCTGGCATGGGGATGCAGGGGGTGCCGGCTGCACTGGTGGGAGGGTGAGTGGGAAGAGGCAGCAAAGGCTGCTGGTGGGCGAGTAAAGAGCACTTACCCTTTCCAAGACAATCTCCTCATATTTGAACATCCCATCGCTGCCGTTCACCTGGGGAGAGGGAGACAGTGCGTTATGGCTCTGTGTCAGTCCCAGGGGGATTTGCTTTTCCCCTCTGATAGCTGAATATCGAGAATCCAACCTAAAAGCTGCACCATCACTGCTGAAAAACCTTAAACACAATCGCTCCAGCCTGCCCTGGAATTAAACCATGCACTGCTTTTCTTTCTGGGCATGAGCCAAAGCCCACTGACTTTAATGCACTTCAGCGCAAAGCCTTTATTCTCCCGGCTCATTTCTCCAGCCATGAAAAGGAACACAACTGAAGGCACAAAAAGAAATAACGCCTTTGTTACGCAGCATGTAATTAACCTCGGGAATTCACTGCTGCAGGAAGGAAAGAAAGGGGGTCAGTCCATTTAAAGGAAAAAAAATAATGTCTGTACATAATAACATAATAAACACCTTCAGCAGCTTATATCTTTTAAATCTTTTAGTAGCATGACTGTGTTAACAGGGAATTCAGAGTAATTTATTCTACTGAATTAGTTGGGTGCAAAGGAAACAAGGTGCGAGTGTGGGGCACAGTAAGAGGGGAAAACGTTGTGACGCCCTTATATAAAAGAATGGTGTAGCCTGTCTCAATGCAGTACACCATACTGATCCCCACGCTTAAGAATCTCCCATACCCAGAGTGTTAAAGCAGGGCTCTGGGAAACATAATGGCTTGAAACAAAAGGGATGCAACTGTAGGCTCTAAAATAAGAAATGGTAAACGTGCAGGTCAAAAACTTCCATTTTCCCCATAAGCAACAATGCACAGGAAAATAAGGTGGCAGTTTCACTCGAGGTCATCAGGATCAGGCCATAAACAGCTACCGAGGTCTAAAATTTTGTAAGATTTGCAAAGCAATTAGCTATTGGAACATCCAGAGCTGTTACACTCCACAGCAACAGTTTTGGAGGGGACTGGACTCAACCTCACAATTTGAGTCACTCTGGGAAACAAGGGACGGGATGCAGGCAGGTCTGCATGGCACGGCAGAGGCGACGGGACCTGGGGCTCAGCAGGCAAACACCTCTCCCATCATGCAGCCCTGCCTCTGCCTGCAGCCCCTGGACAACGTGCAGGGTTCCTCATGCGGATTTTACATCCACCATTAATTGATGGCTTGTAGATCGTATGGAGCCACTTTCAGTATGCGCTCTGTATCCCAAACCAGAGCTGCCGTGGCTTTGTTTGAACACAGGTCCCCTTATCCGGTGCCAGCATGCCGGTTCTGTCCTGCTTGCCCAGCTCCCTGCTATCCATCCCCACAGAGGCACAGCCTGGCCATCCTCCAAAACCCCACAGTGCTGGGTCATTAAATGGAGGGGACAGCAAACATCATTTATGCTAAAGCCATCATTTGACACCACGGAAGGAAACTCAATGAGGCAGCTGTGAGGCACTATTTATAGGTAGGAAGAGGAAACAGTTTTTCTAGGTGGCAATAATCAGGTGCCCAGGTGGAAGAGCAGTTCTGCATGCCAGGATCTGGGATGGGGCTGTGCCTCCTGCGACACATGCATCCTCATCCCCTGCCTGGTTCAGCCCTGGTGAGGCCAAAGCAATCCCACACCCTGTTGTGAGTACCGCGCTTCAAGAAGGATGAGGTTGGGGAGAGTCCGGAGCGGAGAAGCAGGATGGGGGCTCCAGAGAACACAGGCTGAGAGGGTTGTCCCTCCTCGGATGTGCTCTGTGCCTGGTGCCTCTCAGCCACAGGAAGATTTCAGGACATGGTTCAGGGTTGGGACATCCAGATGCTCCAATATTAGGATGCTGTGATCCTCCCAGCACATTGGGAAAGGCTTTGGTCAGCTCTTGAACAGGACCCCTCTGCAGAAAAGCACCGGGAGTAGTGGGATTAACCCACAGCAGGATCCCCAACAGCCTTGGAGGGACAAGGACATGTGGCTAGTGCCACCTCCTGCCACAGCAGTGCCCTGGGCCATGCTCCTGCAGGCAGTGGGGCATTGCTTCCCTCGCCATAGGTTCTCCCTTTGCCATGGGTTGCCTTTCCCTCCTCGCATCCTACCATACTGACTAATCCTGAGTGGAGCTGGCTCGCTGGCCCACGCCACCCTCACAGCCTCCCTCGCCACAGCCTCCAGGCTCATCTCGTCTCCGCAGTTGGTAGCCCGGCGCGTGGGGCGCGGCGTCGCCTCTCCCCGGCTTTCCAGCAACTCGGATTCCTGGCACCCTTCGCTACTACACACATTGTCCTCTCTGCTTTGGCATTCAACACAGTTGCCACACAGCCAGCCATATGCACACCCACGGCCGCAGAGGAACAGCACATACATACCTACAGGATGGGGATGTGCAGAAAACTTTGACAATCTGTGAGCCATGGAGAGAGCCAGCAGCGTGCGAGCCCTGCCAAGCGAGCGGCCGCTGCCGGCAAGCACCCGGGGCACAGAGACAACCCGGCATGCAACCCTGTCAGGCACCCCGCTGCCAGGCAGGTGAGTTTGGGGTATCCCTGCTCCGCAAATCTTGGGGCTGCCAATACTGAGCGGTGTTTTGTATCACTCCTTGAAAGAGAGCAGTGTCGGTGCTCGCCCGGCGTGGTGCATGCTGGGAGCAGCCTGCTCCGGCTGGGCACGCCACAGTCAGCCAGGCCTGACCATGAAGTTTTAGCTCTGATTATGTTTCCAAAATCCATGCAACAGAACGCCAGTTAATTGCATAAGGAAGCCAAATGGAGAACTTAATATATACCACGTAACCAAGGGAATGAGCCAACAAAGCAAATGTTCCAGTGTCAATGAACTGAATACCAGTCACTCACTGATGGCAAAACCTCCCCGCGGGAGCCACTGCGACCTGACTCTGCCGTAGGCTGTCCCCCCTCTCCTTCACCAGTGTCCTGCGCTCCTCCCCAGCTCCCATTTGGGGCTGTCTCAGCACTATGGGCTCGGTGGGGAGATGCCCGGCTCCATTGCTCCCGGGCCGGGACAGCACACCCCACCCTGCTCCTGTCTCCCCATGTGACGCCTGCAGAGTTAACGGGGGTGTCGGGGGTTAATTAGTTGTTCCCAGCATATCCCGATCCTAAGCACCGTGTGATTTCTCATGGAAAAGAGTAAGGTTTTTTTCCAAGCCCTTCCCACGCAGCAAGCCCACCTGAGGGCTCAGGAGGAAGCCCCCTTCGCTGGCCTTCACTTCCCTTTCATGTTTTGAGCAGCAGGGAAATAGTTAGCGATGATGACATTTAAATCATCAACAGAAGGCTGCAGAGTTAACACTCATTTGGTAAACAGAAGAGCACACACCTTCCAGAGCTACTGCAAGCTGTCTGCAGGCTCCGCCGGCCAACACCGCAACCAGTGCACGTGGAATGCGCTTTGCAATTTGCTAGAGAGTCAGGATTTGGTTTTTTGGGTTTTTTTTAAACAAAAAAAGGAGGCCAAATTTAGAAGACTAATATGGGGTTCCTCAAACCCAACCCAAATAGCCCACCAGGCTGCAAGAGGAAATAACCTGCAGGAAGGATAACACTGCCCGCAGCCACTTCCGGAGCAGGATCTAGCTCATATCTTTTGGTTAGGATGCGATGGGGACAGGCACTGGGACCTGGTGGTGGAGCAGCCGTGTACTGACATAATGAAGAGAGTCTGAAGGCTGGAGGGTCAGCCCTTAGTGGTGCCAGCTGGACCTGGAAGTGGAGGGCACCTGGTGATGCCCCATGCCTGCTCCAGTGAGGGGAAAGGAGAGCAGCCCCGTGCCAGGGCAGTGGGTGCAATGGGCACCTCCCTGCTGGCACGGGCACTGGCAGTGCTGGCGAGGGAGAGCTCTCCCTGCCTGCCCATGGCAGGGGGCCCAGAGAAAATAGGTCAAGAGCTCCCTCCCTTCACCTCCCCGCATCCACACGTCCTGCCGCAGCACCGAGACCTACTGAGTCGCTTCCAGCTAACCCCTGGCCTCAACCCCCTTGCGTGCGTTGCCCATGGTGTTGGCCTTGCGTACAGAGTAAATAAACGCCATATTTCTGGTCAGCCTTTTGCCAGAGGGCCATGGGGAGAAGCCTGCTGAGCTTGGGCAGAGAGAAGGGGTTTGAAGCCTGACAGCCCCAGCACACAGCTGGGAGGGCTCTGCAGCCATGCTGTCTGCGGAAACTGGCAGTGGGATGTGCCACTGCCAGTGCTTGGGACCAAAGCGTGAGGGTGGCAGTTTAGTTTTGATTTTTTGTTTTTTCAGGCTTACAAGCAAGTTTTGCCCTGCTCAAAGGCGCTGGACCATGGTGGCCATTTCTGCTGCTCTCCACCCTGCAGCAACCATGGCTGGGGACCCTGGCAGCAGAGTCAGCGCTGCACAAGGAGATTGCCTCTGTGCTCACCGGTGGCAGCGCCTGGGGCTCCCGTGGTGCTTGCTGGCCGGGATCAGGCCTGGGAAACACTTGGCTTTCTCAGACACGGCTTTTAGAGATCGAGGAGGTGGTGGTACCTCGCTGCTGGGCAGTGGGGCACCAAAGGAGGGCTCCAAGGACCCAGGCTATGAAACCTTCAACTCCTCGAGGGCTTTGGAGTGACCTTCCCTGCTCACTTTGGGACTGCCTGGCAGCAGTTGCCATGCACCCTGGGCAGCAAGAAGTTGTTTCAGCTTCAGAGAGGCAGCTCTGAAATGCAGACCCTGTCTGCCATGGGAACTGGGCTTCCGATGCTCCATCTCCCCGCTATGGACCTGCTGGGCAAAATACACCAAGGGGTGAAACTGTGAGCAGCGACCTGGAGCTGGCATGGGTGATCCCCCCCGGCACCTGTCCTTATCCTTCAAGGGATGCTTTTAATATAGAAGGGATTTTATAAGGATTTATTTGGGTTTTTACACCCTGGGGGTGCTGGGCTCTGCACAAGCCGCAGGCAGCAGAGCTGAGCCCCAGCCCCGTTGGTGAGTGGGACCCAGTGCTGCAGCTCATACCTTACGGTGCTGCTGGTGCCACATGGTCTTGGGGATGGAGGTGGGTGGACAGAGAGATTGAAATGAGGAGCAGACTTCTTGATAAACAGCCGGGGCCAAATTCAGCCCAGCAGCTAGTCCAATGCAATCAATGGAGCTAGAACAGGAAGGAACTAGACTACATCCATCTGTTTATCATTAAGGAAAGCACTGAATAGTTAAGTAATTAAAGACTGGAAGATGTGACTTTAACCCTTTCAAATACACACTGTACCAATAGGCTTCAGCTTTTGGGTTTGTAAAAAAACATGCTTCCAGACTTGCCATTTTCGTGTGCTCTTCTGCAGCAAGCCCCTGGTGTGGTTCCTTTGCTGACCCGGGAAACTGCCAAACGGGAGGTTTTGGGGTGTATTTTCCCTGGAGCCTGAGGAGCCCAGCACCCCGGAGAAGGAAAGGATGGAGCAGGGCTCATTTCTGTGTTGGTATGACATGAAGTAGAAGGCAAGAGGGTTTCCAGGCTGGAGGTTGAGAGGAATCAAAGTGAGGTGTCTCCCCTGCCCTGGGCACAGGCTCCTCCAGGCATGGGGCTGGTGGTCCCCGCTCTGCCCAGCAGACGACAGCCACAACCTGCCCCTTCCTTTTGACCACCACAGGGCAGTTCCCCCCCGGCATGTGCTGCTGGGGTTGGATGGATGGAGTAGGTGACTGCCATCCCCCGGGTGATGCTGGTGCTTGCCAGGGGTGCAGAGCAGTCCCCAAAACCCAGCCAAACCCACCCCAGGGGCTGCAAGAAGGGAGCTCCCATTCAGCACAGCAAGAAGGACCTGTGGCCAAGGTGCAGGGAAAAGGGGCAGATGGGGATATGGAGCTAACGAGGTGGAGGGAGAGGGGGTGGGAGAGTTATGGAGTTAATGAGACGGAGTTGGGGGAGGCAGCCAGGAGGGCAGGAAAGTGCAGTGCACTGCAGTTGGAGGAGGTGGCCGCTGGCCCCATGGACGGACTCCCTGCTGCTGGCTTCTGCAGGGCTCAGGAGCCTGCCTGGGGTGACAGAGCCTGTGCTTCGCCCTCGGGCTCATTTCTTGCTGCCCTTGGGCACACAGGCAGGGAGGAGGGACAGGTATGGCTGGAGCCTGGCGAAGGATGTGGTGCTGGTGGCTGCAATAGTGAGCAGGCAATGTTCCTCCAAGGGAGAGAGGGTATAAAACACACATGAAAGCAGACTTTCCATCCAGGAATACCTCCCTGTCCTGCCCACAGCACACCCCTCACTCAGGCCAGTCCAACCTTGTGGTGTGTCCTTCCCCTCCAGGAGACATCGCCCTTTTTCCAGTTCCCTGTAGAATGGCACCAGTCGGGTGAGCGCAGAGACCAGGCTGCAACACGGCACTGCCCTGCAGCTGGGGTGCCCAGCGCGCTGCAAGAAGCCTCCAATCCTACAAACACCGTGCCATGCCATGCGTTTCGAGAAGGAAACCTTTGGGGACAGCAGCTCTCTTCTGCCACATTCATACAAGGCTGCTGGACCCTGGACCACCAGCTGAGAGAGGCACCATCGCCTTCCTCCCCAATGCCAGGTGGCTTCGGTTCAGCACCCGAGGCATAACTAAACCATACAGCCAGGGTTGCAGAGGTCTCAGGTGGGCTTCCCTTCCTTTTCGTAGCCCTGCCCAACCAGCCCAGCACAGCTCTGATGTGCACTGACCCCACCACAGGCTGTGGGCTGAGATCTGCAGTTCTTTACAAGGAAGGTTCAACCACCAGAAGTCACCTGCAGCCCTCTACCGTGACTCCAAAGACAAACCAACCCCAGCTCTGAGTCCTGGTGTCGCTTCATTAATGTGGAAGACAGCCGAAATTTGCTGCATCAGAAGAAAACCAGGTGCAAAGCACCCAGCCCTGGCAAGCTGTTAAGTGAGATCCCTCTGGGGAGAAAAAGGGGAGCACCTTATGAGCATGAAGCCAGTGCTGCAGAAATCCACGCTGGCCACCCTGCTCCCTCCATCCCCCCAGCAGGAATGATTTGCAAATGCTCTGGGAAGGGATGCAGCAGCGCGCAAACCCTCTCTGCAACAAACTGAGGAGGATTATCTTTATAGTATGCCAAGAGTGCCAAATGCACTGTGGCTGCAAACACTTACAGTCACCAGGCACTGCTCAGCTGCTGGCAGCCTTCACTGGGAGAGGAGCAGCATCTGATGGGTCCTGCTGCCCTGAGGACCAGCTGGTGTGATGCCAGCGAGGGCACAGAGAGCCCTGCCTCCCTCCTGAGGGGCCGGGGCTGCCAAAGGGGGCTGAGGCAGTGCAGGAAGGTAAGGGATGCCCCAGCAGAGCCTCGCAGCCACCCTGCACGAGAGGCTGAGGAAATGGCTGTGTGGGTAACCCTGAACGCAGCCAGCCCAGCTCTCCCTGCTCTGATGCCTGCTTACTCCACAGTGTGCCCCTCTGAGTGCCTCCTGCCTTGTACCCTCTCTGTGCTGGAGTCCCCAGCATCGCTTACTGCTAGCCTTGGCTCTGCTCAGCGTCACCCAGCCCCAGTGAGGTTTGGGGGTGGGATGTGCTGTGGGGACGTGGCACAGGTACCAGGCTCCTCTGCCACCTTGCTGGGGTGTTCCTGGGCTGGAGGAGCCTTTCCTGCACCACCGAGCAGGGAAAACGCACTGCTTGTTCAAAGGAAGCGAAACAAAACCAGGAGACTTACAGAGAGCCCTTGTTCCAGCGAGTCTGTGTTCACGATAATGGGAGCAGGGTTGGCCTGTGAGGAGACAAAAGCGGGATGTCACCGACCTGAGCGATGAACCCAGCCCTTCACGGTGCACTGCCTCTCCCCTGGCCATGCCACCACAGGCAGAAGAGAGCAATTCAGGAAGGGCTCTGCTCTTCCTGAAGTCCTCCTCCAGGTGCCCAACAGCTGTGGGACAGGAGCAGGGCCACAGCATGGCTCTGGGCATTGGCCCCCTCCTCAGGCCTGGTATGTCCCCAACACACCATGGCCTTGGCTGCTGGGAAGGAGACAGGGAAGACTGGAAACTCTCCCAGCCTCGGGCCAGAATCCCACCAGCACCAAATTTTACTTGAAATCCACATTACTGAAGGATTAGGAAACAGGGGGAGTAGGGAAGGAAGTCCTTCTGAGGAAGGGATATTTTGCCAGTAGACCAGCCCTGAGGGCTTCACACACCTTCCAGCAGCTGCTGCTGCCCTTCCTAAGCACGGGGCCACCATGCCCTGGGAGAGGTGGCAGCGTTTGGTCCCTCATCCTCGCTACCCCTGGGGTAAACCCTCTGCTCCGCAGTCTCAGCTCATCCTCACCACATGCATCCCCCCCTCTCTTGCAGGGCTCCCCATAAACCTCTCTCCAGGTCCCCCTCCTCCTGGGCTGCCCTCTGCCCATTAGCTCGTTGCACATTGTAGGAGGAACACACGCGCAGAGGGCAAGCGCAGGCAGTAGAAGGCAGGGACCAGGCCCTAAAGGGAGGGAGGCTTTCCCGGGAGAAGGGCACGGGGGAAGCTGCAGCGCCGGTGGCCGGAGGGACGGGGGCGGACCGGCCCCCCGAACGCCGCCCGCGGGGTCCCGCCGCGCCGGAGCTGTCCAGCGCCGCAACCTCCTGAAGGCGCGGTGCCCCGCGGAGCCTTCAGCGCAGCCCCTTCCCCCGGGAGCAACCCCTGCCGGCGCGGCTGCTGGGGCAAAGGAGCTGGGGAAGGTGTCTGCCTCTGAGCGGGAGCGTAAGGGAGAAGCGGCAAAAAGTGAGAAATTTAAGATTAATTACAAGGCTGGCATTCCTCGCCGGCATGCAACAGCAAGTGGGGCAAAATCTGCAAGGTCAGGGGTGAGTCAGGATTCACATCATCATTCCAAGGCTCGTGCGGAGAACAACAGCCAGAGCAAGATAGGGAAATGCTAACAGACATGAGCTACAAGGGGAGGTGAACCCTCTGCCTTAGGGCATCAGAAACATCAGTCAGGGTCAGGAGCAAGCAAGTCAAGGTGTGGCTAGTGCAGCAATTAACAGGAACCACTGTCTGTCCAGTAGTGTGGGTGGTTGGATTGCACAGCCCAATGGCCTCTGTGAGTCTGTGATATTTTTGCAGGAGCAGGCTTCCTCCTCATTGCCCTCCTCTGGGTTTATACGCCGCCGACAGAGACCAGCCTCCTCACAGAACCCAGCATGGCAGTCCCCACCCTCTCCTGTTTTAGTTGATTGTGTTTCTGGACTTTTCACTCTCCCCATTTCGTAGGTGGGAGAGTTATGGGTCAACCAGATTGTGGTTTAAATCTTGCCCTGAACGGTTCTGGCCTCATATGGATGGAGCAGGAGACAGTTAATTTGATTTATTCAGATGCTTTCTGATCTTTCCTGCAGCTGTAACTATTGGTTACAAAACCATAGTTTTCATGGCAATTAATTCTCTAGCTCAGGCAAATATGACCACTTCCAAGCACTCCTGCCAAGCCCCTCCCACACACATAAGAGAATTGCAGTTTTCAGGTTCAATGTCTTGGGATCTCCATGGCCCAGAAGCAATGTTAAGCTGGGAATATCCCCTTTCTGGCAGTACACAGTCCTTGTATTTAATCCAGATAATTTGTGAGATAGCATATATTAAACCTGGCACTGGCTTTTATTAGTCCCCAGTGCAATTCTAGGAAGGGATTCCACATTTCAAGGCAAAAAAGAAGCACTTCTACTGCCAGCAATTAACAAACGATGGATGTTTGAACCTTGATGTGCCAGAGGCCAGCTCTTATTAGATGAGTTTCCAGGAAGGATGCAGAAGAGGCAGCCTAAGTGAATGTAGCCCATCACGTGCCCCATGATTTATGACATGAATTCAACTCCACAAATGATGCTTTGGATCCCTCCCAGGGATAAGTGCTCTGTATGATAATGTTATAGATGCTTTTGCAGGTCCACCCTGAGTCCTCCACTGAGCCCCACTGCAGTCTCTTTGTTGAATTACTAATAGCCCACAAATCACACATCACATTGCCTCGCTCACACAGCGGTGAGCCCTAAGGACGTATTTTGTCTAGCCTGCTCACTGAGCATCCTTCGCAGCCATTCCACACTAGTGATTTTTACATCTCAAAATACTGCTAGGAGCACAATTTCCCACTCATGCTCCAGATGGGACCCAGGAGATGCCAAATGTGAGTGGTTGCTTAAAACAAAGTCACACATGGTCAGGAAGAATTCAGACCAGGAAATCCCCGCTTGCCTCCTGTGGCCAGCTATTCCAGCTACTACAAGAAAGGTGTTTAGACATCAGCTCTGAATTCCACTTGCAAATATTCCAACATTTGCACCTTGCCTGTTCTACTGCAGAGTCAGACAAGACCTAAGACTCAGAAATAAGCAGAGGGCCTGAATATGAAAAGCCTCTGCTTCCCTCTGTCAGGCAGGCACCTGTACCGAGCCCTCTGCTAGCCAGGGGAGGAGAGAGAACATCATCATTTTTTGCTGGGCAGCAGGAACATGCTGGTGAATTAACCATGTCCTCAATTCTATAGGGAATGGTAAGTAATTTATGCCCTAAGGAGCAGGGGGTTGCTGCATGCAGGGAGGAGAGGGAACAGGGCTGTGCATTCAGGTCATATTCAATGGGGGCTGTCAGATCTCTTCCATCTAAACTGCTTCATCACACTATTATTATTTGCCAAGCCCTGTTTGTGCTTGGGGGGTTTACAAATGGAAAGAGAAGAGGACCAAGCCCTGTGGTGCTCACCCCACAGCAGCAGGACCACAAAAGCCCAGTGGAGCTGGAGGTGCCCCAACCTCCCTCCGTCAGGCAGAGGTGCAGGGGGCTGCACAGATCCTTGGGCTCAGGGGCTGGAGGCTGCGGGGAAGGTGGGACTCAGGGAGGACCTTGGGGAGTGAGGGAGGTCACTGCACAGGTGCAGAGAGATTGATCTAGGCGCAAAGCCAGCGAGACAGAGGACAGCTGTTGGGAAAATCTGGGCAGCGATAGGAGTCAAAGGGAATAGGGGTGAAGGGGGATGAGGTTTGAAGGTCAGGATTCTCACGGGGGCTGAGAGAAGCACAGCCTCACATTCACCTGTGTTGAGGCACCAGTGCTCGAGCACTACACAACAGTCCTGGTGGCAGCCACAGCCCAGGTGCTAACAGAGGGAGCAGCAACCTGCCCTGTGCAGCCCCAAGCGAGGGGCTGGCTCCCTGCAGAGGCCCCAGCATAGCCCAGAGCCCATCTGGGGGCAGCTGCCTCTGTGGCTAAAGCCAGGAGGTGGCTGTGGATCTGCATGCAGTTCAGGAGGGATGTCTCCTCCACAGCAGTCTGCAGCCCCCCCGGGCTAGAGTGATTCCACTGCAGCATGTACAGGGAGCAGCAAGACAGCCGGCAGTGCTCAGACACACCTCAGGTGCAGGATGTGGCCTTTCAGAAACACCTTTAGATATCACCTCTGGGCAGTCACTTGAGAGGGACCGCTGCCATGTGGGCTGTATTTCTAACAGGTGACTGGCCTCGGCAGCCCAGGGGCACTAACACAGTCACGTGGGGGCAGCCAAGCCCCAAATGTCTATAGGTATCGCCCTTCACCTCTGTTTCTATTCCTGTCATCTGCTAGGGAAAAGGTAGGAATTGCAAAATGTGATGATTTTCCAAAACTTCCAACCAAAAGAAAAGCTGCAATTAAATGCAAATGGAGGAGGTTCGTTAGCCTGCTTCCGAGGGCCGAGCCTTGCCCTGTGGCATTTCCCCAAGGACTGCTCTCAGGGCTGGCACACGGGAGCCTAGCGGGGAGACTCTGAACTGAAAGTTCAAGATATTCTCTCTAGAGCTGAAATCCCAAAGCTTTGCAACAGCTTCACATCCTCCACAGAGCTGGCATGGGGGCCAGCCCACAGAGGTCAGGAATTACATACCTCCTCCAGACAAAATAAATGTGCTGCAGATGTCCCAGGCCAACAGCAACTGGATTGTGCCCACATATAAACCCATTTCCATCTTAACCAGCAACAGGACTCAAACAGGAGCCTCCAGAGCTGACAAATACCAAGCCTAATGCACAGAGCTGGTCTTTGCAGGAGACCAGTTTGCTCCATGTGTCACTCACCGAGGGATGCACAGGACAGGGTGACTATTTGTGACACAGGGCTAGTGCATAAGAAGCAAAGTACTAACTTAACTCCTTTATTTTTGCAACTTTCCCAGATTGGTTCAGAGTGAAAAGTCAATATCTGCCTTTTAATATCCTTTGCATCATACCATCTGAGGTATAATATTAACACTCAAAAGGAAATGGCTCTGAAGATAAGTGAAATTCAGTCTTTACATCCTTTTAAAAGCTCTCAGGGGCAGAGGCCAAGTGGGGAGATGCCCAACAGAAGCATCTAAACAGGGTGGACACACTGGGCCGTTTGTAGCCCAGCTCCGTCTGCTTTGATTTTGTTTTTTAAAGGGTGTTAAACCATGGAGAAAGCTGTGCATGTACAGCTATGAAAGCACCTGCTCTGTGGCAGGACCCCACAGTGCTGGGTGCTAGCTGTGAACACGCAGGTATGAGCTCGGGGATGCCGAGGAGTGGTGTGATGCTGCCGCGGCAGCGGGGTCAGCTGCGGGATGCCTGGGCACCAACAGGCTCCTGCTGCCAAGGGGACCAGGTTCGCACCAAGCTAATGAATTAATTTCACAGGAGCGAGCTCAGGTCCTGCCGGTGCAACACACACGGTGAGCCCACGCTCACTGCCACTCACCCTGATAAGCACCAACACACTCATCTGCTTTGCACAAGACTTCCCTGCCCTTCTCAGACACTGGTTTTCCCAATGCTGGGGCTGCCTCCTGCACCAACCCAGAGCCCAACACATAGCTGCCAAAAACATCACCTCCCAAAGCACCTGAGATGACACAGCTCCTCCACAGCAACCTGTGGGCGCTTCTGAGGTTGAGGCAGGACAGAAACCCACTCCTGAGGCTCCCCGTGCCCAAGGTGAGGGAGGGGATGATCCCAGGCTCTGCCCCTGCCGGAGGGCAGGTACATGGAGCAGAGAGGTGCTGGCACTGTCCTTCCAGGCTGCTCCGAGCCTCCCCCAATGCCTGCATGCCTACAGACCTCCTCGGCTTTCACCTGGCCATGCCCAGGGAAGCCACCTTACAGATCTCCCGTTAAGAAACGATGCACAGCACATCCTTTCCTGGACTGAAGCCTGGCTCCCAGCTGGCTGTAGGACTAGATGTAGGACTTTTTCTACATCTCAATACCGAATCCATGCTTTGGCCTTCCTATCCCTTCCCTTCTCAAGGGGAGAGGTACCACACTGCTGCCAAAGGCTGGTCCCCTTCTCACAGCTCCCTGTGCTCACCTCTTTTTGCCTTCACAGGCTCTTTACGTGGTGGCCAGAGCCAAGGGTGCTTGGGAGTGTCAGAGGGCTGCAGAGCCCCGAGGGAGAGCTGCATCCCTCAGGGCTCCCACGGGCTGGGACAGGGAAAGGGAGCAAAAGAAAATGGAGGCTGAAGAATTTCATGACCAGAGATGAGTCTCCTTTCCCTTTAACTGGGTTGGACAAAATAACTCTCTTTGCATTTTTTTTGTCACCCACTGCAAGAGTGACCTGTTGGCTGACACCATTTGGGCAGGGGGAGGCACACACCACCTGACAGCGTGCCTGCACGAAGGCGAGCGACAGGCCAAGCCTGACTCCATGCCCTCCTTCTGCACAGCTTGAAATGCAGCATAAACGATGTAGGAAATGATGCTGGGGCTGACTGTGGAGCTTGCGGTTGCCCAGACCCCCTGTGTCGGTTCTGGCTAGCCAGGCACCAGCTGCTGCCCGTGCCCCGTGCTCGGCTCCCAGCCAGCATGGTGGCCTGTAGGCGAGAGCAGCCCTCCTCTCCAGGCTGCCTCTGGGAGACATCAGAGCTGGGCCATTTCAGTGGCGTGAGCAGGCTCTGGGGCCGTGGCGGCAGAGCCCCTGCCCTGTGGCTACGCCTCGGCACCGGCTCAAAGCACCATGACCATCCGGAAATGGGTAACGCGGGACTTGAAAGGTCCCTGGTCACAAGGATCTTTGGCAAAGCTGCTGAAGTGCCCAAAGTATAATGCGAACACAAGCAGCTACTGAGGGTTTAATCTTTGTTTTGGTGCCTTTTTTTTTTTTTTTTTTAAAAAGTAAGCTTAAATAGGGACTGGAAAAAGCCTTCACTCAGCGGGGAAGGAAGAAAGCTTCCCCAAACAGAAGCTCTGTGGAGTCTAAGTTTCCATTTAGAAACCATTAAGGCCAGTGTGTTCATACTTGAAAGTTAGACATCCTGTTCCAGGCGCAGCCCGCTAAATAAATGACCCAATTTGCAGAGGTGCTGGGCTCCGGTAGCTTCCCTCTGACCTGGTGGTACCAAATAAAATTGACTCAATTCCTTTTTTCACAGGAAGAGTTATTATCATCTGAAAGACTCACGTGCTTTTTTCCCCCCTCTCACACAAATACATATGTAGAGGGAAAAAAAAAAGAGTGAATAAGGGACGGCGTTAAAATAAAGATTTCTTTGGTCCCTGGGATTCAAATATCCTGTTTTCTTCTCTTCAGTAAGTTCCAGTGCACACCTAGTTACAAAGTGTTAAGAAACATGTTTCTGTAGAACAAAATCAAACCAAGATCCATCAACAGAGCCTCAAACTAAATTGCAGTTAATACGAAGGTGACAAGAGGGTATTTAGGGCCTGGTCCAGGGCACTTTGAAGCACCACATGTCCCCAAAACTAATTACACCCTCTGAGCAGTCCTTCAGTGAGCCCTATCCAAGTGAGCTTCTGCAGACTAAACTGTGAACTTAATTTCAAATTCAGGTATTCTGAACTTGTTAAATGCTGTATTAAAAGTTTTCATCTCCAAGTCCCTGATATATGTTCATAGCATATTGTTGGATTTGCAATGAGGGCCCTTGAGGGATCCCTGTATCATCCCATCTTTGCATGTGTTAAAACCAGCTGCGAGCATTAGCACAGCCCATTGCACCCACAGCACTGGCATGACCTTACAGTGAGGGTTATGCGCCCATTCCCGAATTGCAGCTGCGATGCCGAGCCAGAGATGCACCATCCCTCCCGCCCGTGTGTGGGGTTTGGGATGACAGGCAGAGCCCCCACACGCCAACCACACTGAGCTCCTCATGCCCCAGTACAGACCAGTGCTGGACTTGCTCTCCCCCGGGACCCAGAGACCATGGTCCCCTCGGAGAGCATCCTGCATGGGCCTCTGCACCACAGGTACCCGGCATATAGCCACACAGCGGCTGATTATGGCCTGATTAGTCTTAATGACTTCCTCTCTCTAAATGAGCATCCGCAGCTAAGGAAGGAGCGGAAGTTACTCTCCTTCCATCATGGCGTATGACGCACCGAGGGGCTTACCCAAACGAGGCAACTATCCAGGGATGGTGACGGTTTCTGCTTCACTTACCACATCCCACCCACCTCCGCACCCAGGGTACCTGGACAGGACCTCTGGTACGGCCGACCCCTGGGTTTCCTTCTCATGCAACCCCCTGTGGGACCCTCCTCCCTTGAGCACACCCTGAGGACAGCTGGCAGATCCCTGCTGAATCCCCGGCACTGGTCAGAACCGAGCTCAGGCAGGTCCCAGCCATGTAACACAGAAAACCATGGGGGAAGAGCCAGGTGGAAAGTGCAGCCATGGGGGTGCTGGGAGCATCCCTCCAACAGGGGTGCGGGCAGGTGCTGCTGCGGCAGAGGCTGAAGGTCTTCCTGCCACCCCCAGGTTCTTCACAAGGAGCCACCTCCTCCACATTGGCTACATCCCTGCTGAAACCTGCCTGTGCTTGGCCCTGGCTGCCTCACCAATGCACTCTCCTCCTCCTCTGGCAACATGGCAGAGCCACATCCTCCCATTTCAGCAAGTACTTTCCTCTTCTTCCACATGTTGCACTGATGGGGTCTCTCCCACCTATGTGGCTTCAGACGTTGCCTTTACAGCAGCAGCTACATCTCTACTACAGCCAGTTTGGACACCAGCTCCAGCACCTCTCCCTGTGCTGCTCCTGGGGTCCTTCCAGCAGCTCGACATCCCAAAACCAGCAGTGGGGTGCAGCTCTGGGGCTGCAGTCTGTGCATCTGGGCTGGCTGGCAGGCAGTGGTTGGTAATCCAGCTGGAGAGGAGCTAAGCTCAGTCCTTCAACTCCCCTCTCTAATTCCAACGTTATCCCTTACCGTATTAATGGGATGTGTTGGAAGGGTCAGCAAGCACAAGTGCACAGCCCCTGTCCAAGGGATTCACATGCTCAAGGGAAGGGGGAAAAGTCTTACAGGTGAATAAAGAAACCAAGGAAACAAATGTCCTCAGCTGTCCACTCCTAAATGAACTCAATATGTTTTGGGAAGGAGCACTGAGAACATCTGACCCTCCTCAGCCTGGTCCAGGGAATGGGTGACAGCAGGACATGGGATGCTCCAGGGTGGGCGAGGGGAACCGGCTCACCCAGCATCTGGGTGTTAAGGCATAAGTTTCCCCAGGAGATGCACAGGGAGGGGGAATGACTTTATAAAGCATTAACTGGGCCTTGGTTCCAGCTGGACAGCAAGAAAGGAAGGTCAAGACCATCAGAAATATCAGCTGCCTCCCAGGTCCGCAGGGCAAGAGGCTGAGGGTGGGCACGAGGCTGGGTTTGGGGGAAGGAGAGCAGCTCAGCGCCTGGTTATAGCAACTCAGCTGGGTGATGACAGCAGGATCACCAGACGGAGATGCCCAAGAAACAAGCTGAGAGGTGAAATCAGATGGAGGGAGATATATTAGGAACAGACACGCAGATTTACACATCGTGAGTGAGGAGGTGACAAACAGGTCTGTGGGATGGGAATCAAAATCTCACAATGAGGGAGTAAAGTGTGATGAGGAGTGGTGGAGAGGAAAGACCCTCCCGGGACTCCGGCTGGCGGGAGGACATGCTGGAAGAGATCCTGGATGTGGAGGGAGGGCAGGGGGACCACCAGTGACCACAGAGCAGGGGCTGAGCAGACCGGCAGGGTCATGAACATACAAGCACCGCATTCGGCGATGGAGCCAGACGTGAAAGGCAAGTTTCACTACAGTTGTATCTACATTTATGTTGCCAAAAATACCTTTCACAGATTGGCTGTCTTTAATTAAAAGGATGTCTCCTGTGCTCCTGGCATGATGCAGAGCTCGTCCTGCCACACAGGGCTCTGTGTGGATGCTCTGCAGGGGGGCTTTCCCACGGGGCTCTTTCCCTCTCTGCCCACGTCCTCCCGTGCCCTGCCAGCGCTGGGCAGGTCACGCAGCGGCACTTCCCCCAAATGCCCCTCCACGGCACAGGCACAGGGCAAAGGAGGAAAACTTCACCCCCCTTCCTGTTTTGGCTTCTCTCCTTCCCTCCAAACGCAGAGAATGCCTTCCTCCTCTTTCCTCCTCCACCTTCCAGTGCAAAGATTTAGCTAATTTCTTCTATGAATAGCACAGGAGTAGCCATAGCAACATCACCCTGCCAACCTCACCACCTCCACTGCCTCTGTGTCCCCGGCACCCTGTTCCTCTCACCCTCCCTCGCACCTCCCCAGGGAACATCTGGGGCTTCAACCATTTCCCACGAAGCAACACATGTTTGGCTTCCCGCCTGGCCCCTCGGTGCTCTCCCTCCTTCCTTCCAGCCATGCCTGCCCATCACTCAGAAAACCAGCCCAGACCTCCACGGCCTCCCCAAGGCTCTTTCTTCCCCCTGCCACCCATGCCCCAGGAGCCCCAAATCCAGCAGCATCTGAAGGCTCAGTGAAGGCTGGTGCTTCCACCAAGATGTGCCGCCCTGTGCCCACCTACTCCAGGTAATTCCCCAGTGAACGGGAGGAACTATAGCAAGCAATGTTTGTGCATGGAAGAACACTGCCTTTCGTGAAACACTCACTGCTGAAGACGGGCAGGGAGGATCTGGCCCCCTCTTCTACCTCCCTGGCCATGAAACGCCTCTGCCGGGAGGGGCCACACAAGCCTGGCATGCTCCGGGCACTTGCAGGTGGTCAGGGACTCATTGCGATGCTGCTCTAACCCCCCTCTGCATCCTCCTGACCCCCCAAGAGGGAGAAAGGGGCCGCAGGAAGAGGGGACAGCAGGACATCGCATTTCTGGCCAAGCAGGGCCAGCAAACCTAGGGCAGCCCCGGGGGCAGAGGGCACTTCCCAACCACATGCCGGGGAACTGCACTGCCTCAGGCCCCTTCCCCAGCTAAGGGAGGAGGTGCCTATGCCCCAGCCACCCCAAACGCACATGAAAATGCTGGTGGGACCCTTGGGAGCCTCACGGGGGGCCCCGTTCTGGCCACCATGTCCAGCACCAGGGACCTTGGGGTGAACTAAGTCACAGGGCTGGACCTTCCCTGCAGGAGGGAAAGGTGCCAGCTGCTGCTGGACCCTGAGTGCAGGGAGCACCACTGGAGAAGGGGCTCGGGCACAGCCGGGCAGCTCAGCGCTCCTCTCCTGAGAGCCCGTGGGCGTCACTGTGCAGGGGAGAGGAAGGGTTTGAGCATGCTGCTCCTCTAGTGCTGCGCATCTGGGATGCGTCCCTGGATCACGCTGCCATTCCTCCCCCAAAGCCGGGAGTCCTCCTCTCACCCCAGTCTGGCAGGGGAGGACTTGAGTCTCCCACCAGCAAGCAAGGGGGGATGAGGAGGGCACAGGGCCAGCCGGAGGGACGGCAATGGGAACAATGGAGGACAGCAATGACAGCAAGTGCAGGGAGTGGGGACTAATGAACAGGGAACATGGATAGATAAGGGAGAAGAAATGGAAGAGATCTCAGAAGGGAGAAGAAAAGCAAAACAAAAAGAAATGAGAAACCCAGAGCTCAGAGATTTCCTCCCTCCCTACAGTCAGGATTAGGGGTTCTCAGTTACTGGCATTGCCTGAGTGAGCTAATTTGTGTCCTAGAGAAGGGAAGAGGCAGGAGGAAAGAACTGACAGGGCACCGGAGGTGGGAGGAGGTGTGGGTTGACGTTGGGACCGTGCCGTGTGTTGGACAGCACGTGTGGGCACGTCTGACATGCTGCGGAGCTGCGCACAGGGTCTGCGAGTACACATGATGTCAGAGAACATACACCACCATATGCAACCGTAAGCACATTTCCGATGTCAGAGCATCCGCACATGCGGCCGCACCAGCGTGCGCAGGCGGTGCGCACTCTCCTCTGCTTGTGTGAAGAAGCAAGGGGAGAAAAAAGGCTTAAATGAGAGGTGGTGAAGCTCCCTGGGAGGTGAACAGATCCCTGCTTTCCCAGGGAAGCCTCCTGGCACGCACACCCCTTCCCACCTCTGCTGCTGGAAGTGCTTCCAGGGACAGGGAGCTCATTTAAAGGGGCAGCCCTGAAAAATGGCAGCCCTGCCTCTAGCTGAGGCTCTCGAGGACACAGAGGCTGCCTCCTCAGCTCCTGCAAAGGTGACCAGCTTCACATCTGCAGCATCTGGCCAAATCGACCCAGAGCCCAACATCTCCTGGCCTCCCACAGCCAAAAAAACCCATCTGCCTGCGCACAAGCCATGCCCAGCTGTTTCCATTTTACCACTTTTTGTCCCTCTGCCCACCACTGGACTGGGAAGAACATGGATTCCTGACAGCTCAGGCACTTTGCACCCTCAGATCAGAAGGGGAGCGTTGCCGAGGTATTTGCTGCAAAGCTTTACTCATTGCGTACATTTGCTACACACCAGGGAGCAATCCTGCCTGCTCTGATACAGGCAGCACACATACCACACACATCATATTCTACACGCAGACCCTGCTATGCTCACATAGTCTCACACACTGGCATCCTCTGTCGCTTGCAATGCCGTGAGGAGCTCTTGTTTTTTTTTTTTCATCTTCAGAAAGGCTAAGGCCAAGCAGAGATTCCCAACGTGGACTTTCAGAGCAAATCAAGCCCCAGGGCTCCGTGGCAGCACCACAAAAAGACAATGATTTCTCTTCCACCATTGCAAAAACATGAAAGGCTCCCCTGCCCAGCCTGCCACAGCAGCAATGCAGCTGGCATTGCTTCCTTCCCAGCCTGCTTGCAATTGTCTTACCAGGAACCCTGGGCCGGACCTTTCATGCAAGCAGGAGTGGAAAGCAGGGAGCAGACATGCTTCAATTCCCTGCTCCTGCAAGCTCCCTGAGCTTGCTGCTCTGGATGGAGGGAAGGAAAGAGACAGCAAAGGAAAGATGGAAGAATGCTTGCCAGGAATCAGCAGGCGAAAGAAAGCCGAGGCTGATTTTGATGCAAACAGTGGCAGAGAAAGAGACAGAAAGCAGGACCAGGCTGATAGGAAGGTGGCTGGGGTTTTGGGTGCTTTCTGTAAACATCATCTGAGCGTATCAGCTTTGAATCTAATTATTTCAACCAGAGCTACAGACTGAGACAGTAATGAAGAAAAAACAGGGGAAGGGAATAAGAGGGTTGTGTTTTCCGAGGGGAAAGGAGGAGAGAATTCCCATTGATTCCTGTGTGGCTGCCTGCTACAGCGTCTTGAAATAATAATTAGAAGGATCAATAAGAAATCATGTGAGGTTTGAAGATAATGAATGAAAGAGGCAGAAGATGCAAATTGAAATGCTTTTCTCTAAAGCAGGGTAAATTGTTTTTCAGGCAGGGTCTAGCCTCCATTTTAATGCTTTCCAAACAGCTCCAACCATTTTATAAGCTGGCTTGTGGGTTCAAAACAGGACTGGTCTCTCCATTTAGGGGAGAGAGACACAGCCTGAGAATGGGTCCTGAAGGAGAACACTAATAAAATGAATGTGTGTGGGAGGAAATGGAGGCAGTGAAATGGGGCAGAATGCACACAGCACACCAGCGACCAGAGCAGGGTTATGCAATAATCTTGGGGAGCAGGGACGTAGCAGCAGAGCAAGGAAACCACAACTCAATGGAGGGTGGGTGCCAGTTTGGGAGCGCTGGCAAGTGGCACCGTGAGCCCATGAGGCTGCCTGGCAGGCAGCATGCCCCACACCTGCTAAACACAGTATGATGGGATGCTGTCGACACTGCTGGGGCTTCAGGCAACGGTATCATAAGTGGCGAGGACCTCAGGTGGGGTGTCCGAAAAACATCACGCCCGATGCACACCTTGTGCCAAATGAGACCCAGCTGGCCCAGCTTGTTCTCGTTCCCGGGGAGGCTGCTCCGATGCAGAGCTCCTATGCTGGGCAGGACCGCGGTGGCCAGTCTGAGCAACAGCGATGCCAACCTGAGCGACACCGGCAGCCAGCCCGAGCGATGATGATGGCCAACCGCAACGACGCCGGCAGCCAGCCACAGCAACACCGGCATCCACCCCGGCCACCCATGATGCCCCAGGAGTGACACTGCACCCTGCCACGACCCCGCCGCTCTACCCGGGTTACTCCCCATCAGCCACCTGCCTTGTCCCATCCCGTCCCGCACCGGGGAGCCGCTGCCCAGGGCTGGCCCGTACCTGATCGTACCAGTCGCGGCTCGAACACGTGCACTCGGGCCACCAGCCCGGGCCGCTCCCGTTCACCTTGGGCGCGCTCTTCCCCGGCGGCGGCGGCGGCGGCTTCAGCGCGGCGGGGTCGCGGGCGGGGGGCCCCAGTTTGGCCTTGCCGCGGGCGGCGGGCGCGGCCCCCCCGGGCGCGGGCAGGGTCTGCGAGCCGTACCCGCCGTAGCCGTACTGTTCATGCTGCCACTCGCCGTAGGAGGGGGGCTCCATGCGCCGCAGGGCCGCCATCCGCGTCACCTCGTAGCACTCGGGGCACTTGCAGCAGTGGTGGTGCTTGTGCATCGCTGCCCTCACACCATAGAGCCGGCAGGGAGGGAGGGAGGGAGGGAGGAAGGGAGGGAAGGAGGGAGGCGGCGCGGAGGGAGGGAGGGATGCTCGGGGGGCGGCAGCGGCCCCCGCCCCGCGCAAGGCGCGCCTGCCGCCTCCTCGCCCGCTCGGCGCCCCCGGCCCCGCGGGCGGGAGCGGGAGGAGGAGGAGGAGGAGGAGAAGAAGGAGGAGGAAGGGGGGGGTGTTACAGCGCGGTGATCTCAACGCCGCTCAGTCCCCGGGCCGCTCCCGGCGCGGGGCGCGGGGCGGTGGCTCCGCCCCGCTCCGCTCCGCCCCGCCCCGCTGCATGGGGCAGCTCAGCCCGGTCCGGCTCGGCTCGGCTCGGCTCGGCTCAGCCCGGTCCGACCCGGCGCGACTCGGGAGCGCGGAGCGCGGCACCTGCGGCGGCGCGGAGCATCCCCTGCCTCCCCCCACCCCGGCGGCCAATCCGCGCCGGCGGAGCCTCCGCGCCCCGCCCCTTCCCGCCCCTCCCCGGCGATGAGCGCGGGGGCTGAGGGGGCGCCGCTCGCCGTGCGCCGCGGCCGCGCTTACCCCCACCGGACGGGGCAGTTCCCAGGCAGCGGGCCCCGGGGGAGTGCCGGCTCTGCCCCCGCTGCTCCCCGGCAGCCTGCGCTGGCGGCATCCAGAAGGAACAGAAATCCTCCGCTCAACAGCCTCGTGCATCGCCTGCAGCTGCCCTCAGCCCGTCACCATCCCCAGACGCGCCAGGCAGCTCTTGTGCAGCTCCGTTCCTCTAGCCCCGGCACGGCGGTGGGCAGCCCTGCCAGCTTTGTGGTTGACAGCAAGAGGGGTTCACTTTGCATCAGCTGTGATCCGCACTGGAGCATGAAATCATTTTTCCAGACCTGAACCATGGTCACTAGCCCTGCAGCAGCATCTCTGTTGCATCCCCACGTCAGCTCTCACCCTGCTTTGCTGGAAATATTACCATGCGCTCCAGCACAGCAGCCTGGGGATGCTGCCATTGCCACGGGTGCATTGGGGGTGTAGAAACACCAAGGGCCTTTGCTGGGCCGTCCACCTACTGCCATCGGGATGGTAAAAGCAGAGCAGAAATGCCTGCTGGTGCAGCAGGGCAAGGGCGCTACTCCCAGTGCAGCTCGGGCAGCCCCTCACCTCTTGCACAGAAGTGCCAACTGGAAGAAGTTCAGAAGAGAGTCACCCAGACAAATTGAAGGGTAGAGAGAAAAACCATTACAAAAAACCACATCTGACCAGTTGGAACCTGAACCCAGCCTCCTAATGCTTGAGGGTTGTAATAAACACGAGGGTGGGTGAAGAATTATTTGAAGAAATGGTACATAAATACGTAGAAGAGCAATGAAAGGAGCACAATAGGGCTCCCACAGGGTACGGGTAAAGGAATGAGACAGAAGTGGGAGGGGGTTGCAAGTTGAGCCACAAGATGTGGTGGTTCAACACCCCAATTCAGGCTGCAATACCTGCAGGCTCCTACTGGCCTCATGCAGCCAGTGCAATATGGCCCTGCTCACAAGCAGGGCTGTGGGAGGAGGACGTGTGTGATGGCCGGTCAGATAAATGCCCCTGCCCACTGCTTGTTTCTTTAGCTCTTTAAACTGCAATACAAAATTACTTCTGCACTTGACCACTGCAGACAGAGGTGCTCCTGCAGTGTTTGCTCCCACGTGGTCAAGTGAAATGGTTGCTTCTGGGCAAAGGGGAGGGGGCAGAAGACACCCTGTAATCGGGATCCGCGTTGTCCCCAAGCCCCACGGTCCCCACTGCACAGTGCAGAGCCTGTCCTCTCCAGCACTGCCTGCGCTTCATTGCCTCTGGGCTGCTCAGGTTACCTCTGATGGATGCTACAATCATGTGCTGCTCCATGCATGGAGCGGTGTTGTGGCTCAGATACATTAGACTGAAATTTCCCCAGCTGCAAGCTTAGGACAGTCATAATGTTCCTGGACAATCAAGTCTAGGGAGCCTGTCCCCACCATGCTGGCCTCAAGTGGCTGAGCACAGCATTGCTGCTGAGCCCTCCGAAACCGCTCTGCAGGTGAGCCTCACCCTCCTGCTCCCAGGGGCTCTCACTGACAGTCAGTTATGGGACCCGGGTGCACTGTGGCACTGACCCAAAGACCCAGAGATGCAGCAAGATGAAGCCAATGGCTGCACATAAGAAAGTATTTCTACCCTGCAGAGCTCAGTGCCACAGGACACTGCAGACCCCAGGAGCTCACTGAGGCAAGGAAGGATTGGATGCCTGCATGCAAAGCAAGCTTGTTCAGAGTTACTTTAATCAATGAAAAACTGTGTTTGTGTGCATGGAAGGAAAGCATGCAGTGTTGGCATTAACAGAGAACTTCACACTTCAGGCTTCAAGAAATTAGGATCATCTCCACATCTTCTACTGCTCCTGTGCCATCTCCCAGAGCACATGGTGCTGGCCCTGCAGGAGGATGCTGGGCTGATGAGCCCTGTGCTCCGGGGAGATGCTGTACCTCCTCAACAGCCAGGGTGGACCAGGGGGCTGGGGGATGTCATCCGTGGGGAGAGGGCATCTTGCAGCAGTGAGGGCAGAGGTGGGAACGAAGGGAGGGACTGGGGCAGGAATGAAGCTGAGGTAGGGGACTGCTGCAACAAAGCCCAGCAACAAGCCTTGTAGAAACAGGCAGGTGGCCAGTGTCTCCCACATGAGAGTAAAAGGACATGAAGTCCATCCTGGCTACCCACCATCTCCCACCCTATGGCACCTCTGAGATCTGAGTCACTTCATCAATGAGATGTGCCCAGAACCTGTAACACAACCATAACTAATTACAGCTCCAGCCCAGCTGCAAACCTCCCTCCCATCACAGTTCCCACCCTAGGATGGCACTGTTCAGCTGCAGAGACCATGCAGTGTGCAGAGCCCCACTGGCCACCCAGTGAGGCCCCCTCCACTACCATGAGCCTCCACCAAAGGCATCTTTGGGCCAAGGTCAGGCAGGAGACCCATGTCTGGAAGAGGCTGACTTGGGTGGGAGGAGGAGAGCACATGCAAAGTTTGTAACCCTGACTGCTTGCACCTGCCCTGCTCCAGACACATCTCCTCCTTTCACTCAGTCCTGTGGTGGGGGCAGACAGGGATATGGGCATTCACTTAGGGGGGGAAGTGCAAAAGCTAAGGACAAGACCAGTTAGGGAAAACCGCTTTAATAAGGAGCTGAGTGACAATTAAGAGAAGCATTTGATTTTTTTTTCCCCCTCCATGGCAGACTGGAGTCTGTCCTCCACAAGGAAGGTCTCTGGTCCTCTTCCTGCTCGGTCTCTGGCAGCCCCGCAGATGGGGCAGCCATGCATGCAATGGGCATCCCCACATGGGAAACACCCTCACCGCCAGCCCTGGAGTGCCAGCATTGCTGCCTCCACCCCATTCCGCTTGCCAGCTCGCAAACTCAGGGACGGCTCCACGATCTAAAACCTTCTGCTGCTTTCCCCAGCTCTCTTATCTGTTAGTGCCTCATCACCACCTGCAAACGGAGGGGCCTTGAGCCTCAGCCGCTGCAGCTCTGATGCAGCCGTTCCCTACCCACTTGCAGCTCCCCTCCTGAAAACCCGCATGTCCCACTTCAGCTGCCACGAGAGTTGTTAATTCCTACTCATTTGTACTGAACTCCATGTGCTGCCTGCTAGCCCCAATTAAAAGGAAAAAAAAAAATCCCTGGTTGCTGCTGCCTGTTTGCAATGCTCCCTAACACTATGTGGGGCTTAGGACATGGAGCTCAAGAGGAGACCAGGGCCTGCTGGCCAGGGGAATCCGCGTCCTGCACTTCTCCAGCTTTCTTAAGTGGGTAGCAGTGTTTTAGCTACTGGGAATGGCACTGCTGGAGCCCAAACGGTGCGGGCACCTGCACTGGGGTGCCCAGACCTGGGTTTGGCAGGACAGGTGCAGTGCCCAGCGCCTTCAGGCAGCTGTGGGCATCTCACCCCAGTGATGTGGGCATTAAGCAGGGCTAAAGGACCTGGGAGCTGATTTCCAGGCAGGTGCCTTCACGGAGGAAAGCAATTCAAGGAAACCAAGAGCTCTTTCATCCTCTACCCTCTTCCTACCACAAGCCTGCCCATCTTATTTAAATTCAGCTTTGGCAGCTGCTCTTTTTACAGGTGCTAATTTCAGCAAAGTGTCAAGAAATCCCCGGAGATGGTGCTATTTACACAGCATGAAGGCGGCACAGAGCTAGGTTTTATCTGGCGTTGCTGGCATTTCAGCCCCTGTTGTCGCTTCCTTCCTCTCACATGAAGTCCTGTGGGAAGAGGAAGGCAAGTGTGAGGGACCAGGAGCTGGGGGTTTGTTGCACCTACAGCCTTTCTAGGAGCAGAAGACGGGGCAGGCTGAAGGCAGCCAGCTCCTTGCAGAGACAACGGTCACATGAGCGCTGTCATGCTGCTCCTTGCCTTTAGCCCAAGCGGGATCTGGGTCCTGCCAGGGGACCCAAAGCCACACGTTAGCTCTCAGCCTGGGTGCAGATGGGGAAGATATCATCTTTGTAATGCTGGGAAACGAGGTGGGGGACAGTTTTGCATAGGGGAGGCACCTTTCTCGACCACAATCACCTGCAAAAAGCTACCCAACATCCAAAGTGCAGGGGAGGCAGCGGGGTCTGCAGCCACCCAGCTGAGAATGGGGGATGAGGAACACCGAGGGGTAAATGCGCGGGGCAGGGGAGCAGGCCACGAGGAGATGAGCAGTAAAGGGAGGAACCAACCGAACTTGGCTCAGTCCGTCAGTCGGTTCCTTAGCACTACCACAGACCCCCATCCAGCAGGGATTTGCAATTTGCTGAGTCTGGGGCTTGTCAAATGAAACTTGAACAGGCGCTCTGCAGAGCCGGCTGCACAGCTAGCGGGCAAATGGGGCCGGCAGTTCCCATGAGTGTTGGAGGTTTCCCACTCACCTGCGCAGTCACAGGTGAGTGGGAAAGGGCAGGATAATGAACATCTCACGCTGAGACTGTTCCTCCCTGCCACCGGCAGCGGTTCATGCCAGGAAATGTGCAGTTGGGATAATAATAACCAGGCATACCAAGGGACCGATAGCTCTCAGAGCTCTCAGGGCATTTGCCAAAGAAATTATTCTCCTCCAGGGCAAAACCATTTTCATTCTATTAATGATCCCTGATATGTTGCCCAATGCCACTACGCAGTTCACATATCCTCACTTGTGGCAGCAATGGTACGAGGGTCTTCGATAAACTCACCAGCCACTTTCTGCAATTGAAATTACAGCCAACTGGATGTCTTCGACGGCTGTGCTGGCGGGGGAGAGGAGCGATGGAGACCTGTGGCAGTTCCCTGCAGCAGAGCCCAGGCTCCTTCCCTGTAAAGAAGAGCCTGGAGGCTCTATTTAATAGCAATCAACTGCAGCAGGCTTTATGGATTTCCTGACAGCCTCACAACACCCACAGCCGCTCTGCCCATCACCCAGCAGAGAGGCTCCTGCCTTGCACTGGAGCACTTGAAGCATGGGCTGGCTGTGGACTGCCTTCCTGTGGCACCTCCCTGGGCAGAAGGGGGGAGCCTTGCTGCTGCATGGGCATAGCAATTACAGCAATGCCGTGGTCTGTGGGTACCCAGTCCTTGTGTGTGCCTCATTTCCTTTAGAATAAAGCACATTTCCAGCCTGATGGAGCAGAGGAAAGGTTTGAAAATGTGACCAGGGCACAACTTCACCACTCCAAGCCAGAGCCAGAGTGAGGTATTTTGAAGTCTCATGTCTTTAAGAGAATCGGTTGATATTTTTTTGGTCCTGTATCTTGATCTCCAGCTGGTTGTGCCTAGTGTGATCCCACCAGACATCCTGTTTCCCTGCATCTTTCACTAGTCCCAGGCTGTCCCTGGGTGTGCTTACACACTCAGACTTAGCGGCAGCCGAACACACCCCGCTTATGCTGTACAAGGCTGTCGGAGGTCTCCTGGCTGGCCCTGCCTAAGCCGATGTGTTCTTGGGGCCACAAAGCCCCACGAGTCGGCTCTCATGGGCTCCCCACCCAGAGCCAGCCCTGCAGGAACCAGTCCCATTCTTGGAGTGGGTCAACATGTGGCTCTGAAAGTGCTGCAAGGGCTCAGCACCACTCTGCTCAGATCTGGGGCTGCCCTGGGCAGCACAGACCTGCCCAGAGGGACCTTTCCCCACATCCAGGGCCCAGGGATGCCCTTTCCTCGATTATTCCCACCCCGCGTGGTGGATGAGAAGGGGGCCTCTGTGGGTCCACGCTTTCTCTTTTTTGCCTGGCCAGCCCTGCACCAACCTGCCCCTTCCAGACAGAGCAAAGCCCATTCCGCAGCTCACACTGCCCCCCGCCAGTGGCTCGTAGGCATACTGGCACCTCGTCCGGGCTGTGCTGCTGCAGGACACACTTTCCGGCATGGGAACCTGCCCAACCTCGGCGAGAAAAATGAATGCTGGTGTCCCTGGGAGCCCTGGGCACCCGCGGTGGACGGGAGGTGGGCTCCCGGCTGGCCCTGGCCCTCCCTGTCGCACTGCCCTGGCCCCTTTAAGGAAGAAAGTGCTCTTCGGAAATTTCTGAATGGCTGTCCCCGCTCCCGGCCCGCCTGCCCGCCGCTCGGCCAATCAGCGCGCGTGCCGCAGGGCAGCAGCCGGCTCACGGACCTCTCTTAAAGGCGCACTGTCGCCACCTGCCCGTCCCGTCTGCCGCCCGCACGCCAGGAGAAGACACGACCGTTTCGGAAGCCCCGAGGTGACCTTCGAACCGGGTCCCATCCGTGGGGTGAGGAGGTGATCCCGAGGCACAGGCACACCCGTACACATGTGTTCCTCAGGAGTGACACATCAGAAATGCAAGCCCTGGGTGACGGATGATGTTGAGGGATGATGTGCTGCTTCCCTCACCCTGGCTTCAGGGCTTGGTTTGGACAAGGGATGGTTGGGTCTCAGGGACTGGGCATCCACAGGGGCCAGAGCACACAGCTGGGTTGAGTTTCATCCCAAAGGAAGCCAGGCCATGAGCTCTGCCACCAAGCCACGGTGCGGTGAGAGCAGGCAGCTGGGAGAGTGGTTTCATCACCATGTTCTTGCTCTGAAACAGAGCAGTAATGCGGGAGTGCTCCCACAGCAGCAGAGCCCCAAAGCTTACAAAACCTCCCTGCAAAAACACCCTGTGAGATTAAGCTATGCAAAATCTACCACCGCACAGAGGGGAAATAGCTGCGCAGTACGTGCCAAGGGAGCGGGAATGAACAGTGCAGCAATGGGACTACAACACACTCATGAAGCAGCTGGCAGAGCTTGCCCCTGGCTTCAGCAATGAATCCAGCTCCAGGACCAGCCTGCAGTGCAGTGCAGCGCAGTGCCCCCTCGCTTGCTCTGCCACCGCTCCTCCCGCAGTCTGCTGTAGCCCAGGCTGCGAAATGATCTGGTCTAAAAATACACCTTAAAAGCGGGGGGGACAGCCTGGCAGGACATTGCCATGTTTCCTGGACACGTGCAGGTGGGAAGCTGGCGTGAGGCTGAGGAAGCGACACCGGTCAGGCATGATGCTCTCCATGTCAGTGCTTTGGGCACAGATGCTGGTGTGCCTGAGCGGTGCCAGCCCCGAGAGCTATCTAGGCCACAGACTGCAGGAGGCCTTTGCCTGAGTCTCAATACTTGGAATAATTTTTAGGTGCAATGCCAGTGAGGCTCCTGCAAGGTGCTTTGTACCTGCAGGCTGCAGGGCTCTGGCGGGCACCGCCCTGGAGCAAACCCTCGCTTCCTGCAGCAGGGCATAAGGTTGGCTTGAAATGCTTGCACTGCTTCAGCCACGCATGGTCTAACCCCCCAGAGCAGGCAGAGCAAAGCAAGAGGAGGCAGCACACAGCAGAAAGAGCACCTTTCAAAGGGCTCACACTCGGATTCACAAGAGGGACGATTCCCAAACCCACACTCATCCACTGTCCTTCCCCTGCAATTCCCCTAGCTCCTACCAGTGGCGAGGATAATGGATCTCTCAGCATAGCTTGATACCGATCCTCCAAATCCTAAAGACTAAAAACCTTCATGAGCAGTTATTGTGGCTGCTCTATTTATACCAGTGCTGGTATTGCCTCTGCCACCAGAATCCTGATTTCCGTCCAGCCTGATGCCATTAAGATGCAGCGACGTTCCCCCAGCTCCAGCGCTCCAGATAGAAAGCAGCTGGCCTGCCAGGCTCTGCCTTCAAGCTTGGTTTGTTCCTTTAAAAAATGGCAAGAAAAGCCCATTTGTTTTGCAGAAATGCACGCAGGAGATTTGTCCTCAGCCTCCTGAGATGCTGGGGTGTCTGTGAGGGGGAGCAGACCGTGGATGGGTGGAAGTCGGGTTGGCACATCCCATGCTGTGGGCATGGAGGCTCCGCACTTTGAGAGCCCCTGGTTGGTTTGTGCTATGGGAGACGGACTCCGATGCTTCACTTTGGTTGCAGTAGGAATGTGGTCAGTCACCCGACAAGGCAAAGCAGGAATGGAGGGACCTGGGTGCTGCTGTGGGGACCCTGCACCGAGGCTGCACCAGCTCATTTTGGAAATGTGATGAGCAAAGCACACAGAGACCCTGCGGGGACAGTGCGGCGGCTCATGGAGCTCCTGGCCAAGGCACTGATGCGGCTGGCCCCTGTTCAGTCCCCATTCCATTGAGATGCCTGTGAATGGTCTCAGTTCTTGATTTCAGAGATATGCATGAAACCTATCAGTGTAAATCTCAGTGTGTGAATCGCCCCAGCAGCTGTGCTCCCCTGGGGACAGGCAGACACGTGCACTAGACGGAGGCAAACGAAGCTGAAGCATGAATCTGGAGGGAGAATGGATGGACTCCAGGCTCGTCTGGATGACTCTGGAGCGTGGCCATCTGCAGGACACTCCCCAAAGCCTCCCCCTCACTGTACCCTTTCTGCCACTGCATGGGCAGTGCTGCATGCACTCACACCATCACAAAATAACTTCAAAACAGTGATGATGACTTGGATGAATGGACGGACCAACAGCCCTATGTCCAGCAGGGCTTTCCTATGCCATGCAGCCAGAAAAGCCTAGGGGTCTGCCAAGGATCTTCCTTTTGCTGCTGGTTTTAGACAGAAAGTTCCCAAATAGAATAGGAACAGGTGCCCGTGCATGAGCTTTTGGTTTGACAGCCTGGTGGCTCTACTGACTTCTTCATCCTTTGCTGAAGCTGTATATTGAGCTGGGACAACTGAGGTCTAAGCATCTCCTTGTTCATCTCCACAGCAGGAATAGCAAGAGCCTCTAGTAAAGCTGAGGCCATTCAACCCAAAAAAGTCCACTGAAGTGACAGCTCTTACTGACACAGCCCACGCTGACCCTGCTTTGAGCAGCAGCATCCTTGGGACACAGGCAGCCGGCTGCCCAGCCGGGTGTCTGTGCTATGCAGGGCTGATGTATGGTTGAACCTGAGCGCGTTACTGCAGACAGACACCCTCTTGGCTTCAGCACTTTGGCTTTTGAGCCTGTGTCTGCAATGTCGAAACACAAAACTGCTAGAGAGCATCTGAATGCAGAGCCCTGAAGCAACCTCCAGGCACAAAGCAGCTCAAGTGACACCGGAGCAGCAGCTGGGGCCTCTGTGCTGTGGGTTGCTGCTTTTCTCTGCTTCTCCTAAAATTAAACATGCTCTCAAAGGTGCATGGGGATGCAATGGGGAGGGGGGGGGTGTCCCTCCAGGAGCTGCTTGCTCCTCTGCTCCCATTGCTTGAGCATTAGCCACCTCCCAGGATTTTAGGGTTGCAGGGCTGATGCTGCCAGGCTTGAGCTGAGATAAAGCAGTGGCCAGTCTGGCCTGCAGCAATGGCTTCAGGTGCCTGCTCAGCCAGCCCACAGAGAGGACAGGGCGTGGTGGGGACAGCAGGGCATGTGCAACCAAGCAACTTCATGGGGAGCTTCTTGAGGGGGCTGCATTCATTGTCAGACATTCGTGCACATCAGGGACCTGCTTAATTTCCCTGACACTCCTTGAGGTAGCAAACAGCTACTTGGTGCTTCCCCTCTCACACAACTTGCAGAGAAAATGAAGAGCGGTGGGGCTGCAGTCAGGGCAGGGGGGAGCAGGGAGCTTGTAGCAGGCATTTCTGCAGCTGCAGTATCTGCCACACGCCGGTCTCATCCTGACCCGCTGCAGGTGCCCAGAGCTGCTCCCGCCAGGCAAAGGTGCGGAGCATGGGAACGCCCTTCTCTTTGGCCAAAGGCAAATCGGGAAAGAGGAAAAAGCACTTGAGAGAAGGATGGGGGAAGCAGACAGCTGGTCGCCACGCTGGTGGCACAGCTTGCCTTTCTTTGCCAAATCCCCCAGGGAGCTCCATGAACCTTTTTGACACTTGAGCTGTGGGTTATAGGGCAGACGGATGCATCTTCTTCAGCGGCAGGTGCAGCAGGGCAGCCTCCTAACACCCTGCCAGGGCGTTTCTGCAGAGCTGGGCCATGTCTTCCCTGGGATGTAGGGAGGGAAGGGGACATTTTTGGCCTCAGTCCAGCAGGGCTAAAGCACAGCCAGCACCTGGCATGCTGCTGGCATGCTCAGCGGCATTCCACGCACCCCCAGCTTGCGAGAGCAGCAGCAGTGCCTGCCAGCGAGGTTTCCTATTCACCGGCAATTTTGGAGCCGGACACAGAATGTGTCCTCTGAAGTAGTCTCGCTCCCTCTCTCCATCATGTTAAGACCTGCTGTTGCTCAGTGTCAGCTGTTGGGCTGAGCAAGGACAGAGCCGCGGCGTTGGCGTCAGGCAGCGAAGCAACGAAACCCTTGGCAGGCAAGAGGGAGGGAGAGATGCATGGGCAGGCGACCGCAGGAGGGGCGGCACCGCACTGGCGCGATGACAGGGATGAAGTCAGAGTGGCTGCAGAGCCGTGCTGGGAAGCAGGAGAGGGTGGTAGGGAAAAAGCAGCGCTTCCGTGCAGGCGCAGAGTTTCTGCTCATCAGCGACATTGTTCCTCTTTCATTTATCTTTACAGCTGGCTGTTCTCTGCTCACCGCACAGAAGATGAGAACAGCGTTTACTGAGAGAAGCAGCCTTCCTGCCAGCCTGTGAGCGCTGGCGAGTGGCACCGGCCATGGGAGCATCCTTGTGGGTCTTCCCACTGTGGATGCACACAAACCCTGAGCAGCCCTGCTAAGGCAACCACGAGGCTCGGGGAAAGGTTGAAATGGAGGATTTGGCAAATAAAACCCCACAAACCCCAGAGCTCAGGTGGGATTGTGCCTCTGAGCGCCTCAACAGGGCATTTCCGCTGGCTGAGTCCCTTTGCTCTTGCTCCGTTGAGGGCTGAACATCCACTTTCCCATGGAGGGATGGTTTCAGCCCACTAAGCCTTGCCGTCAGGAAGCACATGTTGCTGCTGTATTTACCGGTCCCATTTCCTTTGCAGCAGCCATTTGCACACTGCAGGGCTACTTGGAGCGCACACACATTCTCACCAGCAGACAGAAAATTTCCTGTTCCTGGAAGCATTTGTGCAGAGAGGCAATTTATTTCTCATGCGCCTTCCTGGCTAAAGCAGGTTATGGTGGCTTTTGCTCTGCTATCACCGCCGGGGAGAGCTACAGGCAGGGGAGAGGACAAAGCCAGGACAACAGAAAACTTATTTACATTGACAGATGCGATAAGAGAATTGCACTTACTTCAGGCAGGACAAGCCAGTTCATCATCTTGCCTTTTATCAGTGGTAGGGTGTCCACTAGAGCTCTTGTTCCTGGGCTGATAGCACCAGGGGGACAGCTGCTCTGCCCTGCAGCTGGTGCCCTCCTGCCCTAGCATTAAGTATCACCTATTATAAAAGCTTCCCTGGTTCTTCCAAGTGCCATTTGCCATCTCACATGTTTTCCTGAAACCCACTTTGGAAACGCCCGTGGCAAAAAGGATGCACTGAAGGCTGGGGAGCAAGAAGTCACCGTGGAGGTGGGCAGGAGCTGGATGTGTAGGTGTTATCCAGTCCTGACGCTGTCCTGCACACTGGGGCTGTTGAGAACCAACACAGGAGGTGATGCTGGGCAGGAGCTGAGGTCTCCTCAGTGCCTTTATGCAGGAGCAAGGGATGCGAAGCAGGGCCCATGCTGTGGTCCATCGGCACAGCTTGCACCCAGGCATGGCTGATCCCGTGTCATGGTCCAGATCGCTGACATGAGGGATTGCTGGAAATGCTCCTGCTCCACTGGGGCAAGGCCTGTGTTCAGCGTTGAAGATGACACCTCGGGGAACAGGTTCACTGCCATGTCAAAGGCCCCCATACCCCAGCACAGGGGCTGCTGCAGAGGAACAGCACTTGAGCCTGCAGCTCTCCAGCACCGCTTGGTCCCAGTTTCCAGGAAAGCTGCTGAGTCTCCACAGAAAGCCGAGTTTCAGGCAGGACTATGGGCATGGATAAGCCCAGCACTGAACACTACCATCCTGATGGTTTTTCCCCTCCAGGTCCCTGCTCTGCCTGCAGCCAGGCTGTGAAGTGCCCATCCTCTGGGATGAAAGAGGCTGCAGATGAGAGAGCCCTGCCAGAGCACAGCCCTCCCAGAGCCCTGTCCTGCCCACCCGGGTCCCCACTGCCCCCTCCCTCTCGGGGCAGTGACCCCCCTGCTCCGGGCTGGCAGCTGTGGTCCCCACAGCTGAGTGACCCCAAAAGAGCCAGCGCCTGGCACCGAGGACCAGCTCCTGAACTGTACCAACACAGGCTAGGAAAGGAGGAGGCTGAAATAAAAAAAACTTCAGAAAAGAATGACAGGAATTATTTCAGGGCTGGAACAACCTGCCTCACACTGAGTGAGTGAAGAAGCCAATCTGTTTAGTTTATCTAAGGGAAAGTTAAGAGGGAACTTAGATGCATCTATAAATACCTACATGTTGGGAACATTTCTGATTGCCACAGTCCTTTATCCTAGCAAACAAAGGCAGCAGAATTTCCTGGGGCTGGGAGCTAAAGTGAGACAAATCCAGGCTAACAGCAAAGTGCAGATTTTTAATGGGAAGGATAAATAGCCATCAGGCCAGCCAGGCTAGGGACACAGCAGATCCATCGCATGAAGTCTTAAAATCAAAGCTAGGTGGCTGCTGCTAAAGGAGACATTGCAACTCAGCCAGACATTTGGGGCTGGATGCAAGAGCCGCTGCACTCCACAGCCTGGGACAGTTACGAAGAAAATCCCTTAAAATTTGACTGTTCTGGACTGATCAGGCTCTCACCCCTCGTGGGTTTTGCCCCATGACTCCCCCATCTGTGATTGTGGTTCCCTCCCACTGGCAAACGGAGACTGGCAGCCAAGCTCATCCTCCTGTCGTGTTCAGAAAACCACTGTCTTGCCCTTCCAAAACTGGTAAAGATTTGGTGAATGTTTGAAAACATAGAGAGTAGCAAGAGGAAAAGGAGAACTTAAACAGTAAGGGAAAAAAATGGGGCATTACCCATTTTATTGCAGTCCAGAATAAGAAGGGAAACATTTAAAAAGGAGAGAAAAGCAGCAGTGCAATTTTCGTATTTAAAATATTTTGGAAGAAGATTTTGACTTAGCAAACAAGCATTATTTCAAACTATGCCAAGGAAAACAACATTTTCATATTATTTTAAATCTGTGGTGAGCTCCATCCATCCCGGCCACTTCATCCCTCCCAAAAGTGCATTTTGTCCTTCGCTTGTCCCTAAAACTCCCCTCAAATGTGTAGCCCAAACGATGCACTCGCACCAGGAGGAAGCTGAGATTTATGATGCACATCCAAATAAACAGTGTTTCCAAGTAAATAAGACAGCAGAGAAAAGCTCCTGGTAAGCTGAGGAATGGACCTGCCATTTAAGAGCTCAGAGAAAAAAATACGGAGATCTGCAATGTGGGAGTGTGCCAGCGCTGGGGGCAAGAGGGACGGGGCTGGAAGGATTTCCAGCTCCATGGAGCCTCTTTCTTTCTGCGCCATATCCACCTGGCCTCCAAGCCCTGAGGGCTGACACCGGGCCATGGTAAATGCTAACGCAAGGGGATGATTTTGGTGTCGTCCAGCCCCTGGCACAGGTGACTGCTAGATTTCCTAGCCTGAGCATCACCAGAATAGCCATGAGGAAACACTGCCAGCCCCAGGGGAGGAAAATGCCTCCCCGGCACCGTCCCTGCAGTGCTACGGGCACACGGCCCTGGTGCTGTCCCCTTAGTGCCAGCTGCCGGCTGGGCTGGCAGGGTAGGACGCGGTGTGGGGTGCACGGAGGCTCACCTGGGGCAGGGCGCTGCGAGAGCCAAGGACCAGGCTGCAGACGCTGGCCGGTGCCTCTGTCCTCCGTGCTGTCACCCTCACCAGCCGTGGCGTCATCCCCAGCGTGCTGTCCCCAGCCCCTGCGGGAAGCCTCTGCTCACTGTCCCGGGACAGATCCTGAAATGAGACAGGGGGTACATGTGGGTAGGGCAGGCCAGCTGCCTCCAGGCCCCCCCACTGCTTCTGGAAGGGAAAGTATGAGCTTTCCCCCATGCAGGGGGCTCATACTGCCTTTGGCGAGCATCCCACCGCCCGTGACAGCCTGCTCTGGCACTGGCCCATGGGCAGCGGGGTCACTGCAGACAAAGGTGGAGGCTTGCAGGCAGGGGACTCCAGGGCTGTTCTGCCACCGGGTGGGGGCAGCTCCCTGTTGCATTTGACATTTCAGCAACACAAGATGCCTCAAACACATTTTATGGAGAAAGGAGAAGGGATTTGATGGTGTCGATGGGCTTGGGCTGTGTTCGGTGCAGGGAAGCCCTGAGACCAGCTGCTTTGCTTGTCCCCCCTGTGCATGCAGGGCACTGCGGGGGGAGCAGGAGCACCCCTCATACTAGCTGCAGCAGGCCCACGGCGGCTTCCCCACTTGTTTCCTCGTTGATTTTTAAATGTCTTTATTGACTGTCACATCTCCTCAGGGCCCCATGGACTGGCCTGGCCGCAGAGACCTGTGGCTATTGCCAGCAGAGCTCGCCAGTGGGTGGATCAAGGCTACACAAGACCCAAAAACCCAAAGCGGGATCCCACTGCCTACGGTATAACATCACTAAAAATTTGTTCATAAACACAGACTAGATCTGCAGGTTTGCCTTTAACTAGAGGGACTGCCAATGTGAAGGGGGTCAAGAAAAAATGGGACTAAAATGGTTCCTGAGTCAGAGGGACACAGATATCTCCTGCACTGATTGTGGGCAGTTTTGTCCCCCCGGTTCTTGATCATCAAACTCCTTTAAAGTATTCCTTCTTAGGAGACATCGGTCAGCTCCATTGTCCCTGTGTACCACACAAATTTGGTGTCCCCGCAGGTATAGGATGGGAAGCGAGTTCAGTCCGTGAGGAAGAAATATGGTGTTTATCTAAGGATTATTTCGCTGAAAGGAGGAATCCCCTAATTTTTGCATTTCTGCACAAATGTTCCTGTATCCCCAGTTCAGGGGGATCCCACAGCATCCCTTGGCAGGGCACAAGGCAGTGAGAGGGGGACAGGAAGAGGGCCTGCAAAGGCATGAGGCAATTTTATTTACCTTGGTGCCTTTGAGATAACTGAGACCCTACTGCTCAATTCCTGCCTCCCCACCTGGTGCCGTATCTTTTAAAAGGCTGTTGAAAATTAAAGAGAATGCAAATAAGAGAGACAGAAGTTATCTGAGAGCTGGAAAAAAATCCTGAAAAGGGAAACTCAAAAGGCTCAACCTACTTCACTTATCAAAAGCAGCCCGCAAGGTGGCTAGATCAGAGAGCTGAAACACCGCTGAGACAGCGTCAGACGGGAGCAGCTAATCCAGCTGCAACAGCAGAGCAGGAACCAGAGCTGGAGCTGAAGCTATTTGCATTAGGAGTAATTCAATTAACACTTGTGAACCAGAGAAGTTCATTGAGTTGCCTCATTAATGAGACAAGCTATGACACAGGAGGTGTGGAAACACCCTGGGTGTGAGCTGGCTGGGCTGCAGTGGCCAGCAGCCTCCTGTGCCCCTTGCCTCCCCTTTGGTGCAGGAGTGTGCAGGGTCTGGCCCTGCAGCATCGTGCCAGAGCAGCTCTTACCTCAGGGAGGTTTTGGGGCTCTCCAGATGTGACTGTGGAGCTGGGCTCGCTGGCCTCATGCTGCTGCCTGGCTGTGCTGCAATGTGCGTCTGGGCTGGGAGGCTGCAGGGGTGCGGAGCGCAGTGTGAAATCGTAGAATTCATGAATATCTGCAAAACAGCATGAGAGACATCCACAGGACCGGGGAGGCAGCCCAATGCCAGCATCCTGCATGGGGTGCAGCACCTGTGCCCACCCACTCTGCCCCCAGAGCATCATAAGTCTGAGCCCTCTGTGAGAGGCTGGCACCCGGGCGATGGGCTGGGACAGGTCTCTGCTGGCTCCCCACCCTTGCCGTGCTGCCCACCATGCCTCCCCCCGGAAAGGCAAGAGGTGCAATGGGGTGCCTGGCTCAGCACACAGCGCCCCATGGCTGTGGAAGGCACAGGCATTTCCACGGAGCAATGACCAAATGCTTCACGGGGACTAAGAGCAAACTGTGCCCAGAAACATCAATCATAAACCCGCCCCATCCCACTCTCCTCCAGGCTGCACCAGCCCCATGCATGGTCCCATGTCCTTTCTGCTCCAAGAAGCCTCCTGCACCAGGCAGCCCCTGCCTGCCCGCCTGCCCTGACGCTGTCGGGTTTTTCCGGCCCCATCGCTGCTCCCCAGTGCCCCTGGCCCATGGAGGGGCTCCCTTCCCATGGGGACAGGCAGAGAGGGCACGGGGCACTAGCACAGCAGGCTCACGGTGTACAAGCTCCAAAGCTGATGGCTACAGCTGTGTTATCTCCAGCTCCTTCCCCGATAAATTCCCTCTTCCCACCTGGCACAATACTACCTGCGCACTGCCACAAGCAGATGCCATGTATCCTCACTCTGGGCTCCAAGGACCTGAGTCTGCTGCTGTAAATCATAGTGGCTCCAGAGAGAGGCATGAGAATGGGGTGTCCCAGCCCTCGCTGCTCCAGAAACAGTTATGGAGTGACAGCGGGACCTGACGGCAGCTGCTGCCTGGGTGTAGCTCCAGAGGGGCTGTGGGAGCCCAGACGCTTTCCTACCCCTGCCAGGAGCATTTTACCCTCTCCCGGTCATACGTGGAGGCTTGCAGGGAGCAGCAGGGCTGCAGTGGGCTTCACTCCTCCTCCCTAAGGAAGCCCCCACTGCCGTGCACTCAGGCAGCTGCCGGCTCCCAGCAGCCCCCAGCTCATCTCCAGAGCCAGGTCAGACATGGACCTCCAGATCCAGCACTTCCGTAGGAACGACAAAAGCCAATATACCCATTGCAGAAGTGTTTAATTTCAGAAAAGGAACTACATCAAAAGTGAGAAGCTTTTTTACGAAAAAACTGAAAGGGGTAATAAAGAGGGTAAAACATTTGTGGGAGGCACTAAGCCTATTTAGAGAGACCCCACTGGAACATCAGAGCAAACGCACAGTGCCTGGCCGGAGAATACTGTAAAGGCAAAAGGGAGGAAAGCAAGGCTGGACCACAGAGGAAGGGAGGCTATTAAAAGCGAGAAGACATTCATCTAAACAGCTGAAGCTGCGTCCAAATGAGAAAACCAGAAAGGATGGTAAATGCTGCCAGGTTAAAGGTAAAACTCCAAAAGGTCAGCCAAAAGAGTTGCAAAAGGCATAAAAAAGTAATAAATCCCTTCAAGCACCTGGGAAACAGGAAGCCTGGCGGAGTCCGCAGGGCCAAAAAGTCACGGCAGCATAAATAAGCACTCAGAGCAGGGAAAGCCACAGCAGGAACCTGAGTTTATTTTCTGTACCTGCATCTGCTGCGGAGGAGGCTGGAGAGCCCCTCTTCTGTGAGTGACCCCAAGGGCAAGCGGTGGGTCTCAGCTCGAAGGGACCATGGCTGTTTCCCCGGTGCTCCCTGGGATCTCAGGGATGAAGCAGCTGTGCCAGCCCTTCAGTGTGCAATTTCTCACCTGAAACTATGCCACACTGAGGCACCACAGGGTATTAAATGCCCACTTTATAAAGATTTCCAAAGGAAATCTGGTGAGAGCTGGGCAGTGTAAGCAGGGACATGCTGAGCACTGCCCAAGGCTATTTCCCAGGAAGGCTTTCACAAGCAGGACTGCACCCCCAGACGCAAGTCCCCATCCTCCCCCTGTGTTTAACCACATGCCCATACACTGCAGCAGCACATCCATGTTGCAGATGGGACAGGGAGCAGCATTGACCCACATCATCCAGCTCCCAGGGGCTGCCTGGTGACCTCCCAGCTGCATGGAAAAAGCTGCTATAAATCTCGGCTGCCGGCAGAGTGGCTTTGTGCCCACGGTGAGCCCAGCCAGACTGTGTGGCCGCCCGAGTCCACGGAGCACCGTGCCACTGCCTGGTGTCGATGCTGCTTTTGGAGCTGCTGCTTTGCGCTACATCATTGCCAGGCTCTGTCCTGTGCCCCGGGAGAAATGGGGCAGCCGGCAGTGACAGGAGGAGTGGGAGTCCCCCCATCCACCCACCGCACCTGGGGCACCCCCTCCACAGCCCCCCACGTGCTGAGCACGCTGCTGGCAGCCCCTGAAGTCCTCCCAAATCAGACATGAGGTCATGGCAAGCAGTCATCGCACAGCCAGACAAATGGGACTTTGTTTTCGTGCAAAAACATCTCTCCCTCTGGTTATAAAAATAGTCATTGCGTAATGGGATAGCAGGAGCTCCTGGCTGTGCGGATTACGCTTGGAATGCACAAAACTTCGCAAAACTGAAAACAGGATTTGAACAGCCCCATCGTGGGGGTGCACCGCTGCCGGTGTCCCCGTTTGTCACCCATCTGCTGCAGGAACACAGCCTTGGGCAGCCAAGCTGGCAAGGCGCCTGTGGAGCGAGAAGTTTGTCCTCCAAAGCAGCTGCTCTCCACCTCCGAAACCCTCAGCCCATTTTAGATGCTTGCTGGGAGAGGTGATCATCGCTGGCACCAGGGATTAGAGGAGTTTCAGGATCGGGGGATGGGGTTCAGGCAGCAAAGGGCGCAGCCGTGACAGGAGTACATTTTAGGACACACGTACATGTGGCATTAAAGATAATTTAAATATATGCTGGTTTCCTTCATTTCTTATGGGCATCACAAGTTGCACACAAGTCTGCCTCACCTGCACACTTTAAGAGCAGCACTACCTGAAAAGCCTCAGTAAGAGGACGTTGTGGTAGCAAAAGATGATGCTGCATGTTCTGTCTTACAGCCCAATTTCTGTTTGATGACAACGTAAATCCACTCTGGATCTAATAACGAAGAGTAACTCAAGATTTGCAGAGATTAGAATTTGTCTAACAATTTCCTCCTGAGGTCAATACGTCAAATAAATGTCATTAAATACTTCTATAGCACCAGCATCCAAGGGCTAATGCAGCGCCCTTGTGCCAGCCAGCACGTGCACTTCCAGAAAATGACATTTCTTCCCCAACGTGTGCATTGTCATCAGCTGTGTCACCGCAGATTTACCCCAAGCAGAAACTCTAGCCTCGCACCAGCCTCCCAGCTGTGGCCCTGCTGCTGTAGGGAGGATTCACACCTATAGCCGCCACAGCAGATGTTTCAAGCAAGCTATGAGTTTCCATCCTTGGCTATGGGCTAATTTGCAAGAGGAGGAGTCCTCAGGGCTGGGAATCCTCCAGATTCCTCCAGTTTTCCACCCTGGCTCCTGCAGCCACCCGTTGAAGCCATGACTGCCATCCCCAGCAGCGCTGCTGACGAGCTGAGTTCCCGGCTGGAGTTTTCCACCCAGGGAAGCACCGCGGGTCGGCAACAGCCTGCCTCTCCTTGTGCCTCTGCAGCAGCAAGGCTCTCCAGGAGGAATGTTTTTTGGGGTAAAAGGAGCCGCAGGGGAGGATTGGGCCCAAGCAGCCGACAGGACCTCATTGGGGTCTGTGCTAGCCATCGCTTGGGCACAGGAGAGGAGCTGAGCCCCAGAGGGCTTTCGGGAGGAGCACTGCCCTTTGGGCTGCTGGCAGCCGGGGTGGCCGAGCACACACAAACCCTGCCTGTCTGCCCAGCTTCGCCTGCTGCAAAGGGCACAACAGCCCCTTTCAGCCCCGGCTTCAGGAAGGAAAGGTCAGTGAGCTGCTTCTGCGTGCGAGCCCTGTCCTCCCCGGCGGCACGAGACAAGGCCAAGCATCAACCCAAGGGGCTCCAGGCAGCAGAGGCAAGGCAGGGCCACAATCGCCCCAGCCCAGCCGCAGTGCCCCTGAGCCCAGGGTCCTTGAGTGCCCTTTCGCCAGGCTGTTTCTCTGCAAGTCATGCGCTTGGCTCCATGGCCTCAGACGCAGGGAAAGAGGGGCCAGAAGGAGGGAGCCAGCACAGCCTGTTTTCCCTCTGCACCGCCAAGGAATTTCTTTTGTGCGGAGCAGGGGTTGGCGCATTCCAGCGTGCATCGCTGTGCTGAGCCAGCCGCCATGGCACCCACCGGGGCAGGAGCTGTCCTGCCAGAGTCAGCGTGCCTCGGGGCATGGGTAGCTCCGGAGAGGGGGAGTTGAGTCTGGCATGGTGGTCACAAGGATTTAAGGGGCTGTGCTGTTGTCAGAGGAGTCTGGCAGAAAACGGTGCATGTGCAGAGCAACACTGGGCACATTCACGATGACAGATACATGCAGCCCTGGACACCACACAGGCTTTATCTGAACGTCCCAGCAGACCCTCCCCTGGAGCTGGGCAAACTGGGGCTTCTGGAGCCCACAAAACAGCTTATTCTTAAAAAAAAAAGCATATGGAAAGCCATATCTATCCCTGGCATTTTTCATGTGGACCAACTTGGAAAACTCCGTGATGTTTGGCACTTCTGATAACTCTACTACGGCATAATACATTTTGGTGTTCAAGCTTAAGCCAGCCAATGCATGTCTTAGGAGAGCACTACCTGTAGGAGCATGCAATCTAAGACAGGGATGTACCATGTGCATGCATTCATGTTCCCCAGGGGTTGAAAAAAAGCAGGCCCATATTTCGGAAAAGCTGCAAGAGAAGGGACCTCTGCAGGCTGAGGCCTCTCCAGAGCCAGAAGCATCTGGCACGGCATGGGGCAGCAAGATGGGAGCCTCTGCGTCGGCAGGCACACCTGTGGCTCCTCCTGCAAATCCTCCTCTCTCGGATAAACTCTGAACCAGCTCCGTGACTCTGAGCAAACTTCAGACAGAGACACAGCAGCTCACTGGGAAAAGGGCGGGTGAAAAGCAAATAAAATAGAAATGCTCCACCACTCTCCCAGAGCTGTCACCATGCTCCAGCAGGTTCGGACTGTGGACACCGAGCAATCCTGGTGTGTGCCAGCTGTGTGCGGGCACAGTGAGCACGCAGCAAGACACAGCATCAGATGTGTCCACGCAGGGATGGAGGAATTCACAAACCCACGCTCCAGGGAGGCGGAAGTAATTAATGCAAATTCCTAGTTAGGTAAACACATCTAGAGAAAGCTCGCTCTGGCACGAGGAACTAATATCCTGTTAAACCAGTTGAAAAGGTCACCAGCAATCAAGCGACACTCCCTCATGCCAGTGTTGATAGGACACCAAGACAGATGGCTTAGAGCAGGGAGCTGGGAAGTCTGTGCAGCGTCTGCATGCCAGTGTGCAAACTGCAGGCAGCTCGGCATGTGCATGGACATGCTGTCTCCAGCTACACTCTCTTGACAACACTTTTGCACTAATATGAACAGCCCTGGGCTTTGGGAAAGTTGTTTCGCTGCCTTCACACAGCACCGGGGAGGGCTGTGGCAGCACACAAAAGCAGCCAGGGGTGTTGGGCTCGTGTCAGGTTTGCCAAGGCGATCACAGCCCTGCTGGGGACCACTGCCTCCAGCGTGGGACTAACCATGGGCTGGGGAGCATTTTGAGAGTGGGTTGTATAAATGAAGAGGCAAGAAAGGAGATGCACGCTGGTCCCTTCGGCATGGGGGCCCACTGCCCTGTGGAGCCCTCCCTTGCCGCATGTCTCTGCTGCCGCTGGCACAGACGTCCCAGCGCAAGCCCTGCACAAGGACATGCTGGGGCTGAAAGCCTCCAGGTGATGCTCCAACAGCAAGAACAAGGAAAGGAGAGAATAAAATAGCTCAGGACACGCCACTCATCCCATGATTGTATTTCATTTTCAATGGATAATCTGAAGCACAGAGTAGCTGCTGGCAACTCGGGGCTCTGTGGGCACAGAAATGGGTCTCTGGCTGCAGAGGTGCGAAGAAAAGGAGAGAGCTGCTGAGAGAGGAGAGTGATGGTGAGGGGGAACGCCAGGGCTGAGACAGCTTTGGGTCAAAACGCACCGAGAATGAGGCACAGACCACACGTGGAGCTCTGCACCCTGGGGTCTGGGTCCTCCTCTGGGGTGCAGAGCTTCTGGGGTGCTTTCCCTTCCTTCCCAGCAGGGAAACTCGGCTACTCTCCTGGGAGACCTGGGAACGGAAATCGCCAGCGCTGCATGCGCTTCCCCTAGGCCCACAGTGAGCGGGTCTTAAGGAGAGGAGCTAAGTGGGAGCTCCTGCCCCACTCAGCACACTGCAGCTTCTCCAAAATTAGTGCCCTAAGTGAACCTGCACAGCCAGGATCAGGTCTGCTTTGACAGGGAATGGAGCTGAGCAACTTCAGAGTCCAAAACCATCATTTTTTTTCTAAAAAAATTACTTTGCAAAGAAAGTGCGTTTTCAAATGACCTTGTTCAGCAAGATAGCCATGCATCTTGCATGGAGAAGCTGCATAGTCCAGCAAGACTCCAGCTGTGTTTGTCTAAATCCACATAGAGAACTTTACGCTGTGCTCAAAATGGCATTTTCTGGTGCCCAGCCCTAAGACGAGCCTCGCTGTCAAGTCTGTTTCTTGTGTGAAATTGCACAGTGTGTTACTCGCAAGCGCTCGTGGGTCTAAGCACAAGAAAGGCCAGGATACCCCAAAGGGAGCTGAGTATGTGTGGATTCTGTCTCAAAGATAGAAAGATCTAGTTTTCCTTCGGGTCAGCAGCAGGAATGGAAAGTAGCAGGTTGTGATGAAGCTGAGGGGTGCAGGGAGGAGCGAAGCCCTGTGGCAGGGTGTCCTTGGTATGGAAGCAGAGCTGGAAACCTGGCAGTGGCTGCGAACACACCACGCCTGCACTGTGCAGAGGGTGCTCACGGCACTGCAGCATCCTTTAGCAGCTACTGGATAGATCTGGCATAGCCTGATGAAGAAGGCTTTACCCCTTGTCCACAATCACCTGACTGCGGAATCCTGTTCACATCGCAAACACCCAGCAACTGCAACCCTGATCCCCAGTATCTCCAGCCCAAGCCCTGGAGGAGAAAGACAGACCAGCTCCCTGGTGTTACATGCACCCATGTGTTTGCACAGGATGTACCCAGCCTGGTCAGTGCCAGGCACCTGTGCAGGATCAGGCCCCCAGGAGAGCCCACTGACCGCAAAGCCCCAGGGACCGCAAGACAGGGGCTTACCCAGCAGAGCCTGGAAGAGTTCACTTTGGAAGATGTGCGAGACTTTTCCAATGGAAGCTTTTAGCTCCTGCTCCTCTGGGGACCGCAGGGTGCTTTGGTATCTGGTCAGAATTTCCACTGCCCGTTCAGTGTCTGCAGAGATGACACAGGAGTAACAAGGCATTAACACTGAAGGATGGACAGACATTGTCAGGGAAGGCTCGAGTGCAGTCTTGGAGCAGCACAAAGGGCTCACCTGGATAATGCCTCAAGTTGCCTTTCAGCTCTGGATTTTTAAAGAGTCTGACAGCCACAAAAGCAGCCTCGTTACACATACCTGGAAGAGCTAACCCTGCCGTGAGGTGCAGAGGGGCCATGGCAGAGCGCCAGGCAGGGGCTGGAGGGGAGGTGATTCTGCCTGCTGGCCCTCCTCAACCCTGAAAATCAGGGGCTAAATCCAGGTTGACTCACCTCCAAACCCCATGGCACTGGGCAGCCTGAGCACCTCTGCCACCTCCCAGGCAGAGAAGCCATTCAGGAGCTGGACACGTCCCAGTTGCACAGGGCTATGAGTACTACCGCAAGAGCTGCAGTCTCCCACACGGGGCCAGATGGCTGCAGCAAAGCTGAGCATAGCCCCACTCATGTAGCACAAGATATTGCAAACAGCTCAGCTACACGAGTGGCAAAACTTGGGTTTCTACAGGATGAAGCGTAAGAATTGCTCCATGCATCAAGCAGCCTTGGATCAGCAGGAGACACAGTGGGAAAGGAACATGATACCTTGGGGTCAGGGAAGGAGGCATGCTGGCCAGGAGGGGAGCTGGAGGCTGCCATGAAGCAGTGCTTTGGTTAAAGACTAGGATCATCATGTGAGACAACCTTGGACCTAAAATAGTGGAGCTGTGATCTCTCTGTGCCAGGACACCTCTATGCTTCTCTGGGCAGATGCCCAAAGCTGCCAGTCCAGCTCCAGCCCCAGATGTGACCCATCTCTCAAGGCAGGTGGGGAGCTCCCGTGGACCTTGAGCCCATCCCAGTCCTATCAGTGAATATTTTCCTTTGCCATCCAGGCAGCCTGCAGACAAAAGGCCTCTGTGTGAGGAGGCGGGGGAGCCATTCTGTCACTGTTGGGGACTCGTCTTTTAACCCAGGAACTCATGCAGAAAGGATGACCCTGCTTATCCCAGGGCTCTCAGCAGGGAATTCAGGTCATCAAACAAGGGGGCCTGTGTCTGCTAGGGTGCATGCCACCTGCTATCCCAGTTCGCCCAGCTGGCTCCCCTCCCAGCTCCTCCTTGGCCGAAAGGGGAAGGGGGTCCTGCCTGTGTCACCTGCCTACACTGACTCATTGTGGGAGCAGAACAGAGAAAGGAGCCTGGGGAAGCGTGAATAGCTCCTGCTCAGAACTGAGCTCCACACTGGCTCCAGGAAAAGCAGGGACTTCCCCAAGCTCCAGATTTATTGGGCTTTATGAGCATCCCAGCCCTGCGTTATCAACTAAGGGCTTCCTTTTCTGCAAGATCAGACACTGCCCAGCATCCCGTGAGTGGGGTTGAGTCATCTTTGCCTGGTCATTCCTGACCTTATCAGCAGAAGCTAAAGAAGCAGGTGGAGAACTGGGGCCACCACACCAGGACACAAAGACTGCGAACCTGGTGTGAACATCCCACCCCAGTCCAGGCTGCACAGAAAGAGCGGCATGCACCCTCCGCTGACCCCTGCACTGCTGGCCACCAGCACCAGGTGACAGCCAGCTGGAGCAGGGGAGCGCTGGCCCTAGACCAGCAAACCCAAGGAAGTGCTGTGCCCCCAGCACAGGGAAGAGACTGGAGCACCCTTCCTGCAGCAGCCAAGAAAGAGCATGTGGTGGCCAGGGCCCATCTCACCATACCTCAAGGTACAAGTCCCACTTACAGGAGGTCCTTCCTCGCAGGGCCCACACCCCCATACCTGCCCTCCCCACAGCACCCGAGGGTGCTGCAAGCACAGCATCCCATGGCCACCCACTCTGAGCCACAGTGGCACGAGGATGTGTCCCACAGCCCAGGGAGGGCGTGAAGCCGGGGCACCCGGTCCTCAGGTCTCAACCCCGGGGGTGCACCGGGCAGGGCGGCCCGGCCCGTGGTGGGGAGGGAGGAAGGGAGGGAACTGCCCGGCAGGAGCGCGGGGCACCGGGCGCAATCCCTGTGCCGGTACCGGCAGGGCACACTTGTTGAGCGCGGCGGGCCGCGGATGCCCGGCGCTGCAGGCAGGGCAGGGCAGGGCAGGGCGCTCCTTACCTTCCCGGCGGATCATCGCTCCGCCGTGGCCGGCGGCCGCTCCGGTAGGTGCCAGCCCGCGAGCGGCCGAGCCGCCGCCCGCCCCGCGGGAACCGGTCGAGGAGCCGCCCCCCGCCCGCCTCCCGCCGGCACCGCCCTGGCACCGAGCGCGCACCCGCTGCTCTACCCCGGGGCGCGGCTGCTCGGAGCCCGCCGGGCTACCGGGGCGGCTCGGCGTGCGCACCCCGCCCCAAGAACCCCGGCAGGCACGCCCGGCTCGGCCTCCCCTCCCTCTCCGCTGCGGAGGGCCCGGCCCGGAGGAGCCGCTCGGCCCCCGGCACCGCTTCCCCGCGCTGTCACTAGATGGCACGGACGCGCCGCGGATCCCCGCCTGCCCCGGGCCGGTACCGGCTGGGCTGCGCTTGCCCCGGGGCCGGCAGGGCTCCAGGCGGCCGGGACCCGCGGGTAAAGGTTAGGGGGTGCAGGGGAGCGGGAAAGGGGGAGGAAGCAGTTATGCCCAACTCAACCCTTCGGGGTCTGTCTACCGCTCCGCTGATTTATTGACATAAATAGGTAGGAACAAGTAAAAATGACCCAATCCCCCTTTCCAAGTTCAAGGCCCAGCTGCAAATTGACTGATGCCGAGTCCCACCACTCCCCTCCCTCGCACACCTCTGTAGCCTTGCAGCAGCAGGGGTGTGACTGTAGTCCAGCCCCAGACACCCTCCACCCCCAGCCCCTGCTTCCTTTCCCTCCAGCGCAACAGGCACTAACTGCTGCATGGGGTGCCAGCACCCTGGCCCACAAGCATGAAGCCAGCAGCAGCAGGGGCAGGACTTATGTCTAGCATGGGGGTGGGAAGAGCTCAGCTCCCCCTCCATCTTGTGAAAAGCCACCCCCCCGCACCCTCCTTCCCATTCCTCAAGCCATAGGGCAGGGCAGCCCCCAGAACAGCAGCACTTTAAACAAGCTTTCCCATCATTGGCTGTAGAGCTGCTGCTGCTGACAGGCAGAGGCTGCCCCTTTTCCTGCACCAAACAACAACTCAAATCCCCATTACTCTCCAAATCCCAGGGCAGAGGTCTTAGCCCCAGCACTGCTGGATAAGTACTCAGCCCCCAGACACAAGCCAGCCCCAGGAAACCACTGCAAAGGCTCCAGTTCCTTGCTGACAGTGGGAACTGGGAACCCACTTCCAGGTTTTTTCAGCTGAGGGCAGTTGTGCACTGCGCAAGGAACCAGGAGGACTATGGAGGTCGGGAAGCTCAGGAAGGAGTCTGCAAAGGAAAGGAGCCTCAAAGCTGGCCTGAGGAGTGCTCCCCACTTGAGCTGTGCAGGGCTCTGGCTGCCCCTCCCCATGGCTGATGCAGGCCAGAGGGGTCACTCTTGCATCAAGCTGTTGATCTTTGTGAGCAGCACATCCGTCTCGGACTCTGGGGAGACAGAGAAAATAAAAGTCATCACAGGCAGCCACCATCCTGCAGCAACAGGCAGAGTGGCCTGAAAAGCAGGTTTGAGGAGACTTGGGGAATGTGGGATTCCCCAGCACTGTCCCACAGGGCTGTTTGCTAAAGGCAGGACAGGAACTCCCTGGGCTGGGATTCCCTTCCCTCCCCTGGCCATCCCAAACCGCTCTGTCATGTTTGGCTGGAGAAAGCTGCCTGCCTGTCCCGCAGGCACAGCCTGGCTCCAAGGGAGGGAGCTCACATCCATGCGTACTCACCCACCGGCTGTCTCCTCTGGGAGCACCTCCTAGGAGATGGGATAGGATCGATGTTAGCATGTCAGTCTGGCCTCCCCCTTCTGTCCTCTGAGCTTCTAGATGGAGACTGTGGGGCCCCACAGGGATCTGCTCTTGGTGCCTGCAGCACTGGTAAAGGAGCAGGGCCAAGGTCCCCCAGCGTCAGCCCCCCAAGCCCTGGGGTGCAGAATGAGCGAGCAAGTGTGAACTAAGGCATCCAACAGCTCAAGCAAGGGTCAGGCCAGATTTTTAGCTGCAGCCTGGTGATAAAAGCTGCCTCCACACACTGCTGTCTCACTTAGCCAGACAGGAGAGGACCCCCCAGGATCTGAGTCCAGAGAGGGGTGGCAGCAGATATGACCGGGTTTGGGTATGTACCAGCCACCCAGGGCACACTACAGCCTCCCCCAACAGACTTGCCCCGGGAGGGGGAAAGGGATCAAACGTACTTCAGCAAGAGGAAGGCCCAGAGGATAACAAGGAAGGAAGCGCAGTCTACAACAATCCAGATCATGAGGTATGTGCTGCTGGGCTGCAAGGCAACAAGACAAGCCATGAACACCAGCCAGGGGTGGTGTGCTGGTGGTACAGCCCAGACTGCTGTGCCAGTGGTTCCTTCTGCAGGGTCACACGTTCCCATGCCAGCACAGCACTGAGCAAAAGCCACCCTCCAGGCAGCTGGCTGCCCACGGCAGCTGCAGAAAGGGACCCACAAGTGCCTGGGGCACAGGGCTGTGGGGCAGGGTGAAGGATGGAAGGGTCACTTACAAGCAGCCAGATGGGGTGTTTCATCTCCTTCAGCACCTGACAGGCGTTGGTGGTGACAGAGCTCACCCCAGAGCACCACAGCACAGAGAAGAGCCAGGGCTGGTTCACCACGTACAAGTTGACAGAGATGTTGTCCTGGCGGTACTGCCTGCATAGGGACAGCCGTGGTCAGAGCAGCAGACAGCAGGGTGCCGGCACACTCAGCACACAGCCAGAGAGGACTGTATGTCTGGGATGTGATCCAGCATTTGCAGCCATATGGAGCAACTGTCTGGAGAGCCAGACGCAGGGCAGATTTGCTGGCAAGGCAGAGGACTACAGCCAGCTCCATCCCCTGCACCAGCCCTGCCTGATAAGGCATGCTTGTCCACATGGCTGTAGCAGACACCCTGACCTTCACAGCAGTGCGCCAGCACTCAGCCTCAGCTGGCCCTCACCTCTGCTGGCCCCTGGAACAGAGCTGGGACAGTGCCCAGGCCCCACAGCTCCCAGGCTCCTGGGCAGAGGGCTTTCACCTGATCTCCTCAGAGCTCATGTCCTGGTAGGGCAGATTGACATGCAGCAGTGGCTCCTTCTCATTCTGGAGTCTCTTCCGGCCATAAACTTGCTGAATGCCTGGGGCTTGCTGTTTGACCTGTTCCCTGAACCCATCCGGCAGCCAGAGGACCTAGGCAAGAGCCAGAGAGCACATGCAGAGGAGGTGCTCCAGAGAGCTTTCTCTCTTCCAATATTTCCTTGCAAGTCCAGGCACACATGGCCTGCTCAGACAGCTGCTTCCTGCCCCCCTCCATGCTCAACTCCTCCATGAGGATCTCAGCCAGGACAGTCTCCTAAGAGCTTGTTCCAGCCAAGAAGTAAGCACAACAGACCCCACTGAGTGGAGAAAGCAGTTCCTGCCTAAGCAAGCTGCAGCAGTTATGTCCTTTCTGGGTCCTTGAATGGATCAAGCAGTACATCCTTTTGGCCCCAACTCTGCAGCAAGAATGCACCTTGGATCAACACTACAGTCTTTGCTGTCTCCCCTCCTGCTCTGCATTCCCAAAAAGCCAAGAAGGGAAAGTGATTTGGGTGCTAATTCATCCCCACGTGTCCTGTGCTGCAGAGGTTGGATGAAGTGCAAAGGCAACACAGGAGGTTGCAGAAGGAGTCCAAGAGCTGCAGGGAGAGGTGTGGCACAGTGCTGGGAGGTGGAAGCCTGAGCACGGTTTTCCTGCTCTTGCTAGCACTGTTGGTCCCCTCCCTAGACTGAGTCACTGTTTACACACCAGGGTGGCCAGTGCTGGGGAACCACAGTATTTGGAGGGGTCTGAAGCTGTAGGCATTAACCCCTAATTATTGGCAACTTCTCCCAGCTAGAGAATCCCATGCCTGGACAGGGTTCCCCAACAGGGCTCACATATGGGGATGCGGTGTATGGGGTGGCAGGGATGCTCAGTGGGGTTGGCAGGGCAGCTCCCACCACAGTAGGGGTGTGACAGCAGGCCCGGGCAGTGGTGGGGCGGTGGCCAGCTCACCTGCTGTAGTGGGATGCCCGACTGCAAGATCACTTCCAGGGTGGCATTGACAAAGCTCTGGTAGTCACTGTGGTTCTCAGGCCGGAGGTCGAACATGATGGAGATATTGCTCTGCTTGGCTGCCTCTAGTGCCTGTTCCAGGGACGGGATCCTCTGTTCAGTTACCTGGTAGCGATCGCCAGCAGAAAGACTCTGCACAGTGGGAAACGGCCTCCGCTGCAACGGTGAGAGAGAGTTAGTCATCATAGGCAGACCCCCCATAAGCTTCCACCTCCCAAACTGGTGCCCGTCTCTGGCTCTCAGTTTCCTACATGGCCTCTCCACATGCTCTCCAGTGCAGACAGGCACAGGGATCCTTCCCCTGCACAGCCATGGGGCACCTCTACCCTTCTCCCCACTAACAGCACAGTTCAAGCAGCCCCAACACCTGTGGGCATTCAGAGCAGCCCAGCAGTTGGTTAGTCACCATTTGGGAAGAGTCTTGCCACAGCTGCCTCCAAGCCCAGGCAGGCTGTGCAGCTCAGAGCAAACACATGAGACATCTCCCCTCAAACCAGCCTCCTCTGTGACTCAGCTGAGGAGTCAGAACAAACCCCAGCTTGGGGCATAACCGCACCCAAGGGATTTGTGCAGGCGTGGAAGTGCTTCTGCACCCTGTCCAGGTGTCTGCCAGGACCAGCGCTGCAAAGGGAACCTTCCCCAGGGCAGGGCTCATGCTTCACCCATAAATCCCTGACCAGACGCCCCAGGGGCATCCTGACCTCCAGGAACCAGCTGCCAGCATCCAGCTGCTGGAGGTCTGTCCAGTTGAAGGTGGTGCTGTTCAGGGCAGCCCTCTCAGGGAACACAGCCTGCACGTTGGTGGTCCTGGTGAGTTCCTCGTCATGCATGAGGAACGGGACCCCGTCAGCACTGGCAAAGGAGCAGAGGGAAGTTCTGTGTTGCAAGCTGTTTGTCTCCTATCCCTACCCTGGCATTTCTGCCTTCTCCCAGCCACCCTGCTAGGGTAACCCCCACCCTCATGCCTACTTGTGGTCCTCTACACAAAAAGGTGAGAGTCTGGAAAGCACAGAGCACCTAGAGACCAAGCCAAGAACCAAGTAGTTCCTTGCTCACTGCAACAGCTGTCCCCATAGCAGGATTGCATGAGATGAACTAGAGCCAGGGTCTGTTTTCCAAGCAGTGCCTCTCCCCTGATGGTGCCTACCTCCTAATGCCCTGGAAGGCAACCTGCGTGGGGAGGACAGAAACCCAGTACCTCTCCCAGATCATTGGGACACCAAGCTGGAGCCAGTCCCATACTGGGAAGGGTGGGAATGGCAGAGCCTTTTGAACAGGGCTGCCTCCAAATGCAGGCTATATCAGTCTTCCAGGTGTGTTCCAGAATGCCCCATGTGGAAGGTTACATCCCAGGATACACAGGCCCCTTCCTCCCTCCAAGTCCCTGCTGCTCCTTTACCTCACCATGACGTCTGTCTCAAAGACTTGCACATCACAGTCCACCGCCTTGTGCAGTGACATGAGGGTGTTTTCGGGGGCCAGCTGGAAAAGGAATGGTGTTAGTGCAGAGGGCATGGGTGGGAAGGGACAGGAGGCAGGCACTCACCTTGCCTGGCTGCACCCAGCAGCTTGGTTGGGCTCTAGGTCAACCACAATGAGACTGGGGTGACCCTGGTAGGGTGGGGGATGGAAAAGGGCTGGGTGCAGACAGCCGAAGCCTGCCTAGTCCCTGCTTCCCAGCCCACACTACACAGCCAGGCTTTCTGCTGAGAGCTGCTTGCCCCTGGTGCATCAGTGCTCAGCAAGCAGCTCTGCCCTGTGACTGCTGCGTCCACCCTCCTCACCCATCCTCCAGCCCTGCGCTGCCCTGGCTAGTGTGGGGACCCCTCTCTACTGGGCTGGCCAGAGCTCATCCAGACCTGCAGCAGCAAGGGTCTGATGCCAGTGCCCCACAGCCAGGCACAGCCTGGCTTTTGCTGGCAGAACAGCCTGTCCCATCCACCCTGATCCACTGTGCCAGGACACTGCTGGTGCTGGTCACTCACCATGGGGGCTCCTCGGTGGCCAACCAGGGCTGGCTTGGGGGGCAGCTGGTTCTCCTCCATGATGCAAGGGGAGGCAATTCCCAGGGGAGCCAGATACAGCGCGATCATCACTGTGCAGTACACAAGTAGCAGAAACACCTTGAGACCTGCAGGCAGAGACAGAGAAGATAGAGGGGTGAGGTACAGAGGAAGTATTTTGCAGGCTGTTAGGAATAAGCCAAGGCTGCTTCATCTGGCATTAACTTATGGTTGCCCTAGGTCAGGCATTGCATCCCCAGCCTCAGGAACACTGCAGATTTATTCTTGGCCCACTACGTGTCCTTGCACCCCAACCCAGCACTTCTGCAGGACTCAGTCTGCCATCCATAGCCCTCCTTCAGCTGCAAAGCAGTGAGGGCTGAAGCTGCACCAAGGGCTGGGCATGAGAAGCAGCAACCAAGAGCACGCATTACTACTGGAGTCCTGGGGACCTGTTCCCACTGCGCCAACACTCTCTGTGCACCACTGCCACCAGTGCCACTTGGTTGGGTGGTAGGAAGCAGGGCACCAGCCTAGGGGGGAAGTGGAGACCTTGAAGGGGGATTACCTGTGCTGCGGGTGCGGTAGATGAAGGTGGCCAGGGGCCAGGCAAGGAGCGTCATTCCCCCCACAATTCCAATGTGCAGGAAGGGACCTGTTGCCTGGGGAGGCAAATGCATGGTGTCAGCCAGCACCAGCCCAGCCCCTGTCCCCAAAATCCACATACTCCAATGCCAGGGATCTGCCACTGCAGCCAGCACCACTGGAAGAGACACAGTGCCAGGCAGGGAAGGACAAGCTCCTGGGGGGACTGAACAGACTCCCTGCTCCAGTCCAGCCACCGTTCATCACCCTGGCTGCAGCTGCTCCAGGCAGGACTACAAGAGCAGGACGAGCACCTTGCCTGGCCACGCAGCAGAAGTCAAGGGCAGGGAGTTAACCCCCATGGCACACAGCCATGCTGGGGGCTCCAGTCACCACCCTTCAGCTCATCCCCACAGGCCAGGTACTGGGTACAGTGGAGGAGTCTCTGGTATTGAGGTGACTCACCTGCAGGGAGATACGTGCACTTCTCCACTCCTCCGCCCACTTTATTCCCAGCCCTGTGAAGGCTGCAGCCACCACCAGGGCAGTTAAGATCAGCAGGGTCTGTGGGGCAGGGCACAGGGCAGTTAGGGGAGCACACAGCATCCTGCAGGTCAGCTGGGCTCTGCCCTGGCAGGGCAGGCAGAGTCCTCCTCATTCCTTCCTCCTGAGCCCCTGCAAGTCCTGAGACCTCATTTCCCACATCTGGGTTTGCAGCTGAGCTCTGTACCCCGTGCTTTGAGCAAGGGGAATATTCCCATCCCAGAGACGTGTGGCTTGGGGACTAACAGCTGCAGCTCAGCGGGGACACACCACACAGCCACTCAGTGGGGTCACAGCAGCCGTACGCAGCCCCAGTAGGCTGGTCACAGCTTCCCAAGGTGCAAGGCAGCCAGGGCAGGCACCAAGTCCCTGCACCCCCAGTCTCTCACCTTGTGCAGCCAGTGTAGCTTCAAGGGCTGGCCGCAGAGCTGCAAGCACAAAGCAAGGACCTGTGAGCAGAACAAGGAGATGTCAGAGCTGGGTTGTACCCCACACCTCAGCCCTCTAATGGCACAGGACTCAGCCACAGTAGCTCTGGCCCCCTGACACAGGCAGGGTCTCCGGCCATGCTCAGGCTGATACAGCTCCAGCAGGCTGGATGCTGCGGGCTCCACCTGGCTCTGCACAGGACATGGCAGCCAGCCTGTGCTCAGCACAGCTCCGTACCTCGGCTAGCCCAGGTGGGATCAGTGGGGCTTACCAGCAGCACAGCTGAGTAGGTGATCAGCACAGCTGTAGCTATGATCAAGACCAGGGACCAGTCTAGCCACAACTTCCTCTGCTTGAAGATGAACCTGCCAGCAAAGGGGACAGTCAGAGGGGCAGAGGAGACATGGGGAGCAAGGCTGGATGTGGGATCCTACTCACTCATTGAAGTTGTGGAAATCATTGAGAATGATGATGGCGAAGTAGAGCCACACCAGTGTGAAGAGGAAGACACAGAAGAGGAAAAGGAACCAGCTGCAGTCACACTGAAAGCCAGAGATGACAGCTATGCACACATCTGCGGGGCACCTAGCCCCTGGCCAGGTTGTTGAGACCCCTGGGGAGCACCCAGCCTGCAGCAGGGTGCACAGGGGGTCACAGCAGGCACTGGCCTCACGGGTCCAGGCATTGAGCTGCCCCATGGAGAAGGAACAGAGCTCCCCAGGAGAGGTCTTTTGGCTGGACCCATGCTACAAGAAGATGGACCAGCATCTCCTACAAGCTAAAAAGCTGCCTACGCTAGGCTGGGGAGGACAGACCCTGTGGCAGGACTGCCTCCGTTCCCATGCAGCAGCCCCTGGAAGCAGGCTGGGACTTTGGACATGGGAAGGGGCAGGGAGCCAGGCCCTGTTCCCTTCTAGCTGGGTGATCTGTGGGCTGGGTGGAGCAGGGTGCTGTGCCTCAGAGCTGTCATTGCAGTGGTGAGCCTGCAGACTGCTCCTGCCTGCCCAGCCAAAGCCAGATCCAGCTTCAGGGTCTGCAGCCCCTAGCCCCGTATACATGGGGAGGTGAGGGATGCCACAGGTGCTGAATGGGACACCCAGCAGCCTGGACCAGCTCGCACATTCCAGGCAAGACAGGACAAGCAGCGGCACAGCCGCTCCCATGGGAGTTGGAGACCTCAGAGAATCCCAGGGCCTCACCCCTCCCAGATTACAAATTGCTGGGGACACCCCCTTCCAGCACCCCATCGGCAGGGGCCGCACCCAGCCCAGGAACCGTGCCTCCCACGTGCCTTGCCAGGCATTCAGCACCCCAGGACCTGCCTGCCACGCTCAGCCCTCAGGGAGCACAGCGCTCTGCTCCAGGCACACGCGAGCCCTGACACAGATGCATACTTGGCTGGGCAGGGGACGGCCACGGCTCAGCCTCGCTGCTGCCAGTGTGCTGCTCTACCCTTGTCACCCAGCAGGAACAGACGGTTCACCTTCTCACTGCTCCAGGCTAGGGCAGTCCCTGGACAGAAAAGGTGCCAGATAGCACCCCAGCTCTCTTGGGGCTCAGCCCTGGGGAGCAGGACCAGTGGCAAGGGGTCAGCAGCCCAGTGTCTGGGCTGAGCCCCCCAGCCGGAGCCCTTCCTCACCCACCACTCTAAGCCTCCCACACAGGGGCTGGCCAGCCCCAGCTCAGCATCACCCATGGTATCACCTTGGTGGTTCTCAGGCCCTTCCTCTTCTCCTTCTTGGTGGTGATCCACTGGCAGCTGTAGAGGCAGAGCAGGCAGGTGGCACAGGGGCGGCAGCAGCCAGGGGGGTCTGCCATAGCTCTGAGCTGTCCCAGGCCAAAGGTCAGGTGTCCTGCAGGGGATGCACACAGCACGTTGGCACAGACCTCCCAACACACACCGCCCCCTGCCCCATGGGGGTGGGGCACTGCAGGTAGCCTGGCAAGCGGCTGCCCGAGAGCCCTGGGACATAGCGGGGCTGCTGGCCATGTCCCGAGGCAAGGCGTGGTGCCAGGGAAAACGGGAGCCCAGAGTGCAGCCCAACCTGTTCAGCGGGCTGTCCTGGGACCCTTTGCTCAACCAGCCGGAGCAAGCCTGGAGCTGGCAGGGAGCAGGGCCTGCTCCCCAGCCCAGGGTCTGGTGCTCCACCTGGTAGCCAGGAGCACCATGCAGGCTCCAGGGGCCGGCAGCCTTGCCAGCCAGCTTGACACAACCTTGCACACAGACTCCCCGGGGGTAGTGCAGCTGCAAGGACCATGCAGCCCCATGCCGTAGCCTGGGGTTCCTGCTTTGCTGAGGATACGTGCAACAGCCTGGGAAGTACCCGTCCTCCTCTGTAAGCCCACGTCCCCGCTGAGGCAGCGCCATCCTGGCAGCCCTCCAGCTCAGCTCACACAGCAAGGAGTCCCCAGGGGAGCTTGAGGAGCTGCAGCTGAGCAGGCACTGGACAGTTGCTGGTCCAAGTGCTGCGGGGGGAAGAGGGGGGAAGAGCAGCAATTATGGGGGGAAACCCATTGCTACAGCTGCGGACACCCAGGCTGGGTGCAGGGCTACCACTGGGTTCCCCACGCACTGGGAAGGGGAGAGGGCCAGGACACTTTGCTGTGGTCCCCAGATTCTTGGTGCTTGGCTGGAAGAAGCAGGGACCCCCAAACAAGGTCTCCTTTTATCTACCCGAAGAAACCCATGTTTATTACCACTTGCCCTGCTGCAGAGCTCCTCCCCCTCCTCATCCCAACCTCCCCAACAGGCCAGGCACCCCATGCAACACTATCACCCTGCAGATTAAGCCAGAATCTAATTTCACTGCGACCACTGAGCCAGGCATGGGAGCCAGCCGACCACATCCTCCCAGCCACATCCTCTCCAATGTTGGAGGCAAGGGTGTGCCTAGCAGGGGCGCGTCCCATTCCAACCTTGGGCCCTGGAGAGGGGGAGCAGAGCTGGAGCAGAGCTAGCCCAGGCCCTCCCAGCCCCAGCCAGCCACACCAGAGTGGCTCTGCTACTCCCTGGCTATGGCCAAGGTCAGCCTCATCTCCCCCCGTGACACAGCAGTACCCCAGCATGGCACCTCACTCCCAAATACCACCAGTGTGTTGGTCTCCAGGGCCGGGGTGCAGAGTCTCCCCCAAGACCCATGCAGAGCAGTGGCCGCTGGGGCATGCACAGCCAGGTACCAACCCAAAAGCAGGACCCCTAACCTGCCCAGCCAGCTTCTGCAGGCTGGGGGAGGTGTGGGGGCTGCCATCAGCAGGTACAGCCAGCCCAGGCGCAGGGGATGCTGAGCAGCACAGTGGTGCCCACATCCGCTGCCCCCTCCATCTTCTAGGGACTAGATCAGCAGCTGTGATCTGCTCAGTGATTGCACCGAAGGAGCTAGCCCTAACACAAATGCAGGAAACCGTGGGACCAGACAGTTTCCCTCCCTGATGCCCAGGGGCTCTGGCTGCAGGCTCATGACCCTGCTGTCACCAGAAGCAGAGGCATCACTTCCACCAGGGAGCAGCGGGCTCAGCTGGCATCCTGTGGGACTTGCCCTACCCCCCCCTCGCTGCTCACACAGGCAGAGCACCGGTGCCAGCAGCTGCTCAGGGAAACCCTGCCACCCCCCCAGCTGGCTTCCACGCAGGGTACAAAGTACAGTAGGAGTGGCTGTAGGCACCAGCTGAACTTCAGCATTCATCTGCTCTGAGAGGCTGTTGCTGCCAGGACTGGAGCTTAGCAGAGTAGTGGCACAGGACTGGCCACAAATCTACGCTACTGGTGCTATCTGGAGGGTTTGGAGGGAAAATACCACCCTGTTCCCCAGCTCAGAGTGGGACTGCAGCAGCAGCACCAGTAGTTATTGTGCAACACCCCTGTACAAGGCATAGGTCCCAAACAGAGCTGGGCTGGGCACGCAGCAGACCCTGCTCAGCTTCTGCTCCAGCTCCAAGGGGAGAGCTGCACAGTGGGAGCAGGGGGGTCCATCAGGGCCAGAAGGAGCCCTCCTTCAGCTCCCACCAAACAACCCCCACAGCACACCCCCAGCCCTAGTGTGGGGTCACAGGGAGCTTGAAGGGATGACAAACCCATTGCTACAGTCACTGACACGGCAGCATGTGCTTGCAGCCCCACAGGGACCTTTGTGCCCCAGGGGTGCTGGCACAGGGCAAGCAGGTGGCCATGGGCAGGGCAAGACCTCCTTGCCCTTGTGGAGCCAAGCCATCCCAGGCTGCGTGCCACTGGGCAGGTCAGCAGGAGCCGACACCTAGCCCCACTGTCCCCTGACTTCACAGGAGGGAGGGCAGAGCTCCTGGGTCAGCGTGGGGAACAGGGTGACCCCAGAACAGCAAGAGCAGCACAAACACCCCACATCTGCCCTATGCAGTCAGCCCTGGGCTCCCCATCCCCGCTCTCTGGAGCGTGGCAACAGCACGGGCAGCCCCTTTCCTTCCCCCCCTCAGCCGCATGCAGGGCCAGGACGGTCACCCCCCTTGCTGCTCTGCCAGCTCTCCCACAGCTCCCGTGGCAGTGTGGCACGGTGTTCCCATGGCATGGGCTGCCACCCCGGGGCAGCCAGCCAAACGGGCAAAATACCTGCTCCCTGCGGACGTCGGGTTCCCGCAGCTGGGACGCCGTCAGGCCAGGTGAGTGCTGGGGCTGGGCTCTCAGCTGGGCGTCCCCGCGCAGCAGAGCCCTGCTCTGCTCCTCTGCTGCCTGCTCACACCCTCCTGGGTGTGTTTGTGGCCCGACAGGGCTGCCGATGCCGCCTGCAGGTTTGCACAAGCCGGCAGGGGCGGGCTGCCCGTAGCGGGCAGGGCCGGGGGTCAGGGCGGGCCCCCGCCAGCGGCTTTGTGCCCCGCTGACCCCAGCGCAGCCTCTGCTTCGTGGCCGCTGGGAAAGCGGAGAAGGGGCCCAGGGGGGCGTCACACGCCGCAGCAGAGGAGTTTGCAGGCAGCCCACGCTCCAGACGGATTAAGGCTGCAGGGAGAGCTCCAAGAGCGGGGAAGGCAGATGGAGGCAGAGTTTCGTGCATTGCCGGGCCTTTGAGCAAGGGGCTGTGGGAGCCCCTCTGTCAAAAGGAGACTTTTCCCTTCCTTGCAGAGGAAGCCTGGGACAGACATATCCCAGGCCACCACAGCTGGCCCAGCTGACGCTCACTGGGGCATGCCTTGAAGGTGGAAGCACTGTGGTAAAAGTGGTTTCTTGTCTTGAGCCAAGAGAAATGCTTCAGAGCAAATGCATCTGAACTTTGCTAAAGCAGCAGATGAAAGGAGGCTCTGAGACAGGGGCCTCATGCCACCTGCAGATGGATGGGGTGATGCCCTCCACCTCCCCAGCTCCCTCCCTGTGGCACTGCACAGCTGTGTCTCCCCACCTTCCGCTCCAGGTCTCGGCAGAGGCGCAGCCCCTGGTGAGCCAGGATGCAGGACAGGCGCTCGGACATTTCCATATCAGTGACTTGCACCATCGTTGCCTGGGATCTCGGGAGACCTCTGTGATCTCCTGCCACTTGCAGAGGAGCCAAGAAAGCTGATTTATAGGGAGGTGATGGCATCCTGCAGTGACACAGCAACTGCCAGGCTAGGCAGAAGCCTCAGCACTCACCCTCACAGCTGATCCTATTCCACACCATTATTAACAGCTTTGGCACAAATCATTGAACAGCTCCATGAAATGTGCTGGTCAAGTACATCTGCAAGTCCTTACCAGTGGAGGGTCTGGAACACTGCAGGAGGGATTGTGTAATAACACCCATTGCTCCACACCTGAAGGAGTAAGCTGAAAGCATTGCAATGGCCAGGAATGCCCCTGGGATGAGCAAGCAGCCCTGCACCCCAAATTTTGTCAGCTGTGAGCAGCTAACGGCAAGGTTCACCTCCCGCATCTGCGTGCTCTGCCGGCTCTGGCACAAACCAACCATGGTGCCATGGGGCAGAACAAACCCATGGGCGGGGGTCTTCCCAGTGGGACTGTGCCCTGGGAGAGCCCCTGGGATGCAGAGAGCCCGTTTTACCGGATTAAAGATATTTAGTGCTGGGGATAGGGTTGCAGATTGTAAGGAGATGAAGAAGTGAGCCCTGGGGAGGGGTGAAAGACCACTTAAGCGGAGAAACAGCTTAACCAGTGTGGAGGAGAAAACCGAGCATGAATAAAGAGACCAAGGTGACACTGGAAGAGGGGAGGTTGGAGTAGAGCTCCTGGAGACCCAAAAGCTGTGGATTTTAGGGGTGTGAGGCAAAGCTAACAGAAGCAGTGCCCCTCAACCACAGGCAGATGGAGCAGCAGGACCGGCGGCTCCCCCAGAGATCCCCCCGGGTACTGGCCGCCGTCTGACCGCGCCGGGCGGGAGCCCCCTACTCTCTTGAAGGACAAACTTCGTCGCTACGGAGGGAGCGAGGCCTCCGGAGGCCGCACCGGGCCCTCGCCAGGGGAGCCCCGCAGGAGACGGGCGCGCTGCCCCCGCCGCCTGCAGCGGCCACCTCTGCCCACCAGAGGGCGTCGCCGCGCTGCCGCCGGCGCGGTGGCTCTGCCGCCCCGGAGCGTCGCCCTGCACTCTATGGTCCCGCAGCCCCTCCCGCCGCCGGCTCATGGCCGGGCGGTGCGGTCCTGGCCGACGACGCCCGGACACGGGCAGCTACAGAGAAGGGGAGCGGCGGCAGGGCCGCCATTCCCGTGTGAGCGTCCGGCTTCAGCCCCGTGGGAAGCGGCAGCCATTTTTGTCCCCGCCACGTGACGGCAGGAGGCAGCCATATTGAGCGAGGGCAGCACCGTCGTATTGGTGCCTGTAGGGGGCGGAAGCCATTTTGAGTACTGGCACGTGCGGCGGGAGACAGCGCCACCCGCGCGCTGCCCGCTCAGTGCCGGCGCGCAGGTGCCGGCCGGCGCGCTCGGCCTGCGCTGCCGCCGCCTCAGCGCCCCGGCGGGGCAGCCTCAGCGGTCCGTTTCGCTCCGCGCCGGCACTGCCGCTTCCGGAGTGGCTGCCCCCGCCAGCCGCTCCCTCAGATGGCCCCGGCTCCCGGGAAGCTGCGTGAGGGCTCTCGGGGCAGCTCGCCGTCAGGCCGCGGCGGCCACACTCCCGCCGGGAGCTCGCCCGGGAGGCTCCTCGGGCTCCCCCTTCCACAGAGGCGGGCCTCGGCTGGGAGCTCGCACAGCTGCAGGCCCCCAGAGCACAGCCCTCGCCAGGAGCTGCCTGCCACCTCAGATGACTCGGGCTCAGATCGTTTTGATGTTGTAAAAGGCCAATGGAGGTGACATATGGCAACATCTAGTTTGCTTCTGTCTGCATTTTAGGTCTTCCTGTAGTTGATGTTTACACAATAGGAGTCAGCAGCTCACCGAGCTGAACTGCTGCTGCTTTGTGATGAGGGAGATCTGCCTTGTGCCACCTCCGTTCAAAGTAAGCCTCACCGGAGGCATGGGTCCTGGCTGCCTGAGCCTGCCACGGCACAGGAGCGCAGGTCAGGGTTTCACCAAAAGGAAGAAGCAGAACTTAACGGATGCTTCATGGCCGAGTCCATCAGACTGCCATAAACAGGGGCATCCTAGGCATACACTGCTCTGCCTCAGATGCTTGTCTGATCTCCAGGAGCTAAGTCATAGTTGAACAGTTAAAGCTAACAACTAGAATGCATTGTCAAGCTAGCTTAGCTCTACAGCTGTCTGGCCGTGAAGTCGGAAGTGCCAGAATTAGTTGGGAAGACGGCAGAAAATAATGTCTCTGTCAGCACAGTTAAATCAGCTCATGCACAACATCAAGAGTTGCATTGCTGTAAGTAGGGTTTGTGCCCTGCCTTCACTTGTGAACAGTCCCATCTGTAAGTGTTCTTTTAAATTCTAGTAACAGTATAAAAACAAACACACAGAGGAATGGTCTAAGTGAGCAGAGAAACTTATGTTGGTATATTACAGTTCAGCTGAAGTTATCTCCCTAGACTTAACTTGGGGAGCAGAGAAGGTATTTTCAACATATGGAAGTGACTTAATGGCTTTATGTTAGGTTCTTGTTCGTCAACTGAACCACCAGTCACAAACAAGTCTTTTCAGAAAAAGATGTAAGCCACTGTTTCAGTTACTTCTGTTTTTCACTACGCTGCGTGTAATCTACAAGAAATATGGTTTTTAAGTTTGTTTTAGGAAATGTTTTCCCTTTATGTAATCTCCTATAGGACTCAAGACCTGAGATAAAAGGGTAAGGCAACACAGGTTTCTGTAACCATTATTTCAAACTCTCTCAGCTTGTAATGGGCAACAAAAATTTAGCGTATCACCATTCCTCTGCTGTCAACACTTTAAAAGCCCATGGCGCAGACTGTGCTTCCACCCCAGCTAGGAGCTGACCTACATAAACTGATAGGCCAAGGCAAAGATCTCTCCATCATAAATCTAAAAATCCCTACTTGCTGATAATCTGCAGTAATATAGAACTTGCTACATTTTGAAGCTATCTTGCATAGGCACATTAAGAAATTAAGTTGTTAGAAAGAATACTGAACTACTTAGAAGGTAAAATGCCTACTTAAGGGAGGGTATATGGATCATGGCACTAGTCTCAATGGTTAGGGTTACTTTTTCCTAAAGGCCAGAAGCTTATAAGGAATTAAAGTCTGTGGTGAACAAACTTTGGATCAGGGATTTTTCTTCCCAGAAGTAGGCTAGTTAAGGAGATCAGGAATGCAGATTGTGAGAGTATTGTTCAGCATGAGAAAAAACTCTGTGGAGAACTGCATATTTCAGCTCTTACCACTGAGTTTGTATGATATGAGGCAAATCACTTGACCCAAACTTTTCAGGGGTGGTCCTTATAGTTTTCATTTCCTATGTACTTGAAAACAGCACGGGGCTGATTTTCAGGAGTGCTAATCATTCATTGTTGTAATTGAGATGAATGATAGGAGCTTTGAGGATCAACTGCTAACGTGTTAAGAGTTCAAGCTGCACAGTAACAGTAGACCTCAGATTGGGCACTGTACCCGTGCGGCGCTTAGCCCCGCTATTTTCATAGGAATCTAATACCCCTCAAGGGTTTATGGAGATACATTTATTAATGTAGGGAGAACACAGACTTTTACAAGAGCACAATAGAAAAGCAGAAGGTAATCTGTTCAGTAAGCATTATACTGTATACATATAGTTAGGAAATTATTTTTTAGGCATAGTGTCATGGCATATCTAAAGTTGATAAGGCAAACAAGACTTTTCTTGGGCTCCCTGAAAAACAGAGGAATTCAAACAGGCAAGTCCTGCTTTCATTTAAAAAAAATTAGTTACCAGATTCTGATACTTCTGTCAGAGATCTGTCCTGTAAGATTCACATGCTATACTTCATTGATGATTTCAAGGACTGAAATAATTTTTCTTGTTCAGGTGTAGCTTTTTCTTTTTGGAACTTGAACTAGTTTAGAATTTGAAGATGTTTATCATTTGCCATTTCCTAGTTGCTTTATCATTGCATACTTAACTGAAGCCACACAATAACAAACTGAAACCAAATCTTAAGTATTACATTTAAGATACAATAGAAGGGATGCTCACAGGGTATACTCGCATGCAATTTTGCGCCTTAAACTACATATGTTTGGTTTTTGTATCATCTACAAAGGAAGCTGACTAATTTAATTACAGCAGAACTGTTTTTCTAGTTAGTCCATTTCCTTTATAGGGATAATTAGCTTTACTGGAAGTTAAATTGTAGGCATAACTTACTGAATGGGGCAACACTGATACTGTGTAGATCTGGTTCCACTTGCTCTGCATTGAAAAACATACCTAAGCAGTATCAGTGGTTTTTGTTATTTTCTGACTGATATTTTTTTTTTTTCCAGAAAAAATATAATACTTCCCTTGTCAATAAACAAAAAACTACTTCCCTTGTCAATAAACAAAAAACATCTGCCACTTCCGTTGTTCTACTACAGAAACTTTTGTATTTAGCCTTTTTTTGTTGTTTACTTTTAAGACCATTATTTTTGCACTGGGATAATTCTTTGCTATGGAGTGTTTGCCCCTGACGCATCTCTAATTTCTGTTCAGAGTTATAGTTACTGTAGAACAGCATTTCCCCCCTCTTTCAGGATATAAAAACAGCTGCGAGATCACTATGTTAAGGCATACTATGGAACACAAAATCTATTTGTTGCTTAAGTTGCCTTTTTTCCCCTCATTGTTTCAGAAGCTTCCATGAAGTCATTATTGCTCACTGATGTTGCTGTCAAGTCACATACTTTGTTACAGCATTACTGACGAGCTAACAGCAGTCTAGACAGGATAAGACTCTGGATCAGTGTTCATGTCAAAAACAAGCTTAAGTACTTGACAAAGAAAAGCTCAACTCTCAAACTATAACAAGTACCTATTAGGATACAGCCCAAGCTCCCAAGCACCTGACTTTTAAGTGCTTGCTTTGTATTCAAGTATCAGCACATAGTGGTTCAAGTCAGTCCTTGCTCAAGGAATACCACTTCTGATCCCCCACTAGCCTTATCACTCATGGGATTCTATCCTCTCTACTCTATAAATCTAGGCAGAGAGAACAAAGCCCTCTTACATGTCTGTTGTACTATCACTTCCCTATTCTCAGATAAGTTATTTGGGGACAAATAACACTTTTGAGAGTCATGATGTGCTGCAGCCAGTAATACTCACATTGTACTTGCAGTGCTACTACATTTTTCCTCCTAATACCTACAACCTGTTGTTATCAGATGCTTCACAGAACTATTGGAGCCTTTCCTGCTGTCTTAAGGGAGACAATTCATTTATATTAGACACTTCTATAAAAGCAACTTTCCCACATGTATAACTTATCTACATCCCATATTTTATAACTGCTATAAGCTATTAGTTCAAATACTAAAAAACTACAAACCCCCCAAAACTGGCACACTTACCAGACAGAAGCAGCTTCTTGTTTCAAACTCTCTAGTTTATATAAGCAGCAGCTGTTTGCCATTGCCAAATTTATAGGACCAGCCTCCAGAGCACTGTGCTGAGGGTAGGTTTATATAAAGGGCCCTTGCTAGGGAGTGGTGAGTAATCTGGTGGGGAGGTGGTGTCTGTAGGCTCTTGGGGTTATAGCTGTGTTGTAGTGAAGCTAGTAGATAGACTTATTAACAGAGATGTAGTTTTTATTTAAAAAAATAACACTTCTAGTCTAGAATAGTTCATTTAACTTTTTTTGTTCCCTGTAAGTGTAATTTCCTAGCTGTGTTCATTTATGGCTTTTTTTCTTGTACCTATTTAAGGCCTTTTCAGTCATAAATTTTGGGTAAAGGCTCTACTGAATTGTTTAATGCAGCTAAAGTATTATAGTAGTTAAAGAAAAAAGGCTTTAGTACTGTCTACCATCTGTTTTCTTACTTGACTGTTACAGATACCTACTGTGAGTATCTAGAAGGGCTCTGTTTTGGCAACTTCTATGTGAAACTTTCTTCTGAGCCTTTAACTAGTGCAAAGGGTTGTGGGGGGTTTCTAGCTAGTGGTCTGCATTTGTATTTTTTCTTTGTATTTTCTCAGAGCTACTATGTAATCAGTATCTCTGGGGCTTGCTGTCTAGCTGCCTGTGGTTTCTCATGTTCAGTGTTTATGGACAAAATGCTTATGTTTGGGGGGGAAAAGTGTCTGCCTCTCAGACTGTAGAAGGTGTTTGTGCAGTTGTGAAGATAACATTTTCTTGACATCACGTTGGTTGAGGGAAAAAAAAGGCTCTTTTTGCATTGAAGTTAGGAAAGTGCAATTATAACCTTTTTTGTCTTGCTTCCTGTGAGACCTTCTTCTCTGGAACCTAGGCTGCAAGAGACACTGGCTGCTTTTTCAGATGGAGTGGTTAACAGCATGGAGAGGCTTGAGTTTGTGGCTGAGCTGTTCTGATGAAGAGTTGCTGCTAGAAAGTATAGCAGAGAGCTATTTGGTTATTTGTTGTTAGCTTTATGACAATGGGAAACTGAATTTCCTGTGGTGGTGGCAGCTGTAAGGCAGAACTTCAAAATGTAAAAATCTTAGGCTGCCAAAGCCCCTTCTACAATAGTGCTTTGGCTTCTACCTGAGGGACCTGCTGCAAATGACTGGTTCTGGCAAATGAGGGCTAGGTCTTGTAGCTTGTGCAGGTAAATACTGTCTAGAATCAGTGTTTCTCTGCTCTCAGCTTGAAGTGGCTGTGCCTGTTTGAACCTTTAGAATAGCTAAATACCCTTTCCAATGAGCAAAGAGAATGTGCTGTGGGAATGTATTAACAGCTTAAATGACTTGTACTGTAGTATCTTGAATCTGTGTATGTATGGGCTCTCTCTGTTGGAGATGCATTCTTAGCTGCTTGGGAAATGATTTTCAAGTAGGCATGTATGTGATCCTTTCTTTCAAGCTTATTAGCTCCCAGCTTATCTGGAAGCCCGCCAGCTTGTTCCTGCTAAGTTCTAACTGATGATTGGAAGTAATGCTAGAGTAAAAAAAGTCATACTTCTAGGTTGTTCTGCTTTTGAGTCAGTAAAAGCATCACAGATTCAGATGTTATTAAGACCAGATAAATAGTAACTTCGGATGTAGTGGTACTTAAAACAGCATGTGTATATCTTTGGGACTCAGTGGATTCAGGTGGGTAGGATATATAGGCAGGAATATGACACTAATGCTTACCTATAATGAACTTCATGCTTTTTTTTGCTTAGCTACTTCAACAGATTGGATTATTATAAGCAATTAACTTACCATGTGCCTATCTCTTCAAGGTGTTCTTTGAGCTTTCTGAAGTATTGCTAGCTTTTAGTTGTGCATTGGCTAGCTGTCTGTTTATTAGGTGGTCATTTGCCTAATTGGTTTTGCTTCCTTTTTGATGGCTTACCATGGATCAGCTTGCATGCAGGCATGGATTTAAAGAACTTCTGGATGATTTTCAAACAACTACTCATTGTTCTGCACTTGTACCTCTTGAATGACAGTTGTTACTTTGTCTGGTCCTTTTTTCCCCAGCTTGCTTATATTTCACTCAGATGCAAAGCTCCTGCAGTTAACTAGCTTGTGCAGTTAAAAGACATGCCAATTGCTTTCCCCCACAATGTAGCTTATGATAAAAATCTTAATTCACTTTTATGCCCAGTTAATAACCGCCCAGTTAATAACCGCCCAGTTAATAACCGCCCAGTTATTGCTGGGTTTTGCTGTTACATTAAGTATTTGATCCTGTGTCCAGAACAGAACGTAACTTGCATTAGGAAATGAAAACAGGCTTGTAATTCTTGCTCCTATGTTGCAGCAGACATGCACTAATACTAAGAACTTCTAGGCATCCCTGTGAAGTGCTTACTAAATAAGATACTTATACAGAGATCTAACATCTATTCACAGAACTTACCTTTATTTTAAGAAGGTGCTTGAGTGCTCAGAAGAGGTTCTGTTCTTGTTTGGCAGACCTGGGCTGGTCCATGACTTACAAGTGCATGGTGGGTTTAGAATTTGTGAAGCTTATGAAGACGGTGCTCTGCCTTCTTGATCACTGCAGGGTGGTGCTGATGTGGGAGGATTTGTTGTCTAAAGTCCTTATCTCCTGCACTGGGAAGAAAAGAAGCATACCTGGAAACAAGTCTTAAGAGCAAGTCCTGAGAGGACCTTCAATGGTTGAAATGGATACTGAGATGAAAAATGCCACTCTAAGTTTGCAGCTGTCATACTTGGAGCTACCATCACAGACTGTACCTCACTGCATTAGACAGCTATAGGATGAAGGTGGTTGTTGCCTCAGGTACTTGCACTGCTTGCCCTGTCAGATACAGTTACAGATGGTTATGAAGAACTGAGAATATGCATAGCTCAGCATGAAGGGCATTTGTCTTGGCACTCTAGCTGCTTTGTCACTGTCAAGCTTTGTTTCTAGGTTCTGCAGAATTATACAGAAGCTGAGTGAGTACTGCATGTATTTGAGCTGGTCCCCACATGTGAAGGCTAGCATGGGAGAAAACAAAACATGCTTGTTTGCAAAACAAAAGAAGTGGTGAGGAGAGTATAGGAGAATGCATTCACAATGAATATAAATGGAACAAGCCCAAAACAGGGATGCAGCAGTGACTGAAGCGTAAGCTGACAGTTCTAGTTGTGTGGTAAAATGTTAGGAATAAAACTGCAAAATGTAGTTGGATATTGCTGAGACCTTGTGTCCAGACTGAGCTGTGTGTGACACTGGCATTCTGCTCCTGAAATGCTGTTGGTAATCAGTGGTTTGAAAAAATAGTGGAAAGCTTGCAGAAAGCTTTTGGGGTACTTTACAGTCCTCCTGGGGACTTTTGGAAACCCAGGATTAGATGCAGCCGTGATCTAGTCTGTGGGTAGCAGGGGCTACTCTGTAGTTCCCACTACAGTGTAGTCCAAACTGTCCCTCCCATGCTTTGTGGTGCTACAGGGCTGCTTGCTAGGTTCTCCTTATCATCTTTGTTCACTTTTGTGAACAGGAATTGCTATGTTTGAACTGGACAGCTGAATAAACTTTAGGGAGTGTTAGACAGCTTAGGCTAATCTTAAAACAGTGCTAACTGCAAGCTCTGATTTATTCCTGTTCTGTTCTGTTGTAGTGCAAATACTTGTGCTAATTTGCACTGTTTTGACAGTCACTTCTGCAATATATAAACTACTTTCAGATGTCTAATTAAATACTACAAGTATCCTGACTAGAAATGCTTTAATCTAATAAGAATACTACTTGAGGTTACTGCTACCAGAAATTTATTTCCTTGTGTTATTCAATACTTGTATTCTCATGACATCATCAGCTGGACTGCTAAATGCTGTTGATGAAACCTTTTTTCTAACTACAAGCATGTTATCACATCAGTCCTACTCTAAATATTGAGAAATACAGACTTCGCAAAAACAGTAACAGGTGAGAAATTCAACCCATGTTGAATTCCAATAGACATTACCAAAACTCACAGCATTATTTGAGAGAACAGGTTTTGCTGTAAAAGCACAAGTCAAAGTATTTAATGATTAAAAAATGAGGGACGGAAGAGACTTTTCAAAAGAGTGCTACCTGGTACAGAGACAGTCAATTCACTGAAACAAAAAGGTCAGAGGAGTGAGTAGAAGTGATCAACATCTCATTGCCCAGGCTGCAAGTATCATTTCTTTGGGAAGCAGTACTGTCATGTCCTGGCTGGTGGTGGGGAAAGCTACTCTTTATCTGATTATGGAGCCTTGGAGTATTATTATGGAGAATGTGAGTCTTAACCTTGATTTAACTGGCATAAGTGGGTATGCTGTTCAAAGAAAAAAATCTTGGGATCCTGCACTTAGGAGGGATAGATGATGTAGATATTAGCTAAGCATGGCAGTGTGAAATGGGAGTTGCAGAATTCTTGGAGGAAGGCATTTGGGTTCTTTGGTTAGATTATGGCTAGCTGTACACAGCAGCAGATTCACAGGTTAAACAAGCAAGGTCAGCAGATCAGGAAATGGCTAGAGGCCTGTCCAGTAATCCACACATGCAGTGAGGATATAATAAGAACAACAACACAATTCATAATGCTAACTTGTAAACAGAAAAGGCTGTAACAAAACCAATGAAGGCTATACTAAAGAAGCAGGGATAAGAGCATTGGACTTGTCTGAGCTGCTGTAAGAAAGGAACTTCAATGTCCATGATCCAGTGGGTAATCCATTCTTGGGTGACTGCGCTGTTTGTCAGTAGGCTGATTTGAGTAACTGATCTTGGCTGTCTTAATCTCATGCTTGTTTTAGTCAATTATTTGCTTTGACAGATAGCTGATAGTCAGGTCTCTATTCCAGCTGAAAGCATTGCGCCTAAACTCCCGGTGGGGCATAGCAAGGCTGCTGTGTACTCAGAAAACTATATAAAGATTTTCTCTAAATCTGTTCAGATTTGTAGTGTTTCAAAGTGAAGCTTTTCATATGCTCTAGAGCAATGAATCAATTTTGTTTTTAATGCCCATATATGCAACTTATCTCCCCTAACTTTGCTGTCACTGAAATTGCCAAAGGTGTAAGTGAAGAGTCCTGAAAAGCAGACAAGTTCTATTGCTAATATTAGAAATAAATAACTGTAAGTGCTCTAACAACTGCTGGGCTGTACTAAGCTTTACTGCACAAAAATAACTGTCCCAGTTGCATCTTTCTTGTTTCTCTTATAAGTTTAAGTGGTAATTTAAAAAAGATTCCTTTAAGAATGCCAGATCTCTCATCCTCTCTGTGTGTGTATACACATGCATATATAGGGGAGGAATAAACTGTTTAAAACAAAGCCCTTTCTTTGGGGGCAAATATTTGATTTACCTGGGAGAGAGTTTACCTTGAAGGGCTGCCCAGAACAATGGGCTATGCAGCAATGTGATGTTCTTTTTGCACGTCACACTCTTTGTTTTAAGATTATTTAGCACATTTGCTTGAATCAAGCAGAAAACGGCAGTCCCATCCCATCTGGCATGATGCATTAATTTTCAGCATGCTGAAGGCAACTCACTGGTTATATGCAGGTTTCCTTGTACATCTCTTGTGGTTTGGGAGAGCATGTTGAGTATGAAATAGTTAGACTGAATAGTTCCCAGCTGAGAACATCTGTAGAGTATGTAAAAGCTGTTGATACTCTACTCTTTTATGCTGATATTAACTAATGCAGGAGATGGTAGTGAAAGTGAATGTGCACAGACTTTAACCTGAGCATTTCCTCACCCTTCAAAGCTGCTCATCCGCAGAGGTGATGCCACTAGGTTTTGCTTCTACCCCTAAGGTACAAAATAGAGGACTGCAAGCCAGCATTCTTGGGTTCTCTTCCTTGCTTTGCTCTGCTTTCTGGCAGAGGACATCTAGTTTAGTTTTGCAGTGACCTCTGTGGGAAATGAATTTTACATGGCCGAAGTACTCACCTTCAAACATGGCCAAGCCACTTGGAAAGTGGCTTTGACTGGATAAGGAGCAAAGCTAAAGTGTTGCTTTTAATCTCATGGGCTCCATCAAACTAAAAGTATGTCTTTCTCAGCAGAAGTTTCTGCAGTGTGTGAATCCAGCCCTGTACTTTTGAAGTCCAAGCTGCAAGATGTTTTGCATTAAAATATTCTGCTGCTACAGTGGTGTCTTACTACAGCTGAAAATTTCTGTGTATCACTTTATGGAAGGAGGCCTTGACAGGCTTCTTTCATAGGGTTGTTCTTACTATATATGACATTTGCTATACCTATGAAGTAGTTCATAATGCTGCCTAAAATTGTTTATCATGTAGCTTTTATGCCCAAGAAGCAAAAATGTGCCAGAATTCTCTAAATAGGTTTGATTCTACTATGTTGATGAATACCATATATCTTGTTGATGTATTGTTTACCTTCCCACATCATGCTGGAAGCCTGGAATGTTATTTAGTAGGGGATAGTCTCAATGACCTAATTAAAAAAATAGCAAGGTAATATTTACAGTAAAAGGTTCCAACATGTTTTTCCAAACTGTGTAGAAAAAAACTATAGTGTCTCTTTAATGCTAAAGTATGTTTCTTCTGGAGAGCAAACTAGTTATTGCCTTGATTTGAAAGTGTCTATATTTAGAGCAGGAAAGAGTCCAATATTCAAATTCTCCCAGAACATACTATCAACAAGGTGAAATCCCACTTCTTGTTTTAGTGTTGCCAGTTGTCTTGTACTCAGGGGGCATTACAGTGTGAAAGCTTTGTGGCTAGAAATGATGGATGGTTGTGCACTTGAATAAATTATTTTCCTTTTGAGCTAAATAAAACGCAGTGCTTGTTAATCTGAACAGGTAATACGCATATGCTAAATAGGATTCTGTCCCTTCTTTACCTTCTCTTTCCTGATGGCAAAGGTTGTGGGAGAACACTTAAATGACATGGCCAGTTTAGGCAGGCAGAGATGCAGCAAGTTTTTAGGTTAACCTCATCTTTAGTAGACTTTCCTGACTTCCAGTGTAGTAATAAAATCCTTCAGAACTGGCCAATCTGTTGAACAGTCTGGATCCAGTGGTACAGAGGCACATCTGGCACTGAAAAATGTAGCTACATCAGCATGAAGAGGTAAGTTTCTGTCCTATAGCTGGGGAAGGAAGTCATCCATTAACTCAAACACAGCAGTAATATCAGTTTGGGCATTCAGGCTCTGCATACTGATGTGATTTATTTTCTTCTCTTCTCTTCCTTTGTTCTAATCTGAAGATTAATTAAGAATTAGAATTAAGCTTCTAATTCTGATCTGAAGTTCAAATTAGTTGATTTTGATGTAACTGGTAAAGAAATGGCTAACATGCAACTAGGACTTCAGTGTTAAGGGTAACATTGGAATAGTGGAAATAAAAAAAATATGCTATACATATTTGCTTATGAAATCTTATCTTAAAGAAAACTGAAATGAAGACCTGTGAATGATTCAATGCCTTGTGTCAGCTGTGATTGTGTGGATTAATTCAAGTGATTGAGATAGTTGATTGAAGGCAAAGGAGGAGATTCAGAACTAAAATTCTTGTAAAAGCATGTGGTATTTAGCCGCTTCCAAACTTAAATATTTGAAAAAAATCCTCTGAATATTAGTTTTGTCATTTGAGGCAATTTGGTAAACTTTTGATTGAAATACCTCTGCCAGAGCCAGTGTGTTAATGCTGTGCGTGATCTAGGACACATGGTTGTATCTCACAGGGGAAGCAGTTCTTGATGTGGCTAGAGAGAGTATGATGGTTCTTGATGCTAGGAGGTAAGCACGTACACTATGGAATTACTTTGCATTTCCAATGTCCCTGGAGTAGAGGTAACACTCAACACGAATATATTCAGGTGATGAGTTACAGGATTTCAAGTACATGCAAATGTCAGTAAATTACCCTAATTGAAGGGAGGTATATAAAATGATCAAAGAGGCTATTTCTGCCTTGACTCCTTTAAGGGTGAAGATATGGAAGCTAGCTAGGGCCCTCTTAATTCCAGAGGCCAGAAATTACAGATCATACTTGATCTTTGAGTCAGGCCGTGGTGCTTTGCTCATCCATAATGTTCTGTAGATTGGCATGTTCAAGGAGTTAAAGAACACAAATATTTAGGTACTGTGACTTATAGGCAATGTTTATTTTGAATATGTACTTTTTATGGTATGCCTTATGTGAAGTGCTTTGAAAGTTCACTTAAAATTTATCCAAATTTGAAATAAAGGATTAGGATTCCAACTGAGGCAAACTGTTAGAAATTCAGCTCTCTGGTTATTGCCAGCCAAGTACCTCTTGATGCTTAGAAAAGATGTGCTGGGACAGTCTTGAATACAGTTTCCCTCAATTGAGGGAGTAAATCTGTTCCTGCCTCTTTGTCTACTCTAGAATACCTCTGAGAATGAAAGGACTGAAAATAATTTAAAAAACCCAAACCCTCTCCTTCCCTATTCATTGTGCTTTTGGAGTTCCTTCCTCCTACATTTCTGAAATAGAAGAGCTAATTGCAAATATACAAAGGAGTCATCTGAATCCAGCAGAAAGTTGTGTTTTAGTGTTGGGGGTGTTTGCCAAGGAAAGCTTTAACTTCTCAGATCAAGACTCTTGGCTAATGCACATATTTTTAGCTGTTAGGGGGATTTACTTGAGTAATAATGTATGTTTAACTACTTTGTGTGCATTATGTAGGTGTTATGTATGTTAAATTCTGAATGAGCCTCCCAGGATGTTAGTCACTTAGTTAACAGAGCTAGTTACAGTTAACATGACCTTTCATTCTGTGAAATATTCTAATGACTTGTTTCTGAAGGTTTTTTCCTTTGTGTGAGGCCTAGATAATTGTTACACTTTCTGTTTCTGTTAAAAAATAAATCTCTGCATGGATGTTGTTAATATGAATGAGTATATCTTATATTTCAGTATTCTTATACCTATGCTTTTGAGATAAGCAGATGGGAGATGTGTATTGTGAAGAAATAGGGTATAACCAGAGTTTTTTCAAAATGCATGCTGAGCTTTTGTTTAATCTGTGCTAATGAAAGATTGGTGATGTTGATTTGTATTCCTGATTGGCTATAATATTAATACATCTAATCAATGAGCTGAGGTCATTATAGCCTTTTATTCACATTAAACCATTTATAATCAGCAATCCATTTTTCTTGCAGGAAGAGCAAGGCTTCTGTGAGCATATTGTGTCTATATGTGTACGTAGGAAAGAAAATGGGGAAAAAAGCAAAAACTTGAATATTCCTACCATAGGGTCTTGCTCTAAATCTGTTGTGACTTAAGCAGAGGTGGCAGGTAACAGCCTGACTGCAAATGCTACATCAGATGATTTTTTTTTTCATTTCAAAAAACATAGTTGCATTCAGTCACAGAGGGATGAAGCATTTGCTTGCTTCATGTAGCTTCCTAAATGGCAGAGGACTTGTAACCCAGATGGTTCTTTCTGGCTCTTTGTTAATTTCCCACCCCAGTGTCTTGTGTTAATGAAGTACCAGAGTTGTCCTTTCCTGTTCCCTTTGGAGAAGGACCTGGCTATCCCTTTTACAGACCTTGAAGGGGATCCTATGAGGAGTGCAAATGGGATTGTTGAGAACAGAGGTGCTTTTTTGTACAAGAGTGTAGGCCATTCTTGGTGGTGTTCCAAGTCAAGGGAGTGTTTTTGCCAACCTGTGTTGGCAGTGAATGCATTAATCTTCCCTTGCTACCTCTTGAAGTGCGTGGTATGGATCCTGCTTGTGCACCAGGTACCTCAAATCTGTTAGGCAGTTGTTTTTTACCTCTGTGTGTAAAGCTGTGTGTGTGCTTGAAGGCCAGGGCCCTAAAAAGCAATGACATCTGCATACTAAATTTCAATCTGTTTGAGCATATTGGAAGAAACTTGCCTGAGATTACATGGAATGTGAAATAATGTTTAGCTGGGAAATATATGGATTTACTGCTGGTCATCAGAATGAAAACAGTTTCTCATAATAAAAAAAGCATCGCGTTGAGGAAACTTGAACAGATACTTAGTGATGCTTCTATATACAATGCAGTACATGCAAATGAGGTTGCCGGATGGCATGAGACAAACTTGCATAGATCCTAGGAAAATAATGACATTTCTTGCAGTGAAAGTCAACAACAAGCAGAAATAATTCTATTACTGTAAAAGAATGCATTATAATATTCATAAACAAATAATAGATTCCAGGCTAATCTATCACTGCCAGAGGGAGGTGCCAACATCTCAAGTCGTGACAAAATTTTTGTCCTTGGTTATTTAACTTTTCAATTCATCATTAAGCAATAAGAATAATAACTCAATGGAGGAAGTTGTAACTCCAGTCTGCTGTACTTGAATAGAAGCCATCTAAACAAACATGGATAGAAAACTTCAGAAATACATAACTAGAAAGAAGTATAAGTAATTTTGGAAAGCTGCCAGGGCCTTAAATTAAAGAAATTAAAGAACTAAGACTGAGATACTTGTTTCCCTAGATGTCCATACAGCATCAAAAGGCAGATTACATTGATTCTTCTGACTTTGAGAAAACATTTGCTCTTAATGACGAAATGAATTTTTTTTATTCAAAGGTTCTGTACTTCAAAGAGCAGCATGCATTATTGCTTGCATTATCGCTTACATTTATCACTTGATTGCACTTGCCTGGAAACTAACAGGATGAAACAATTTAAAATTATACATACTAAGGAGGATACTTGCTCAGCTCAGTTATTAATCTGTGAAGAAATAGAATATTTTGTATTAAAAATAATCCTATATTAAATTAGTGTTTTTCACACTGTGTGTGTGATAGGCTGGTGAATTCAATTGCATATCGGTGTGGCTTTTTTGAAAGAAATAAGTATGAGTAATTGCAGAGGTATTTGGTAGTCTCCTCACATAAGTTAATCTTCCTACACCTTCCTGCCCTATCCCTGTATATGGATGTGTTGTGCCATTGGAGTTGGCAGGCTGGGCCTGATGGAAAGCAGTGCTGTACAGAGATACATGTGTGTCCCAGCTGATCCTGCTGGAGAAGCAGAAGTTGGGTGAGACTGAAGCTGTTCTCCAAAAGGCTGGGGTGGCCTTCATGCAGGAAAGAGCAGGCTCCTGAGGAAAAGCGTAAAATGAGATGGTTTCCCTGGCCCTGGGGTGTCAGCCAGGCAGGAGTAGGAGCTATGAGCCAGACTCAGAACAGAGGAGAGCACTTGCTGTAGGCTCAGATGGACTCTTCAGTCAAACTCTAGCTGGTCTTGATACTCTTATGCACTCTGAGCACTTCTTAGCAGCTTGGTGAGATGCAACCTCTTCTGACTCATGGGGCATCACCACTATATTGGGGATCTAACTCTCATACTTCCTGAAAGTATTCATGGCAGTAAATGCACCTTAAGACCCTTAAAAGTGAATAATTTTAATGGAAGGACCCCCAAACTGGAAATAAATTTTTGTGGTAGGGAGCTGCTGTGTTGGAGACCTCATCAGGCAATTTTTCTATTCCAGAGTCTGGTGTCTTAACACCAATTCACTGTGTGGTCTTTACTGAAAGCAGATAGCTACCTTTTTCCTGTGATAAGCAAGTATCTATGCATAAAGACTTCAGGTGAGTTAAGCCTCAGCAATATGTAATTAAACAAGTGTGCAGGCAGTCTAGAGGGTCCTGGACTGTAGAGACCTGCTTGGGAGTACAAGCTACTGCTGGTAGTATGTCCATATGGGAACTGCAGTGCCAGGGATGGCTTTTGGGAAGGATACTACTAGCAGGTGCAGCCAAGTGTCCTGCTGCAGTGTGCAGATGGTGGTGATTCACTTCACAGCTTGAAGTAACTGTTGGGGATGCAGGCATTATCTGGGATTTATGTGCCAGCAAATGACCAAGCATCTGATCTTTAAATCTGTTTAAATACCTAAAGATCAAGTCTCTCTAATGGGATTTTAAAAAAGCAGTTAAGAACTGTGTCAATTTCTTAGTAGCTGAAACCAATGAGACCAGTACTTTTTGGTGTCTTAGTCTAGTCACTAGGCTGTGCTTTTAGCACAGTATTGTGCTCCTTTCCCGTGATCACTCTTTGAAACAAAGTGGTGCTTCTTGGTACTGTTCTCCTTGTCAGGGGCTGTCATTGTTTTTCTCCCACCAGAATGGTGTGAGCATGGAAACCCAGAGTGAGCCAGAATGAGGGTACCAGCTGAATGTTGCACTAGTGCCAATCTAGCTAGCTAGCATTACAGCATCTCTGAAAGTACTAGTGCAGCTCAACAATGTGCATCCTCCTCTTCTGTGTGTGCTGTGACAGTGAAAGCCATAGAATGATCACGCTTGGCTGGGCTCTCGCATCAGAGCTCTTTCATATGCATAGAAAAGTTTCTTCACTGAACATCTCCACCCACACTACCTAGGAGCTAGCCCCTCCAGTGGAAACTCACCCTGAGATAGCAAAAGATTGAAGCTGTTTTGCACTGTTTCTGGGAAGTGTGAAGACACAGGGCCAGAAATAGAAGCTGAAGGGTATGCTGCCTGGAGGGTGGCTGAGTTTTCCTGTTTTGCTCCATTTCTCCTTAGCTGTTGCGCTTCCACTTTCCTGGTTCCTGTAGGTAGCATGGTCCTAGAAGCACATCCCTAGGAGTAAGGCTCTGTAGCTGGGTTCTTTCCCTTTGGGTGAGTAAAGGTCCTTAAGATCATGCATATCGTTCACTAGAGTAGAGATAGCTGACAGAACTATGTAGTTGCTTTCATACTAAAAGAGCACCTTTCTAATATATGAATATCTTACAGAAAGCAATGCTACTTGGTGTGTATAGATATGGCAGTGTTGAGGGTAAGAATTCCTCTCATCTCCTTAAGTTCCCTGTATATCCCTATTCCCTGAGTGTACATAGTAGGCAAACCACCTATACCTAAGTTTTCCTGCAACACAGGCCCCATTCCTGGAGTATGTGGTTCACCTGTCATTAGGAGAATGACCTAAGTGGATTACTAATGACATAAACTACTTCAAAACTAGCTGAGCCCTGAACCTAGTGCAACAGTTGCTGTATTATACTGAGGTCAGAACACAGTGGTGAAATACACTGTGTATTAATGTGATGACAGTTTAAAGGCTAAAAGTACTTGCAGTGTACTAAAGCTCATAAAGAGGCAAGAGAGGAAAGGTAATAAACAGTAAAAGGAGCAGGCCCTATTTGTTCGTCTCCTTGGGTTTGCTGTCAGGATTGTGATGAAGCACCAGGGCTGGTACTTACTGTTTTGCCAGAGACATCAGGCCCATCTGAGATTCCTCACTGTTTTATTTTTCTTTTGCTTGGCTTTTAGTTGATTTGCCTCTTAACCTTACGCATTACACCTGCTATTATGCACTGTTGCTAAACTCCTGTTCAAATTACCTCATTTTCTGCAAAATGTTTTGAATTATGTTGAAATTGTTCAGCAAAACCCCTGTGTTTCTTCGCTTTTCAGCAGTGCAAGCTGCTCTCTGGCTTGCAGTGGGGAGCCAGAGTCAGGGTAGTATTGATATGTTTTTCCCTGTTTGCAAGGCAGGGAAGATACAGCCAGGGATTTTAACCTCTGTTCTATTAAGCCATTGTAAAATATCATAAATAGACAATCTTCAAACATCGCTAGTGAGAGTGTCTCAGGAGTTTCTGAATATATTGTCGCAGGAGTCTCTTGAGTAAATTGTTGAATAAATTGCATTCTTATACTGTGCTGCTGGACTACTGAATAAAAAAAGCATAACTATGTTCTACTTCGATATTTTATTAGGGTTAGCAGGAGATTTGGGAGCATTTACTTATTTGTCCTTCTTTGTACTTTATTGTATGTTTGTACTGTACCATACTGTGCTAATTCAAAAATTCCAAAGTGAGTAAAAAAAAATAATGTAATACTTATGCTAGAAGAGTCATTGCATTAGGTACTGGACTGCTCCCACCTGAGATGGTGAGTGGTTCTGAGTCATGAAATGATAATGGAAATTTGATGGGAGGTGCTGAATTTACAGAACTAGTTACAGTGTTTGTAACACTGTAATTTACAAGCCAGACTTTTTTTAACAACCAGTGATTACATTTACAGAACTGCTTTTACATTTCTCAGCTCTAGCTGCTATAATAAAACATTTTATCACTGACTGGGTGGTTGCCCATGGTACTGAACTGTATGACAGTTTTGAGCATCAGGCCAGCTGTTTTTATTTCAGACTGCCTCTTCCCAAGGTGAGTAGTGTGTAAAGTTAACAATTTCTTGTCAGGGAATTTTGGAAGGTTGCATAGGTTTTTGTTAGTCCTAGGGCGATGTATAACTTGGAGTAGCTAGACTGAGAACACAGTGATGGACTATCATGATTGATCATAGCTCTGCATCAATAAGTCTAACAGCTGATAGAGAATGTGCATACCCTGAAAGAGACGCTACGACGTGCCATTAGATTGGATAAGGAGGGATTTAAAGTGTGCATTTTATTTGTATTTGAAATGTTGCTCTTCAGAATTTGCTGTTACTAGGACGTGTCTTCCAGAGGTTCAAGATACCCCTAAGGATAAACCAATTCTGTCCTAGTAATCTTTTTCTTTTTTTCTCTAAATAAATTCTTGTTAATGAAAACTTCCTCCACCTCATTGTTGCATGTAAAAGATGGAGCTTCTGAAGTGAGTGTCTAGAAGCTGGTTATAGTGGAGTATAACATAGCACAGTGTGTAGCATAGCATGTTCTCATGCTGCAAGTGCGGGGATTCTTGAGGGAATGGCTGACTGAGTAGCTGCTCACACAATACAGTAGGGAAATGGTGCTTCCTGGAGAGTGCAGGGGAGACAGCCTTTCTTACACTTGTTCTAGCTTTTTCACTTGTATAAATTCTACTTAATGAAAAAGCTGGAGTGAAGGATGGCTGTAGGAGGAGATCAAAGCAAGGGCAGTTGTTGTGGCCTGCCTGTCTAGCAACCTCTATAAGCAATTAGCCCATGCTCTGCTTCTTCCAACTGCTTTGCTCTAACCTGTAAGCTAATGCTTCAGGTGCCTGGGCTGTGCCAGAACACCTGAGATCTGGTATGCCACATGTTGTACAGATACAGCCATGACTGTAGGCTAGAGCTGCTCTCCCTTGAATCATTGCAGGCACTACTGAACAAGCTCTGCTTCTTGAAAGGTAAAATACTAGCGATCAACTATTAAGCAATATCCCACCTCTGGCTTACAGCTCCATCTGGATGTGAACTCAGCAGAAACTTTCTGTCTTGGAGGATCTTGTCTCTGTGAGAAGCAGTGGCTTCTTGCTGTATATGTCTGCTTAGTTCCCTACCTATAGAAATAGGTATCTGCTCAGTTTCTCTATAAGAAGTGTCTGTAAACAAGTAATTCTCACAGTCTTTGTAGAGGGTTGAGAAAGGTGAACAGGATTATGAGAAACTATGAACTTTAGGCAAAGCCTTGGTCCTGAAAAAGAAGAACCAGAAACTTCTTGGGACTGAGATATTCTTTCAGTTACTTTATTTGGTGCACAATGTCTTTCTCTCTTGCTAACCTAAGGCAGCAAGTTCTATAACCAGGTTATAAAAATCCTTCTTCCAAACACAAAAGGAAAAAAATAACTAAACCCCAATAAGCAACAAAAATCCTCTGCTGTCCTTTAAGGCATAAGTGCCCTTATGTCACCCTGGGATAGTCTCCATTGCCCAACTGGAATTGGTCTGTAGCCAGTCCTTGTGACATCTCCTTACTGCTCTGTCTGTCCTCTCAGCTGCTGGAGTGGGCTAAGAGTAGGACCCCTGGCTGGTCCCTTGCCCCTCTCTGCATTGCTATATACAGAGCAGGGCAGATTCTCTGCCAGGTCCTTTGAGGTTTCCTGAGCCCCTCTACATACCTGCGGAACCCAGAGTGGGGTGAGGAACAAAATAGCCTCCTAAGGAACATAACATTAGCCAAGTTGGAGTGTAGTCCTTGTAATAACTGCCTTGGGTTATCCTGGTTGACACATGCCTTCTCAGTGTGAAAGATGCAGTTGCCATGTCCAGGAGCCTGTTTAGGTATCTTGCTGTTTATGTACCATGTGGGGAAAAAGTGAGAAAGTTAAGTCAGTCCAGGTGTATTTTTATCTACATGGTGATGACAGCTTTCTGTTGATTAGTCTGTGTTCAAAAGTGTGCAGTTTCTAACCCACAGCAACTGGGGTCTGAAAAAAAAAAAAATGGCTAAGGCCAGGGAGGAAAGCGGTTAGCTAATCTATGGCTTCAGTGGTAAGTTAAGGGAAAACTTACAGTTTGGGCGTTGTTCCAGGTAGATTCAGTGGAGACAAACAAATGTTCTCTTTCTGTAGCTAAGGCTAGCGTATGTTTCAACAGAAGACATCTCTCACAAGATAATATATCTATCTTGTATAATCAGCAGTTTTGCCAATTACAGCTTGGAACACTTTTCTTTGGGGGCCCAATTCTCTCTATGAAACCTTTTGTACTGCATATCACCTGAAAGATGAATTCTTTTACAATTTTTCATGCAAAGCTTGTAAATCACACAAGCAAGAGAAAAAGAATGCAGAGCTCAATCAGGAAATTAAAAGAAAAATACAAACAAGCCACATCAATCTCTAGGGAAAATGCTCTGATCCAGTTGGCCAACTGCTAGTGGATGTGTTGCTCAGCTTATGTGTGCACTGAGGTTGCAACTTGAAGGATGTTAAGGTGCCAGAAATCAACATACATCCATATTTGTGAGAATGGTAGAAGAGCTGGCTCTGCATAGATAGGAAATCTCTCAGTGTCACTTTGCAGTTTCTTATTTGTTGTGGTACTTCTGCTTGGCCCAGTTAGTGCCCCTTTGTCTTTCTTTTTTCCTTTTATTTTTAAAACATGCCTCCCCTATTTTTCAGGTTCATTCTAAATTTTCTTCCTCTGCCTGTCTCCTTGAGTCCTCCCTCCTGACTTTTTGTGCCACTTTGAGGTTAATTGTTCAGGTGAAGCCAAACATAGCTCCTCTCAGCAGTGTTGGTTATTCAGGTTGGCTCTTTCTGATCCTGAAATGTGCGGTGAATCTGCAGGTCTGCTTTGGTTTGGTCATACATCTTCTACTTAGAAAAGCTGCATGACTAACACTTCTCAAACTGTATTTTAAAACTTGCATTTTTAAAAAGATGAAATCACAATGTATATTGAACTGGGTAACATGGCTACGTCACAACCAAAACCTCCCACATCACCAAATGAGAATCTTATTTATCACTGAATATAAAATGCAAATCCTATAATCTGCACAAAGTGTCTTTTACAGAACTTAGGAGGTCTGTATGGATGTTCAAACTCAGTGTAGTGAATAACAATGTGGGTGTTTTAATAATCCCACTACTTATCACAATTCAAAGCAACAGAATTTCTGTTGGCTGATGTGTGCACGAGTGGTTTTTCCTTTCAATTACATTTAATTGCTTTATAGGGTGTTTAATTCCTAAGTAACCTGCATATGTGATTGAACAAAGGGATGAAAAAAGGTTTGGGTACATATTTTGTCCCTACAAGGGAAAATGTTACTGCTTTGGGCATAGAATTTCATACTAAGAATATAAAAGAGAGAGGAAGCTGTTTGGAAGGCTTTTTAAGTCTCTTACAAAAACAGTAGGACAGCCAAAACTTCAGACAGAAGCCACCTGATATTATATGATTGAGAAGATTTAAGAGACCTTTCTTATCTGTGTCCATCAGATCAATGTTGCTACTTTCCTATCATTTTGAAGTATAAGAATTTTTTTCATTTCTCATAGTGAATTCTCAGTAGTGTATTTTCCTACAGTTCACACTAACAGTTTTTGTTGTCCAGGAATGTGGGCAAGGTCACAGTAAAAGTGAAAATCTTGCCTTTACTGATGTCAGTGAAGAAACTCATAGCACAGTAAATGCACCCTGCACTCTACCTGGATACTTATATACTCTCTGTTAAAACCCCTCTGTAGCGTGTCTTCAGGCTGCATGACTACATGAACTTTTTGTGAGAGAAATACTAAATACTTGAACAGTTTTGTTGATGCAGAATCACTTGGCACATTTTTGTATTTTTGTTTAAACCAATGCTAGGCTCAGAAATGGATTCCCACATGATTTCATGTAGTTAGGTATGACTCTAGCATTCTGTGACTCACTGTGACAGCAAATATGGCGAAGCAACATTGCAGCTGGCAAACTTCCTACTTAAACATTCACCAAACATATTAGGCCATAGTCAAGGACAGAGCTGGTGTCAATTTTCATTTGTAATTAAAACATGGTTGTGAACATGCCTACTCATTGCTTAAGTTAATAGCAGCGATCACGTTGGCTGTAACCTCACGGTGAGAGCTTCATGGGCAGATCTTTTGCTTACTTGAAACCTGTTGTAAAATTAGGGACATATTGATTAAAGCTCTTATTCCTCAAAGCTCTTGAGCATGTGCTTTGCACTAGCCATGTGCATAACTCCATTTTTATTTAGTGTGATATGTGCCTGAGGGAGACACTTCAAAAGCAGAAAGCACAGGCTGCTTAACTGCCCCTTATAGCTATGGAAATTCCCCAAGTGATGTGCTGAACAGGATGCTGAGGTCTGGGTGCATTTATCAAGAACAAGGTTTCTTTACTTAGCATGAAGTGGCTATGCAAGTAAGCAGCTGCAGTCCATCAGGTGAGGTATTTCCACTACACTGTACACAAGGATGATAAACTCTAAACTTGAACAGGTACAGAGAAAGATGACCAAGGGAATGGATTGCCTGTTTCATAAGTGACTGGAAAAGCTTGGCCTGTAAAACTTAGCAAAATGAAAGGTGAGGAATGTAGTCGCTTTCTTTGGTACATCAAAGAGTTAAGTACCAGACAGAGAAAAAAGTTGAATTAGAAGACAGCATTTCCACAAGTACAGGTGGCTACATAAAGATGTGATTAAATCTTCTTCCTCTAATAATCAGCCTGAAAAAAGATTAGCTCAAGAAGGTCTGGAAAAGACTTCTACTAAAGGCAATGGGGACACAAATTTTAACTGCTTTTGAGATGGTATTTGGATAGTTCATGGAAAGGAAGGTATGATAAGGTGTCTGCAATAGCAGGGGCTGATTCTCAAGGTCTGGGAAATTCTGCAGCTCTTTATTGTGACAGCCAGTATCTGTTGGGGATCCATAAGCTAAAATGCTCTCTTGTTTCTTGATATTTGGATCAGAGCTGAACTAAACTCTTCAGCTGGGGGCTGGGAGAAAAATGTGAAGATTTAAGTGCTTTGCAAATGCTTCAGTTACTATTAAAAGTAAAGGAGGCAGCAAAATATTATTGTCAAGCACATCTGGCCACAGCAACTGTGGGAGATGCTAATATCTTTCTCATTCCCAGTATTTTTTGAAATACCAACACATAATAACACTACTTGGAGCTGCATTATTCCTCCCTCATCAAGCACAGCTGGAACCAGCTGAAGAGTTGCTTTGGAGCCAATAAAGCTTGTTGTGTGATGGCCCTTTCCAAAGTTTTGGCAGAAGATACAGATTCTGATATGCTCCCCAGGCTCACATCTGCTCTCTGAGCATCTGACACCAGCACTGTGTGGGCTGTGAGGATGAAGGGGAATGTGGTGACTTTGCCAAGTGTGCTTACCACAACCTGGGGACAACCATGCTGTCACTGACTGTTCAGGGCCTGTTGAAGTTGGCCTATGAGTGAGAGGTTGCCCCCAAAATTTTATGGTCAGATGTTGAAATGATCACAAGAAAAACATTGGCCCTGGTGCATGCAGCAAACAAACACCAGGAGTCCAAGGGAAGAAGTACTCACAGGCTTCAGGTATGCTGGTTAGAAATTGGTTCAGTGTGCACAGAGGCAAAGGGAAATGGCCCAAGTGCCAACAGCTCTGGATTGGGAATGGCTAATTCTGCATTGGCTATGGCTAATAATGTTTTCTCAGAGCAGTGTGTTAAGGGTAAAAGCTCCAGTAGCTTCTGATCACATAGTTGTGCTCTCCAAGGATGTGGCTTCCTGCACAGAAAGCTGAAATGTTGAAAATTTTAGCTTTTGTCAGCCAGGATGAGGAAACCATACTTCCTTTTGGGTGCTTTTTGGGTGCTCCAAAAAGCACCCGTAAGGTGCTCCTTACCCACCCATTTGTGCATGGCTTTTAGACAAATAAGCACTGACGCGGAGTGTCCTTCATTGTGGATTTCCTGGTTGGCTCCACAGCAATCACCTTTTAGCCATGTTTGCCACTGTCTAACTCATTCTTCAGAAGACAAAGATTCTCACTCCTAGGCCAGATCTCTGAATTTCCTTATGTAACAAAAATCAAGCAGGGACAGAGGTGATTGAACACATCAAGCAGGAGGTAATTTAAAAGTGAAAAGAAAGCATTGATCTACAAGCTAGCGAACCTTACACAGGATCCTTCTTGCTAATGACAAAAAACATTTGGCCTGATCCCATGGTCTTAAGTGGAGAAGCAGCTTCAGCCTAAAGTGACTTACTGTGCTTGCGTTCAGTTTAGTCTGTAGCTGTACTGACACCTGCAATGCTGATGGGAAGGCAGGATTATTGGAAGATTGCTGTGGTGTGCAGCACAGGCCATGATTATTCAACAGAAGTTGGCTAGGAGGTGCCAGTGCTTAATGCACTTCCCAGTTACTCTATGACAAAAAGATAAATACGAAGACTTTGGTTAGCTTAGGTTCCTAATTAAAAAGTGGGAGTTTTACAGTGGGAAGAGATATAATCAATGTAAAAAGCTAAAAAGCATTCCTATGGTCCAAGCAGTGACTTCTGCACAGAGTGGATACCAAGAACATAGCTACGCTTAATGTGCTGCATGGTCTTAGAGGAGAACATCTTTCAGCTACTTTTGGCTCTGCTGATTTTAGGAACTGAATTATTTATTTGTTATTGAAGGACTTTGTCATGTTTTAAATCTGCTTACAGGCTTATTTTTGATTCAATGACTTAATTCTACACAATTAGTGATGACATGAAGTCGTACCTGTCCTTCAAGGGCATGTGTGACATTAAATTTCTGGGTTTTATAGCTCAATTGCATCTTAGCCATTAATTGCATTAAAGCTGCATTTAAATATTTAAAGACTGCAGATCCTACTTTACTAGTGAAATGTTTTTGCTGTCTGCAAACATGGAGGTTCTCTGATTACAATGATCAGTCTTGTCTTCAAGACTAAAAGCTGCTGCTGTTTAAAGAAAAAAAAATTGAATATACATACATATATTCATACACCTCCCCCGTTTCACAGTCAGACCACCATCGTGAAACCTGTTAAAGCAAACACAGAGGGAATAAGGATAATATATTGATAAATAAAATTTTGCTAACTTAAAATTTTGGGTGCATCAACATAAAATTTCTTAATGTATAATACCTGTGCTTATCCCATACAACAGTGTGCTGCTTCTCCCTGAAGGATTGTTGCTTTTTTCTCACAGCAGGTTTTTTCAGGTAGTCCCGTAGGGCCCCAAGCTCCCAGGATCTGACAAGCTGCCCAGTAGTGAGGTCTTTTCTATTCTATTGAATAAAAAGAGATATATTTACTGTTTGTGGCTTTTGCTTCTCATACAATGGCAGTATCATAAAGATACTTCATGTAATAGGAATGTTGTTTCACTCCTGAAAACTGTTTGGGCTTACACACTCCTCTCCTGGCAGGTACACCATTTGTGTTAAGAACACTTCAAAATGCTTTGCTAGGTTTTGCGTACAATGCCAAAGATGTGAGCTTTCATTTTTTCTTCACCCAATTTTTGTTTTCAAATGTGGCTAACATTTTTCTAATAGAAGTGTGTTCATATTGAATTTTGTGCTAAAGAAATCACGGTTTGAAAGCTACAGTGTATTTTTGTGCATTCTAACAACTCTAGCTTTCTCACTGAGAATAGCAGAAAATAATTAGTAATCAGCAGTGGGAGTCTAACATTATAATTCTCCAGCTGTTGTGCAAAATAACTTGGTACATATCTGGTAGAAACAATTAGTGAAATAACAAGGAATAAAAATTATGCACCACAATTGCAGAATTTGTGAACAGAACAGTAGGTAGAAATTGATGGATTCTTTTGGTTTGTTGCCACTCATGTAAATGAAAATCTGAAAAACCTGTCAACGAATTAGCCTGATCATTAGCCTGAAAGTTGTGACAGACAAAGTATAATAGGGGAGCTAGCTGCTCAAATAGAAGTGGAAAGAACATTTTCATGGGGTTTGTGTGAGGTAGGCTGTCTTAGAAGCTTTAAGCCATTGTACAAAGGGCTGGATTCATTTGGTTGAATAGATCCTAATGCTTTGAGCTGCCAGGTATATGCTGTAGAAGATCCCACTGTGATCTTCTGTCGTAGCTCCTAGTAATGATGTACCCCTTGGGCAGCGGATGGTTCCTTTTCCAACTCTTATTGGATAACTTTTGATTTAGTAAAACAGCTTCAGTAGCAGCATAATGTGGTGCTTTTTGATCAGTGTACTGGAGGGTTGTTATTGCTTAAATAGATTAAGATACTGTACTACAGGGCTCCTAAAACCAGCAGTTCTCTCTTAACTCTAAGCTTGCATATATTGCAGATTTCTAGTCCTCTAGCTTCATGGGAACACAGCTGAAACTCTATTTCAACATAGCTGGTAGTAGTTAAAATGACTGCATGTGGCAAAGGAAATAAGATCAACAAATGAAGTGAAAAATATGTCATTTGTAAACAGAATTGTGAAAAAGAACTTGCCTTCTAGCTCATCTGGCTTGTGCCATGTGGGACCATATGTCGTCTGACCTTTATTTCCTTTGGCTAAATAGGTTCAGTTATGATGAAAACAAGTTCAGAAAATGGATCAGATTGCAACACAGCTTTGGTTAGAAAAATCAACAAACTTTTTGCTTATTCTCTGAAATGTTTTTGTAATTGTCTTTGTGCTTTTTGCAATACCTTCTCTTCTATGGCTACATTTTTCTGCTTCACATACATGGAAATTTGAGGTTGTAGGTGCATATTGGGCTACTCTTAAGTAATTTGGGTTTTGTGTGGGCAAAGTGATTGAGCAGCACCCCATGGTTAGAATCCATGTATTTAGTACTTAGATTATAAAAGATATTTCTGTTATGGGATTTTATGGTTCAAACACATAGTCCTGGAACTGGGGAAAAGCTCACCTTTTATGGAAATGTTGCTTAAAACGTGTAGTCTGTGATGTAGCTTGTGAGAGCTCACTGAAAGTCATGCAAAATTCCTAGTGTGCCCCTGACAATTTTGCCTATGGATAATGAACTGTGTGACATCTTGGCTGGGGTGTGCCCTGATGCATGTTCTGTTCTTTGTGCTTCTGTGTGGGGATCATTCAGTTGTGCTCGTGACCGTTCCTTAAATGAGTACGTAAGTTGCTGACTGCCCAAAGCTATGGGTGTGAAATGTGATGGAGCTGTGGCTTATCTCTGGAATTGTAAGAATAGTAAAAAAATAGGCAAACTTTCCTGTGTTTTGCTGCTGCATTTTTTTTTTTAACTAAAATGCTCATTTTCTCTGTATGTTTGTAACCCTGCTTCATTCCACTTTGCTATCAAAGCAATGCTTGTCATAAGAAAACCTGATGCTGTATTAATACAATTTAAGTCTCCCAAAAGGGACTGCATAATTTTGAGCTCCTAACTAGGCAGATAAGTCCTAATCAGTTTTGCCTAGTAGGAGAAAGTCTTCCCCAAAAAAGAAATCTTGTGGTTTTCGGTCAGGGAAAGTACAGTATAAGATAAAACGATGAAATTACACAGACCCATCCACAGAGACTGCATCACCTCTGGATGTGCTCCTTCCTGTCTATTTGTATGAAGCTGCTGTGGGATTTCTCACTGTTCCTTGGAGTGCTGTTGGGTGCAGAGGAATTGCACAGATTCTGGGGGGCTGAATCTATCTCTCATATGCTGTGCATAAGTGTCATTACTTGTCATTAACATCCCACTGATTCTGCACTGAACTGCTGTCTGGATAATTGTGTTCATAAGACAGAAGCTGTCACCAGTCATAAATACCTGGTGTTTTGGTGAAATAGATAATGCAGGTTCTTATGCAAGAACAGCTTAAAGCTGTGTCTGATGCTTATGGGTTGCTTCTTAACTGCTGGGAAGCAATTGAAATGTCAACAGAACTGTAGTTAGTAGTGCTGCCTTGAGTCAGCATTTGTGAGGCTAGTGTACAAGAAGGTGAAACTCATTTGTCATCTGCTGTGCTGAAAACTTAGTGCCTTTCAAAAAGTAAATAAAGTAGTTTGCAACGCAGGCTGAACTGCTGGTCTGAAAGAGTTGTGATGAGCAGCAGAAAGCCCAGCTGGAGGCAAGTTACTAGTAGTGTACCCCAGGGGTCAATAATGGGGCCAATAGAGTTTAGTATCTTCATGAATGACCTGGATAATATGACAGAGTGCACCCTCAGCAAGTTTGCAAAGGATACAAAATTTGAGAGAAGTGGCTGGTACACCAGATGATTGCACTGCCATTCAGAGGGACCGGGACAGGCTGGAGAAATGGGCTGACAGGAGTCTCATGAAATTCAACAAAGGGAAATGCAAAGTCCTGTACCTGGGCAGGAATAACCCCATGTACCAGTACCAGCTGGAAAGCAGCTTTGCAGATAAAAGACCCAGGGTTCCTGGTGGACACCAAGTTGACTGTGGGAAAGAAGGCCAACAGCCTCCTGGGCTGCATTGGGAAGGGCGTTGCCAGCAGACCAAGCGAGGTGACCCTTCCCCTTTACTCAGCCCTGGTGAGGCTGCATCTGGAGCATTGTGTCCAGGACTGGGCTCCCCAGCACTAGAGAGCTATGGACATACTGGAGTGAGTCCAGTGAAGGGCCATGAAGACGATGAAGGGATTGAAGCATCTGACATACAGGGAGAGGCTGAGAGAGCTGGGACTATTCAGCCTGGAGAAGAGAAGGCTCAGAGGGATATTATCCATGTGCATAATGAATGCCTGATGAGGGGGGAAGTAAAGATGATGGAGGCAGGCTCTTCTCAGTGGTGCCCAGTGAAAGGACAAGAGACAATAAACAAGTTGAAATACAGGAAATTATGTTTAAGCATAAGATTTTTTCTTTTTTTTTTTTTCCTGTGAGGGTAATTGAACACTGAAGCTGGCTGCCCAAAGTGGCTGTGGAGTCTCCATCCTTGGAGATATTTAAAATTCACCTGGACAAAGTCATGAGCCATCTGCTCTGGTTGACCCTGCTCTGTGCAAGGGGGTCTGGAGGTGCCTCAGCCATTCTGTGCTTCTGTGATCCTGTCTGCCTGGATACAGCCATGTGCCCAAACTCTCCTGCAAAAGGTAAGCAATTGAGTAGGTGCACTAACAGCTCTAATAATCCTGTGTTACAGTGAGTAATCATCTCCACTTACATTTGTAGCCTTTTATGTTCCTGAGTGATGTTAGCCTATTATCCTATTGCTAATAGTTTCCACTTGGTGGGAAGCTATGAAACTTATTTAACTGGTTACCAGTTAATGAGCATTGCAATCAGAACACTTCTAGCAGAAGGGAGCATAGCTTCATTATATACAATGTACAGTTGCAGTAAGCATGCAAAATAAGAATTTCCTGAGATAGGCATGGCACGGAAGGAGCTGTAGCTGAAACCTGGCCCCTTTGAATTACTGTGTTAATGAATCCTGGAATTGCATTTATTCTTCTTGCTTTCTTTTAGAATAAAGTAATAAGATATTAAACTGCTGGTTTATACACCCCCCTCTACTTTTTTTATTATAATCACACGTTTTTCTGTGCAGTGAAGAATTTTTCAAGGGCTTTGTGGATGGTGAGGAAGGAACTACTACATGTTCCTGGTCCTCTGGTTGTAATTGTAATTGCCTGTGTAGGAGCACAGACTCTTGGAGCGGGCTGGATGTGATGAATCTGCAGTGCTTTCCACTAGTCTATTCACAAGCCCAAAGAGGAGCAAGCACTTGTGCACTAATAGGTTATTTCTTATTAAATTAGGCTCAAGTGTTGCAGGAGCACTAGATAGATGAGATCTCTTGGATTACTTAGTTAAAGCTTCTGCAGTAGTTAGCACCTGTGCTGCCAAGCTGCTTTGTAGAATGTGTGTGTTGCTACTGTGAAGCTTTTTGGTCCTCTGGCACCTCCACTGCAGGTGTCTGGGGAACTCTGCAACTTTTAAGCTAAATCTGGTTAGTTTGTGTTTGCATAGTTGTCTTCTGTGCTGTTCATTAGCAGAACACTGCTTAACTGCTACATTTCCTTTCCTTGTGCTTATCTCCTGATAAATTTAGAGAGGGAAGTGTATTGGATTTGCATGGCAACCTTTTGCTAGACTGAACAGATTGGTGTACACTGTTCCAGGAGAGGTCTTGTGGGGAATCTGTACAATGGTTGCCTTTAATCCATCTTCCATTATCTTAATTTCTTCCACTTCTTAATTTTTCCTAAAATTTAGCATGTTACAGCAGCTGGACTAATGCCCCTATCATTTCTCCCAAATCATCATTGTACCTGTAGGTGGACCCACTGTTCAGATCCATTAGTATGAGATTTTAACACTTCTGTATTTTCCTCTGCCTTCGTCTTTGGAGTTGTGGTGCAGAGATGATCTGGTCTCAGTGCTGAGCTTTGTAAGGATTTTGAGCTCTGCTTACATGATGAATGCAGTTGCTCTCCATTCAGCATTTGTCTGTAGTCTTTTCCCTTGTGGATGTGTATTGTCCTCTACTAAAAATAGGACAAGGCACAACTCCAAGTGTTTGCGTGTGTACATGTGTGTGCACACATATTATCAAGCTGTGACGATGACTTTCGCTGCAGTTGTGAGCTGCTGCTGGTGATAATGGCTCTGGTGTCTTTAGCAGTTCTGGAATTTTAACTGAATAGTTAAGGCAAAAAATAAGCCTTTGTTCTTAAAGATCACATACATTCCCACTGTGCCTTTCCAGTTTTTTTAAATTGCAAATCTATCTTGTTATTGTATCTTTTCTTTTAAAAAGTGATTTATTCATTGTGTATTGAAAGTGAAAAGTGATTATTAGTCTTGAAATTATTACTCTAGCTTTTCTGTATATTTGCATTAACATTATACCAGTTTTCCTTGGCTCAGGAGCTACTTGTTATTGTCTGTCTACTTTCAGCACTGGATTTGTGAAGATCTGATAATTGCATCTTATGGATTTTCCCAGCAGTGTGAAGTAACTTAAAATTCTGGGCTCACTGTTCATTTGACTTCTGATCTTTATTTTAAATGAGTCAAGAGTACAAAAAAAAAATCTTCCTAGTCTTAACTGCCAGGTTTGAATACAGTAATTCAGATTTAGTATTTAAATGTGCTAGATGGAGACTTTGTTATTTGTTGTTCTCTAAATTATCTAGGAATGACATGGAAGTAAAACATCTGACTCTCCAATCACTACTCAGGCATTCAGTTATCTCTGGGTTATTAATTTTGTCTGGAAATTGCCTCCTCAATAGAGGTTTTTAAGTAATGCTAATTAAATTGTTTTTGCCGTGTGCTAAATATTACAGATTTGAAGCTTTGGTCTGAACTTTCATTTTTTTCCCCATTAAAAAAGACCTTTTCATCTCTCTCAAATGAGGTACACTGCCACCATCCAAATTACACTGGCTTTTAAAAATTATTTTTTAATATAGTGGCTGGATGAAAAGGGTGTTTTACTGCATATAATAAGCAATCAGGAAATACATCAGATGTACATTTTAAGCGTGTTCAGAAGTTTTCAGAGTCTGTAAGATTACGTAGTTTGTGTATGGTAAGTAAATACATATGCTCACCTTTTTTCGTGGAATTGATTTTAACCCAACTTTTTGTGAGTCTTTACTGCTATTCTTAGCAAAGGCTCAAATAATTGAAAAGTCAGTGAACTTTAGTTAGTGAAAAAGTCTGCTAAATGCCTCAAAAAGAGAAGAAAGCTGCCATCCAACTTAGAAAGTTCCAGTTAATGGTGATATGAGAGAAAACTCTTAACACTGAAAAATGTAATGGTAAGCTTATCTAATAACTTCCAAAGAAGTTTTGAATTTTTTTCAAAAACTTCCGAAAGAGAGGCATTTAACTATTTTAACCTAGTGGCAAATCTTAAACCTAGATTCCTTAGGCAGGATTTGGTGTGTAGCTGAGTGATGCATCTTCTATTGTACTTTGTCACCCTGGAGGAAAATTAGGAAATGGTGAAGAAACGTATGTCACGTCATCTTCATGCTCCTTTGTTTTTGTGCAGGTGCCGGACCTGGATGCTGCTCCACTACAGTTCATCTGAGTCATCTGAATGATCGCACAGATGTTGCAACAACCACAGGCACATTCACTGGGAGAGGATTTAGGGATGAATTAACATGCGCACAAGATAACTACCATCCCTTTTCACTGCCTTGGAGAATTGGCCTCAGTAGGGCCAGAGTTAACGCTGGATGTGGAGATCTTCCTTCTAACCAGGGATGTAACCTGGTACTGTCTGATGATACAACACATTAGGAAAGCCTGGTTTTGGTCCCTCCTTCAGTTGGGATGCAGATCTTCTCATATGTTGTGAGACTTGGCTACCTGTTCACAGCTGTGTGTGTTCTTTGCCTCCAAATTAGGCTTCACAGTATTTCTTTCAGTATCCATTGAAGCACAAGGAGATAAGATGGAGAACGCAGCAGAGAGTAGCCCAAATGTGGAAACCAAAATGGGGCGTGGAAAGGGAAAATCCTTCAGCAAGCAGGGAAAGGCACTTTCCACTTAGCTGAGTTGTGTTAGGATCTGAGGCTCTTCCTATGCTTCTCTACAGCTGGGTGGCAGCATTTCTGCAGCGATTCATGTGTACGGTAAGTTAACTGCTCAAAGATTTTTTTGAGGGATCAGATGTTATGTGCTTATTTCTCTCAGCTGTGATTATCCTTTTTAGAGCAACATAAAACTCACCAAATCTTTGTTACATGTCTGTAATAGTGAGTCCTAACAGCGCTACTGCAAATATCAGTAGGTGCAAGATTTTACAAAATGAGCAGCAGTTTATAAAACTGTAGTGCAGAGACTTGTCTACTGTCCATCCTCTGTCTCTTGGCATTTGGTGTCTTCTCTTGCATTCACAGCCTGTGTTCAGGATTCCCCAACTCAAACACCAGTTTGCTTCATTTACACACATCTGTGAAGATGAATTCAAATGAACTGACTGTCTGAAAGATCTGAACTGATGTAGTTTCCTCCGCTGCATTTCCCATTCATCTATGCCACTGTTCACCTTCTACATTAACAAATTAAATCTTAACTTCAAGGCTGCATTTTGCAAGCTTAAACTTGAAGCCATCAGCTTCGTTATTTGCATGAGAAGAAAAAAATTCCTCACCTTTATATTTATTTCATTGTGTAATTATCATAGGGTAATGTATCCTTTTTACATCTCTTAAGGTTTTTTGCCCCTCACTATGAAATTTGCTTTTCTGGGTAATTTTTACGTCTGTCCTTTGAACTCATTCCTGTGTTCCTCTGTCCTTTGTGCAACTCATTTTTTGAATGGATGTGATTTTCTAGCAACATTTTTACCAGTGCTGTATATATAATAGCTGTTATTACCCAGCTTTTAATGGTTATTTTCCATTTTATGAAGGGTGCTCCAGATATACTCTGAGATCAGGCTGAGCCAGTTACTGTGTGTGCTATGTAATCCTACCACCATTACGTGGTGCTTGGCTGTGTTAAAACAATTTGGTTGGATTGTGACTATTCAGTAGGCAATTCAGATGGTCCTGTATCAGTGACCTGTCTTCATTTACTACCCTACTGAACTTTGTGTTAACTGCAAGCTTTACCAGCAAAGTTTTTATATCACTTGTAACAATATTGAACAGCACTTGATCGAGCACTGATCCCTGGGACAACCACCAGTGATGTTCACGTTAACTGAAGTCTTCCCGTTAGCAACTCAATTAACGATCTGATACTAAGTCAATTTTTAATCTATTTTATGTATGCTTTTAGTACTACTTGGTATCTTTGAAAAAAAAAAACAAAACCCCAAACCCTTGCATTATATGGAATTAAATCTTAACAGCTTGAAGAAATTCAAATATAATATGTCAAAATAGCTACTGTGATCTACCAGATGAGTAACCTTGTCAGCTGTAACAGGTTTGTTTGAGAAGACTTAGAAAGGCGTAGAAAGACTATGAAACCATATTGACTGTCATTAATTGCATTTTAGCTTCTAATTCTTTTTTGTTATGAGACTCACAGTAACTGTTCTGTGGGAGTAATACGTTACCCAGACCGTAACTCCCTGGGTGTCCATCTTGCCATTTTTATATTTTGAAACTACCCAGGGAGTCCTTCAAGACTTGTGAAATTCCTCAGTTTATAGGATTTATTAAATGTAGGAGTTTAGAAGTCTTCTCTGTTCATCTAAGTGATGCTTTACAGATTCATAGATGCAAATCTTTTGGATGCGCCAACTTGAAAATGCATAGTCTAAGTGGGTTCTTCCTTGTGTTACAGACAATAATCTTTGTATTGCATGTATGATAGTCAGGCAGGATACATGTGTCTGTTTAAAAAGAAAAAAACACAACAAGAAAAAAAAACGGTTCACAAGTATCTGCTGTAATTTTCCTTAGTCTATATCCCTGTTTAGGATTTTATCAACTGCATTTAGCAATAAGCTGTGTCTAACTTGAGATTCCTTTCGTTCTCACTGTATTTTAAAATGCTTTATTTTCCTTAACTGCAACAGTTCCATTTTCTCTAACCATATTGGCTATTGATATCTTATTGGTTTGCTTTTATTTCCTGTATTGGCTACATATGTTTGAACTCATAACTTTTATTTGGCACTGTCAGCTTTTCTGTTCCACCATACCTAACGGGTTTTTGTTTTCTTTGCCATTTTAAGGTCCTTTGTCAACAGAAAGATTGAGTTGCCAGTTTCTCTCTTTTTACATTGGTGTGTTCATGGCTTTCTGACCCATCTTCTATTTTTGGGATGTCCTTTTAAGGCAAATGAATGACTATTAATGCACTGCAGAAAAATACTGAATATCCACAACAAAACTGCTCAGCTATCCTAATAAAAATTATTTCTCTTACACACGGACATATGCTTTATTTTTTCTTTTACTAACCCAGCAGGCTAGGATTGTGCATTCAATTAAAATGGCTTAGCTGAAGTAATTAGGATTTGTTGCAATCAGCAGGGATAAACTTGATAAAGGAGGAGACTAGAAAACTAGAAACTCTTGTTTCCTTTTCCATTGTAAATGAGTCCTTGCCTTCAAGTATGTGGGAGAACTGCAAGGTTCATAGGGTTTTGTATTGACTGTGTTTTTGTTAGCAAATCTAGCTAAATAGCTTGGAGCCATTATTGCTGAAAAGCCAGTTAGTGGCTTCATCAAGTTATGACTGAATACTGGCACAGTTTGTACAATATTTAATATGCTACAAAACACTGTCTTTGTGATACGCTGGTCACCCCACGGCCTGTGGCTCAATACAGGATACTTTGAATAATTATTGAATTAAATGTATATTTTAGAGTGAACCTTTTGCTCTATTCCCAGGCTGTGAACATGATTCTTTGTCTCAGCAAACTCAAATTTCTGTTCCTTTTTCCTCCTTCATGCTGTGGCTGCTCAGGAATGCCGTCTGTTCCAGCTGCTTGCCGGTCATTCCACTGCAGAGCAGCTTTTCCTCTGTGAAATGGCTAACTCATTTAACTCTTCTAGGCTCTTGCCTTTAACTGCAGCAAGGTGCTGGGCATTCACCATCTGCAGGGCTTGCTGTATCCATAAATGCACCCAGCTCCATGAGCATGGTGGGACTCCACCACGGCTGTGCAGTGGCAGCTCTGTGTTTCCCTGGGTGGGCTGTGTGGTGCTACCGGGTGGCATGCAAAATCATGGCATTGCAGCATCAGGAAGATGCCTGGCACAGACTTGGAAAGGTCTGTGTGAGCTGTGGCGATGGCTCCTGTGGACTCCTGGGTATGTAGCTGGTTGGTGTGGTACGGAATGGGCAAGAGAGTCCTGTGAGAACACTGGGCATAGCGGCTAGTCTGCATTTGCAGGCCAGTGGGAATGGATATGCAGTGTGAAACAACTGCTGCTCAGGCCTTGATGTCCATGCTGTATGCATTTCAGGTTGGTGTTTTTTTAACTTCAGATTAGCTCTAGCCTGGGCTTGTGTTGCAGCTGGAGTAGCTTTCTAGGCTACGTTCAGCTGAAAGGGAGTCAGTCCACATGCTCTGAGATGCCACAGTGTGCGTCAGACCACTCTAAGTGGGGATGTTTGTGAAGTTCAGTTTGAAAGTGCACTCCTGAGTCAAACGAAGCACAAAGGTATGCTCAGTAAAGTACCTTGGCACTGCTGCAGCGTGAATGATTACTGGGACTAATTTCTCAGGCTATAATAGATATCTCTAGTACTCCTGTGTGACAATTACAGTGCAGCATTGAGACTGCTCTGAAGGTTTTTCTGCCAGGGCCAAGTTAAATTGGAGTTTGTATTTGGTTGTTATTGTTTGAGTTCATAAAATGAAATTGCAGGAACATAAGCATTTGGGTGCTGGGTGAAAGTTCTTCCAGTTTATAATAATATTCTAAACCAATGACAATTAATCTGCTTAAAAACATATTTACTTCATAGATATCTCGTATATATATTATTCTCAGTTCTACTCCTATAGAGCATCATATATAACTTTCTCCTTTTACAGTATACCTTAGCTTGCAGCCATGCACACCAAGTAATGCATTATTCACAGATAGAATAATTGTATAAGAGTATATAACTGAGGATGCGATGGATCTTTTACACACATGTTATTTCTTGTTTCCTTTTCCATTGTAAATGAGTCCTTGCCTTCAAGTATGTGGGAGAACTGCAAGATGCAGGCAGTGGTAATTGTGCAATAAATTGGAGAATAACAGAGGCCTTAATTCGAGACTGGCTCAGCCCTATGCTTCATTGTCAGAACTACCATCCTGCTATAAACATATCATGAGACCTGGGTTATGATGGTGTGGTGGATTAACCTTGGCTGGCTGCCAGACACCCACCCAGCCATTCTCTCACTCACCCTTCTCAACAGGGCAGAGGGAGGAAATAAGATGGAGAAGCTTGTGGGTTGAGATAAGGACAGGGACATCACTCACCAATTACTGTCACAGTCAAAATGGACTTGACTTGGGGAAAATTAATTTAATTTATTGCCAATTAAAAATAGAGTAGGATGGTGAGAAACAAATACTAAAACTAAAAATACCTTCTCCCCACTCCCCACATCCTCCCAGGCTCAACTTCACTCCTTCATTCCTGACTCTTCTACCTCCTCTCAACCTGAATGGTGCAGCAGGGTGGGAAAGAGGGTTGCTGTCAGTTCATAACACTTTATCTCTGCTGCTTCTTCCTCCTCATGCTGTTCCTCTGCTCCAGCATGGTATCCCTCCCATGGGATACAGTCCTTCACAAACTTCTCCAACATGGGTCCTTCCCACTGCTCCAGCGTGGGTCCTTTCCACAGGGTGCAGTCCTTTAGGAACAGACTGTTCCAGGATGAGTTTTCCACAGGCCACAGGTCCTGCCAGAAAACCTGTGCCTGTGTGGGCTCCTCTCCATGGGCTGCAGCTCTTGCCAGGAGTCTGCTCCAGCGTGGGCTGTCCATGGCTGCAGCTTCCCTCAGGGCACATACACCTGCTCCAGCACAGTGGGGCTGCAGAGTGGATATCTGCTCTGATGTGCTCCTCCATGGACTGCAGGAGAATCTCTGCTCTGGTGCCTGGAGCACCTCCTCCCCTCCTTCACTGACCTTGTTGTCTGCAGAGTGTGCTTTCACATTTTTTTGTCACTTCTCTCTCGCAGCTGCTGCACAGCATTTTTTGCCCTTTCTTAAATATGTTATCACAGAGGTGCCATGAGCTTTGCTGATGGGCTCAGCTTTGGCCAGTGGTGGGTCCATCTTGGAGCTGACTGGAACTGTGTCCGACATGGGGACAGCCCCTGGTATCTACTCAGAGGCCACCCCTGCAACCCCCTGCTACCCAAACCTTGCCACGTAAACCCAGTATAGATGAGACATATCTGTGGTCATTGGAGAAACCCCTTAAGGACAAGAGCATCTTGCACTTCTGTTGATGCAGGGTTTACCATTCTAGTCACATATATCCTCAGGGCTGACTAAACCCATGTGCTTTATGTGCTTTCTGTTTTATTTTTTAACACAGTGCTTGAACCCCTCCCTCTCCAATAACATGCCCACATGGACCTGCCTAAATCTATATACAAATACTCCTCAAATGAAGCCATGTTTCTCTCTCTCCTGACTCTTCGCAGGGCTTGGTTTGCGAATTCCTAAGTCTGATGGGTGGATGAGAAGAATACTGATTTGTATTTAATTTATTTTTAATCAGCTGAGCATTAGTTATGGTTACTTGTGATGTTATCTCTCTATGCTCATAAGGAAAGCAGCTTTTGTCCAGTCTGGGAATTCCTGGTCACGAACACACTGCAGAAGGGAGGATTTGATTTAGTAGATGCAGTCTCTCTTTTAAGTTAATATTTTGGCATGGTCCTAAGTGTTGGTTTTTTCTGTGCAGTGCCAGATTTTTTGAAATAATGTGCTTGTGACTCTTTTTTTCAAAAGAACCTGGTAGCCTTAGTACAAAGTCCATCTTGACTATTCATTTCCTGCCTACCTAATTCCCCAGCTTTCAGTTTCAGCTGGATGTGACAGTTGCTTCACTTTCTGCTAAAGTTATTGTGCAGTGTTACTGGGGTGTTAAATTTTTGCCCCAAAGGTGGCTGGGTTTCAATATTAGGATCTCTGTAATAGGATGTTTGCTTATGCACCTAAGTCATTGTGTTAAATAAAAACATAGCAGGCAAGTTATAATAGAATTAGCTTTAGTGATAATTAGTTATCTGTATTTTGATGGGTGATGAGATCTAGTCCCTTCCCTCTTTAATTTCTGTAAAATGTAAAACTACCCTGGCTGGCTAGAGAACTGGTTAACAAGGAAAGATTTATGGAATGCAAGTGCTGATAGAATTATCCCACTTGGCTAACTTTTAAGAGTCAGTTTAGTTTCTGTAGGAGTGTCAGCTTTGTCAAAATGTTACACCAGGAATTAATGTCTTTTTTGAATGAGTTTTAATAAAAAATGAAGTGAACTTGCAGTTTTCTGCAGTTCATTTCAGAAGTTGGATTGTGCCATAGATAGCTTTAAATTCCTATGGGATTTTATAGGGAGAGTAGAAAACATCCTTTGCCAGAGAAGACTAAACTCAATATCTCTGCCAGCATCCTAACTTATTTTCAGATATTGTGATATATCTTCAATATTAAAAGATATAACCAACACATTGCTATAGTCATCCCAAGCAAGCTTACTTTTTAAGAACTAAATAAATGTGTAGTTGGTGTAGCCTGACCGATGTAATTATGTTGCAAATTTGTAAGGCAAAAAAATATATTGAAAGAGAAGTGCAAAAGAAACAAGTGAGGTCAGTGACAGAAAAATTAGGACAGGGAGAAAATAGCTCTACTAAATTATAACATGGATTTAAGTAATAAAAACTAAGATCAGTTGCTACCTATTTAAATAAAACATAGGTGTATGGTGCAAACCTTCGTGATGGTATTGGATAGGATGCTTGGCAAGTTGTTGAAATACTCATTCCCATTGATTGCAAAACCAGCAATGAAAACAAAAGTAATGAAGTAAGGACTCTCCTACTGGTAAGGCTCTAGCAAATTTTTGGTTTAATCCAAGAGGTATTTCTGCTTCATCGTTGATGGAAGTGATGGAATAGATACAGAATATTTTGTTGAAGAATTGGAGGCTGAACCTATCAACATTCTCAATGGTTTGCAAATGTTTTAAATTAACTACATCACATAATCCTAACCCAAATATGAAGAATCCAAAGTCCTCTATCCAATATGAATAACAGGGCAGATTCTTCTTTCCCGAAAATGTCCAATAGCTTGACTGCTGTGGACTTTTAAGTCAGGTTTCTTATCATGTTGGTACTTCCTACACCCTTTGTGCAAGGGAGAATCTTTCTGGGGAAAGGGTTTTGAATCGGTGATGCTATTGTTCCTTTCACAGTTGCTCAGTCATGGATTTTTGAAAGCTTTTCACAGATAAATGTTTTTCTTGTTTAAACTTTTTGTCCTACTTTTGATGATGCAGCTTCCACTGTTGTCACAGGCTATTTATCTACCGTCCTCTGTTATAAGATATCATAGTGAAGCCTTAGAGCTGTCACTGGGCGATACCAGTTCTTTAACTGACCCTTTCAGTTTAATGGGAGATGCACTTTAACTCGCCGACTTTCCAAACTTGTCTCAAATTTCAGACAGCTACAGGATATCCTTGCATCGCCATATGATTAGGATTCATTTCAAAGAAGTAAAAGTATGTAGGAGTTCCTCTTGCTGACAATTTAAAAATCAGAGTGGTAAATTTTATTCTAGTTAAGCGGTTACAAAACCAGAATAAATTCACAGGAGAAAAAAAAGCATGAAATAAAAGCAGCAGTTCTGCAGATAATATGCCTGGTATTAAGCTGTTACCTCACATTGTGTTTCTCTGCAGTGTCTTTTGGCAGTATCTCAGTCCTCTGTCTCTGTGGCTCTGTCTTTCAAAATGTATTCTGCTCTGGTACCCCTCTCTAATTGTACTTGAACGTTACCAGGATGCTGTTGAGCACTAATGAGTCTTCAAAGCAGTACGTAGGGACTTCCACTTCCCTTTTGTTCATGCTAATTAAGTTAGGGAAATTTTATATTGTGCCTTGATTAATTCTGGGAATTTGTAAGAATGCAAATGAAACATTGTTTATCTGGGGCTGAGTTATCTTTTGATATGCAAACACACTTTGATATGGTGATTTTCATTACCATGATTACTTTCCTCTTTGGGAAGGCAGTTGAATTACAATTCCATCCGACTTCTCCCTGCACAGAAGATGCAACTTCTGTTGCTCACGTTTTTCATGGTTTCATAATTATATACAAATTCCATGTTGTAGCAGTTATCTGAACAATGTTCCTGTTGGTCTAGCAATATCAGGAAATTATCTTATTTTCTCTAAGTCTGTATGATCTGTATTAATGAAACAGATGACCAACGTGGTCCTGGATTCTTCTTAAACACAGAGTACGTTTATGTAACTGAGAAGTTAACTGGTGAATGATACTACATAGTCTTATACTATATTACTATAGTACTAAACTATATAAGCTACATAGTCTTATAGTAATATTACTTCTTGGACACCTTCGAGACTAAGGTAACTATGTTCTGCCATGTGCTAAAAAGTTCTGAAACAGTAATGAAGTATTAAATTAACTAAGAAATGTGGGGAAGAATTCAATATGCAACAATTTTTTTTTTTCAGGTTTATTCCTCTGAGGGATTTCTTTCCTGGAACAGAGGTCTGTGCTTTGCTGACTGGACAGTTATTTTTTATGCAGCTTTCTGCAGCTCCAAGGGAGCATACCCCAAACCATGCCACTAAGCTCAGAGTATTTTTATTTCTTTGGTCCTCACGGTTGTGTGTAGCTCATGCTTTTATTTAAAGACTTACTGGATTCCCAATCTGAATTTTTATTATGACTTCAGGAAACAGTACTTGAAGATGTGGAATAAGGGGCAGGCGATCTGTGGAAGAAGGGGCAGGCGATGTGGAAGAAGGGGCAGGTGACTCAAGACTCAAGAAGAGTACAGGGATCTCGTTAGGTCGTGCAGAGAAGAAATGAGAAAGGCAAAAGCCCAGCTAGAACGCAATCTGGCCGCTGTCGTTAAAGACAACAAAAAAAGTTTTTACAAATATATTAATGACAAGAAGAGAGCCAAGGAAAATCTCCATCCTTTATTGGATGCAGGAGGGAACATTGTCACCGAGGATGAGGAAAAGGCTGAGGTACTCAATGCCTTCTTTGCCTCAGTCTTTAACAGGCAGACCAGTTATCCTCAGGGTACTCGGCCCCCCAAGCTGGAAGACAGGGACGGCGAGCAGGATGAACCCCCATAATCCAAGAGGAAGCAGTCAATGACCTGCTACGCCACCTGGACGCTCACAAGTCTATGGGGCCGGATGGGATCCACCCCAGAGTGCTGAGGGAGCTGGCGGAGGTGCTCGCCAAGCCGCTCTCCATCATTTATCAGCAGTCCTGGTTAACGGGGGAGGTCCCGGACGACTGGAGGCTTGCCAATGTGACACCCATCTACAAGAAGGGCCGGAAGGAGGATCCGGGGAACTACAGGCCTGTCAGCCTGACCTCGGTGCCGGGGAAGATTATGGAGCGGTTCATCTTGAGGGCGCTCACGAGGCATGAGTGGGACAACCAGGGGATCCGGCCCAGCCAGCACGGGTTCATGAGAGGCAGGTCCTGCTTGACCAACCTGATCTCCTTCTATGACCAGGTGACCCGCCTAGTGGATGAGGGAAAGGCTGTGGATGTGGTCTACCTGGACTTCAGGAAGGCCTTTGACACCGTCTCCCACAGCATTCTCCTGGAGAAGCTGGCGGCTCACGGCTTAGACAGGTGGACTCTGCGCTGGGTCAAAAACTGGCTGGATGGCCGGGCCCAGAGAGTTGTGGTGAATGGAGTTACATCCAGTTGGCGGCCGGTCACGAGCGGTGTTCCCCAGGGCTCAGTTTTGGGGCTGGTCTTGTTCAATATCTTTATTGATGATCTGGATGAGGGGATTGAGTGCACCCTCAGTAAGTTTGCAGACAACACCAAGTTGGGCGGGAGCGTTGATCTGCTCGAGGGTAGGAAGGCTCTGCAGAGGGACCTGGACAGGCTGGATCGATGGGCCAAGGGCAACTGTATGAGGTTCAACAAGGCCAAGTGCCGGCTCCTGCACTTTGGCCACAACAACCCCATGCAGCGCTACAGGCTTGGGGAAGAGTGGCTGGAAAGCTGCCTGGCAGAAAAGGACCTGGGGGTGTTGGTCGACAGCCGGCTGAACATGAGCCGGCAGTGTGCCCAGGCGGCCAAGAAGGCCAATGGCATCCTGGCCTGTATCAGAAATGGTGTGGCCAGCAGGAGTAGGGAAGTGATCGTGCCCCTGTACTCGGCACTGGTGAGGCCGCACCTTGAATCCTGTGTTCAGTTTTGGGCCCCTCACTACAAGAAGGACGTTGAGGTGCTGGAGCGTGTCCAGAGAAGGGCAACGAGGCTGGTGAGGGGTCTGGAGAACAAGTCTTATGAGGAGTGGCTGAGGGAACTGGGGTTGTTCAGCCTGGAGAAAAGGAGGCTGAGGGGAGACCTCATCGCTCTCTACAACTCCCTGAAAGGAGGTTGTAGCGAGGTGGGTGTTGGTCTTTTCTCCGAAGTAACAAGTGATAGGACGAGAGGAAATGGCCTCAAGTTGCGGCAGGGGAGGTTTAGATTGGACGTGAGGAAAAATTTCTTCACTGAAAGAGTGGTGAAACATTGGAACAGGCTGCCCAGGGAAGTGGTGGAGTCCCCATCCCTGGAAGTATTTAAAAGACGTGTAGATGAGGCGCTTAGGGACATGGTTTAGTGGGCATGGTGGTGTTGGGTTGACGGTTGGACTCGATGATCTTAGAGGTCTTTTCCAACCTCAATGATTCTGTGATTCTATGATTCTATGATGTCATGTATAGGTTTCATCTGCACTGATTTTAACTGCAATTCTGCTGAATCAGTGTGGCAGGGTTTCTTCCTAATGGCAGCTAGCTTTTCATTCATTAAAATACTGCTGTGCCATTTTTGGCTCAATATCCATCTTGCTGCTGTTACATGAATATCTCCTTCCTTTTTTTGAAGTCTCTTGCATTTTTTCTTCTACTTTGAACTGTGCTCTGGTGCACTGTTCTGGTGACAGACACAGCTAATAGGGACACAGATTTTTATACTGCCCTTGGGGTACTCTTACCTATTATGAGTCTCCCATTCAGCACTCATTTAAGGCAAAGCCAGTTTAACTTCCATGTTTTGCACTGGAGCCAGAAACCACTGGCTGAGGCCAGGCCAGCACTGGCGCAGCAGAGAAATGTCTGGCACTGACAGTGATTTGCGTTTGTCTGTGGAACAGACAATTACTAGAGCAATTCCTTCTGCCGCTGCACAAGTTGCAATGGTGGCTTGAGTGTTGGTGCACTTTCTTCAGCTCCCTAATTGGGTAAAAAGTTAACTATGTGCCTTTAATACAAGTGTATGGATGTGCCCTTAGGTCTTGTCGTAGCAAGACAGTAACGCATAGGTTTGTCTAGAAAACCTTTTTTAAAATTTCTGCAGAGCGTCTCTTAATGTCAAACCTGAGTATTTTCTTTCAGGTATTTGCTCTCCCTTTCCTCTTCCACAGCTATCATGGTCCCAGGATATATAGAGATGATCTGCATTCTGCAGGCCTTCATCTTGACTGTTTTGGCTCAATTATGCCTAAGTCTTAACTCATTGTCTAGGGGAGTCTTTGAGTAAAATAGTCTATATACCTATATATTGAGCGAATAAACAGTTTTATAAATGCTATATTTAGCACATATTTGTTTATTTTTCATGAGCAAGATGCTGTTGGGAGCTCTTAAGGGATCTGTTTAATGTTTTTTCTAAACAGATAAGACAGAATTTATGTATGAAAAATATGTACTCATTTGGTTTCTTTGTAGCTGACTTGCCTTTGCATGGTGCTTTTCACTGGAAACATATGGAGGACTGTTCATGATGCTATTTTAATTCTTCATTTGTCTTTTAGTATATGTTGAGTGTTCTATTATAGGGTACAGAGCTAGATAATATGTTCAGTGTTGTGGATATAATAAAGAAGGCTCTTGTAAAGCTTTTGCTTTTTAATTATATTCTATCTTAGCACACTGTGTCCATACATCTCTTCCTTATCCTGAAAGACACCCTAAACACTAGAAAGTGCCAAGACAAATTAAAGCATCCCATCTAAGTAAACAACCACATGGCAGAGTCCATATGTTCTAAAATTAGGCTTATCTATGTTTATAACAATATATTACTTCTGCATCTAGAAAGGGAAATCAAACCAATTCCCTTGTGTGGAAAGAATCCCACTGCATTTTGAATAACTATTGCCATATTAATCACTTCCTATGATATTTTTCAATTTAGTCTTTAGAGCAAATCCTCTTCCAGGGATGACTTAAAAAATAATAGTATCATAGACTTTAAATGCATACTGCTTTCAGTCATGCTGATGTACCTTTAAACTGTCTCTTAAGTTAATGTGCTGCCCCAAAATGAACTCTGCATTTCATATGAGAAACTGGGATCCAAGTTTTGCGTGCTTTATGGAGGTGACCTGCTATGGAGTATGCTTTGTGACATGAGTGATTCCCCATACATTCCTCTCTGCTGCCCTTCAGTCCTGCTGTGCTATATCATTGCTGGTCCCAGACAGGGTTTCGTGCATTTATAGGGGACAAAACTGATGACCAAGGGACCTAAGGCAGAGGTTGATTCGCTTTGTGTCTCTGGGGTTTTGTGACAAGGCACACAAAATGATGTCACTGTGTTCTGAGGAATATGCTGCATCTTTGAAGGGTTAGGGCTGTTTCATCCTCTGGGAAATGTCCATGTCTGAGATGTGTCTGTGCCAAACCTCACTGATTGCTTCTGTAATCTTTCTCTGTTGGGTTAAGAACCCCAATTGCTGTGCTAGTGCTATATTGATAATAGCAGAAGAAAGCAAAGTTGATGTTATACAGGTGGGAATGATGGATGTACGTTGGTTTGGACTCTAGAAGAACAAAAGTGAACAGTGCTGAGAATTTTGATATTCCTCCTTGGATACCAAGGACTTGTGTGCATCTGGACTGATAGTAGCTAGATGTGGTAGTGGTAGAAAACTCAAGGCAATGAGAAGTATGAACTTGGCTAATTATTTTGATAAATTTGGGGGTTAGGAAGGCTGTTATGTTTGGATTTAGTTTGCTTATTTTCATTTCTGTAGGAAAGCAATTTTCTGGCTGTAGGACAGATTAATTCACTGAAGAGCAAGACAAGTTTGGTCAGAACAGCTGATGCCAGTGAACAAGTTGAGCGTTCTGGGATTGGTAGAGATCTGCCCGATTCTGGGATTGGTAGAGATACTTAAAAAATCTAAACATGTACCTGCCTGTAAGCCTTAGCAAAATGTATGGAAAAATCATTTGACTACTTTCATTTTTTGACCAGTTCTATTGCTGTGACTTCAATGAACAGCATCTACCTTTCATAAGCAGGCTTTTGGTGCCCTGGTGCCCCTTGTCCTGTCTTGCATTATATTCAACTTTTAGGTAACAAAAGTCTCAAAAGGCTTCAGTTCTTCAAAACACGTATACCCTTGAAGTGAAATAGCATATATATCTACTTGGTTGTCTCAGTGAAAAGTGTTCTCATCCTGAACTGTGACTCTGTCATGTTGCTGGCCAAGGTCAGAGAGTAATAACTATTGTGCCAAGGTTTTCCCTCTGGTAGCTTTTAGTTTTGGTAGCAAGTCTGACGTTCTGAGCAGATGCAGCCGCTGGGCAGAAACCTAAGTAGCAGGGCAGTGTTTTATGCTGGGAAAATAGGATTCAGAGAAGTGGTTAACTAAAGTTTCCATTTTGCAATACCTCTCCTTTCCCATTTCCATTTGTCTTCTGATGGCACTTAAAAAGCCAAACTGAAAGCTCTGCTCCTTGTCCTGAGCTGCTTGTAGATTTGCTTAAAACTTGTTTTCTCTGAGAAATGTTTACATAATGGGTAAGAAAGTGTTACCTTGGGGGGACTCCTGATGTTCTCTGTGCATGGCAGTAGTCCCAGTAGGAGTCTGTTATAAAAGCCTTTAATATCCTAATTATCATTTTTTCTTTAGACTAGAGAATTTGGGCCTGGAAATGTAGTGAAAGATAAAGCTTGTGGGTCCTCGGTGACAACTTTTGCATTTGGATGAATAACAATTTCTTAACAGTTACTGTCTCAGGTGCACACTTTAGCTTTTCCATAAAAAAGTAAGAGTTAAGAGTGTATTAGTTCTCCCATTTTTTCCATACTCTGCGCTGTGTATTAATTCAGGGCAAGTGAGGAATAGCCCACTGGTGGGTTATTGAATCTTACTTCTGTGAGTAACTCCTGCCTTCCCAAGTCTTTGGAAAGGAATTGAGAGCCCTGTGCTTGGCAGGAGGCAAACAAGAAAACATCTGCTCTGCTCTCTCAAATAAGTGATGCTGTCATGCAAAATGCCATTACAGGAAGACTGTCTTGGTCACGCTCTGACACAGCTTCCTTCAGGAGTGTCTAAATTTCTAAGATGATGACTCACAGAGTGCTACAGGTTTGAAGTTCAAGTATATCTTCTAAAAATAAATTGTTTCTGCAAACAAAGTTCTTAAAATGTTGTTAAGACATCATATGTAAACTGATAAACATTCACTGAGATGGCAAAGCAGTCACTGAGAGAGCAGCACAGATGCACTCCAGTGTACAACTTGCACCCAGTCACTTAGATCACACTGATGTAAACCACAAAAGAATCGCTTGAAATTAGGTGGAGCTGTTACTCAAAAAGCAATTCATCCTACAACCAAATACCTCTCAATGTCCTTTTGCAAAGCAAATAACATAATACAAAGCAAGAAATACTCACTAGAAAGTTATAAACTTTTGATGTCAGTTTATTTTGAGCATGCATTTCAGCTTCTGCTAAATATGTCTAAAATGAGAGATTGTTTACTTCTTTTTGATGTACTGTATTTTTCATTTTAAGTTTGCTTTGTAGCACAATGTTGTAAATGCAATGAATGACTCAGTCAATGTGTACCTGCAAAAAGCTTTTTAGCATATTTAATCTCTGTCTATTCGGAGGTAGCTTAATTTATGTGCTAAAATGCTTGTGTCGTGATATAAATTATGCTAAGAGGAAAAGTACAGGGGTTAAAGCAATCAGACTAAAAGTTGGTCTGTGTAATGAGTGCTCTGCAGAAAGTCAAAAACTGTTTGTTGAGTATTTATGTGATCAGATCAAGATGATTCTTTCTCTCTTGCCGAGGGCAGCCAGCAGTACAGTTGACTTCATTACTTATGAGGTGATTTTCCAGATGCCCAACAGAGATGATCAAAATTGAAATCTAGCTACATTTTCACCATCTCATTCTTCCTGTGTATTTTGTTTCCTAGTTAAAAGGAAGGCAAGATATAGGAACTGTCGGTGCTAGGGACAACTGTTGGACTTACCACTTAAAGCCAGACAGGCAGAACTGAGTTTCCGAGCTTGAGCAGTAGGTGAGTAAAGTATGCAGAGATGCTTCTGGCTCTATCACTGCTTCTGGCTCCACCGCTGCTCTGGCAAGAGGGAATTACTCTGACCACTCTTTCCCCCCATATTTTAAGCTGCTGCAGCAAAGTGAACACACAGTTACTATGTGAGTAAAATCCCTTGAGGACTGGATTATTTTGCCTTGTGTCCCTGTTATCTCCTATAAAATGTGCCAGGCAATCGGAGTTTAAGATTTCTCTTGTGTCTTCATCTACTCATTCCTTAATTGGTCTAGTCTTCCAATTGGATACTCAGCCACACTGGAGGCTTATGGTGTGCAAGATTATCCACCAAGAACTAGGTAGAAATTGCCAAATCATTTCATAGAGTTTGCTGATTAACCACCTGCTTAACATGGCTTTCCTCATGATTGAAATTACTGTGGTGCTGGTGGTAGTATAAAAACTTCTGTGGAATAGTGGAGAACACTGCCAGGACTGCTTAGATTTGATCTGCTGAGCTGTAGATACAGCACTGAACTAAAAAAATATTTGCTTGATGAATAGCACATGCATGTGTTTTGCCACATAATGTTTGCCACTTGTTTATCTTCAGCTGAAAGATGTCAGCAAAATTTGAAAAGGAGAGAAAGAAATGGTTGAATTCAGCACCAGTTCTAAAGCAAGTTGTGGGTGCTTCTGGGTTTGAATGAGTAATCCCTCTTGATTGGCAAGAATTTATGTAGTTATGGAGGAAAAAGCATGTTCATAGTCAAACAGTGTTACAGTGAGCAATGCTCCAACCTCATTTTCTTCTAGTTTATGTACATCCCAAGACAGTCCTTAAGGATAATCATCCAAAAGTGTTTGTACATAGTATATTTACAAAAACATAAGATTGTTATGTCTACCGTGAGTAAAGAAACAGAAATAGGTTCTCTTTTATATTATGTGCAAGAAAGTTAAGCAAAATACTTGGTTGTAGTAGTCACTATACCAAATGATGCCATTTTAAAAAATGTTGTGATGATTTGAAAAGCAGATCAGAGATACCACTTAACACATTTATATCAGGGAATGCAGGTGAGATGAAGATTTGCGAGAACTGGCAGGCTGTAATGGACGCAAGGAATATCACACCTGATTGCACCACATCACATAACTGTCAAGTAAAGCACAGGATAGAAGTGTTTGTTCATTCCTTCTCTAATGGGAGTCTGCTGATGGGGTGCGCTGGTGTTTGGCTGGTTTGGGGTGGGTTTTTTTCTGTTCACTTCTGAAACTCTTCCTAGAGCCTTTCTGTAGGTTTGTCAGAGTGGTTAGTGGCTTTAGAACTTTACATGCTATCTCCCTGTGCCTTAATGAGCCACAGTGTATGGTTGTTCCTAATACCTCCTGTCTGCATTCAGGACACAATGCTGTTATCTCTGAAATGAAAGCAAAAAATTGCATTTACTTTCAAGGAAACAGAATATGTTTTTGTTTTGTTTGGTTTTTAGTAATACACAATGTATAAAGCTAAATGCATATGAAATATCTTCACATAGGCAAATAAGATTCAAATATAGATCGTACTACAAATAGGACAGCTTTGATTATGAGATGAAATACAGGTAATCTCTTTTGGCTTCCTCTGAAAACTGAGAATGATTGTTCCCTACTTGAAAGGCATCAGCTGAAGAGCAACCAGAACAAAAGAATTGTTACTCCTGTCTAAAATAGAGAATTATTGTCAGGCTTTTGTGATCATCATGAAAATCTGTTTTATAAAATGGTACAGCTGTCTAGATGATACACTAAGATCTCCTGTTTTGTTTTTTTAAGGGAAGAATTATTTCCCTTTTTTCTTTTCTACAGACAATAAGTATATTTTGTTTTTGCTTTTTGCGTGTGTTGCAGATGTTAATGGTTTAATTCTTACGTTGCTTAATCTGATTTTACACAATATTGAGTAGCTTTGGTCTCAGTTTACACCTGAGACCAGAAACTCTGCATAAGAATGAGTGTGTTGAGATCTGTGATTGAGCCTATTGAGAAATCTGAATACTGAACCAGCCACGAAAGTAGCTGCAAAATTCATTCACCCTAATCTGACAGAAGGCCTGTCATCAGCTTCAGTGAGTCACTGAACTTGTTTGAATCGTATCAAAAAGTCAGAAGCCTTTCTGACTGAGTACTGTGGCATACTTTGTGATAGAAGTGCTGCTGCTGAACCAATTTCTCTAACTTGAAAACAAAGCCGCAACATAACCAGTCCACAACTGCATTTTGTTTCCTGACCCAAACTTATTTTTCATGTTTTAAGTGAGCATCTTGTTGCTGAGAATTTGGCTTAAGGTACACAGTGAGTTGTAATTGGGCTTCTTGGGGGGAATCTGATGTTCTCCATGTGAATGGTAAAAATATTTTCAGAGTGTTTATGCCAGCACTGAAACTTTAATAGTTTATGCAGTCCTAGAAACAGGAGGAAACTACTGACACACGCAGTCATGTTCTCTGGTGCGATATTTCACAGGAAAGCAAGAGCTTCTGTGATCTGCTATACGTGAAGTAGTTTAAATGCGGAAGAACTATGACAACCGTGTCTGCAAAACCTCCCTTTAACTTTATCCAGTTTCAGGAAAGGGAGCATTGCCACCTGTTCCCACTTTGTGCATTTTGGTTGAAAAGAAAATATTCTGTTAATCTCCATAAGAGCCTGAAACAGTTTCTGAAAACCTGCCTGTCTTCCCTGTGCAGAGAGAGGATTCATTGCTACTGACTCTACTCCTGATGTGGCTAAAAATTAGTTCTCGAAGTCTTGGTGAGTTGTCTTCAGACTCTTGATCTGCTGTTTGAGTCCCAGTGTTATAGGCAAGCCTACATTTCCCTCCCCGTTTTCTTCTGTCCCAGTGTTTGCTCCCCAAGTTTAGTCCTTCTGCCTTTGTCTCTAGGGATAAAATTTTACAATTCAAGTACTCTTAGTGTGAGCCAAGGACCCTGAGAGCCTGTGTTGCGGGTAGGAGTTCAGCCAAATCTTGCCTCCCCTGCTTATATCTTTTGAAAAGATTTTGACTAGTAGAGAATATCTGATCCTCTCAAAAGCCATAAATGCGAAGTATTGTGAATTTTTCATTACCTTTTAAGAATTATGAGCAACATATGATGTTTTTGTATCTGAAACCTTGCCTGATGATCACTTGCAAACTCAGGTTCTTAGACACTCATGCTACATTTCTGTGCCAGTTCCATCTTCCTTCACATCACTGCCAACTTTTTCTTGATGAGAAAAAGTCCTTTAAAACCCGGCAACAAATCTTCTGTGTTCCTGTTTCTGAGCTTTAATCAAACTCAGAAAGGTAAGCCGTTTTTTTTTTTTTGAAACTGTGGCCCTGGCATTAGTCTTTAAAAATTAACCTGTTTGTTAAGGAGTGGCTTATCTTGAACCTGATCTTTTTCTCCTTGGTTTCTTCCCATGGACCTCTGTTGAGGCAAACCATTCTTACAACAAACATACCATTACTGAGGATAATACAGCGTATACAGGAATTGTTAAAGAATATACCAAAACCTGTCAGTTGTCTTAGTCATGCTATAGTGCAGTTTTATGTAGAACAAAACTTTGTCTAGCACCTCAAAATTAATCACATACTATTTTTCCTTAAATGCACCTGAGTTTGAGAGATAGGTTCTCTAGTTTAATTTCATGTCATGTGTCAGTGTAACATTGTGAAATCTACATAATGCAACATGAACTAAAAATGATGCTTGAAGAAAAGAAGACAGCATATTAAATTCAGACCTGTATGTCTCTGGCAGTTTGGCAGGTCCATAGAAATCTGAATGTCTGGGAGAGTTTCTAGATATATTTTAGTATAATCATTCTGGTTTTATTTCTGAGATGTTAAGTTGAAGTTTGTTAAATCAGTTTTGGAAAATTCAAAGATGGAAAATAGATTTCCCCCATGAATTTTGTGTTAATGAACCATGCTGTAAAAACAAGGATGGAGTTCACATCCCATGTTAAACTGACATAATAAGGGGAATTTTATTGTAACTGTAAACTGTTGGTAGATGGTTTTACCTTAGGACAGAAAATAAAAACTGAAGTGGGGCTACCAATCTTTGTTTGCTAGAAAGGGTCTGCCTGCATGGACTGCAAGACAGGTGCCCGAAACAAAAGGATAGCAAAATTATTTTGTAGAATGAATTGTTTCATCCACGTACTATAAAGCCTGCTTTAAGCCACTCTTGTGTGTTTTGCCTTTCATGCCGTCTGAAATTTTACAGACACATTTTCCACCACTTACCAGTATTAGTCCATACTATACGCTTGCTGTTAGACTCTGAGAGCACAGCAGTGGCAACATGGAAAGGCAGTACTACTGGAAGGTGGGCTGATGTGTGGAGCTGTATTAAAAGTGGGGTGTGCACATGGAGCTGTTGACCTCCTTGTCATCCTAGGACATGGTCCTCTTGAGGCAGGGTGAGACAAGCTGGAGGTTGCTGCTGCTGCATGATGATTCCTAGAATTCAGTAAGCCTGTGTTGCTCAGGCTTGTGCAGAAGTTTCTATCTGGTTCACCTTCCAGTGGATTTACATGTGTTTTCAGTTGTGAATTTCATTTCCTCTCCTATCAGTGTAACTTTTCTGTAGAGGATGACAGTGTTTAACTGGGCTTGAAAAGCAAAAGGGAAACATACTTTTTTACTGCGTTACAAGCTCATATTATCCTGATGTCACTTGAAATGTTTGTGCCTCTCAATAAAATTTTGATGGATGTCTCTGGATCTCCAATTTAGCAACTTTGCATTAGGTAATTAGTCTTCAGGTTTTGACAGGACTGTGAATATATTTTGGAGTCCTCATCTGTGCTGAGATCTCTAGGGTCCTACATAATGTCCACAGAAATCAATAAAAAGACTTTTGTTAATGCTTCCTGTTGGATTTGGATCCTTACATTTGAGCATACACAGATTTTTAGGCCTCATGAGTCCTTGTTTTTAGGATTTTATAATATAGGAGTTGTCACATGAGATAAAAACAAGGTCCCCCTATCTCTGCACTCTGTCTCTAGTGATAGACAGGACCAGCTTTGTGAAGGGAGAATGTGAGAAACGTTGATAGAGCAATACAAGAATAGCTTGGCCCAGAGGATTTTGTTTCCTCCTTACATCAGTGAGAAGCTGAATAAAGACTTGAAGACGGAGAACTTACTCATCAAAGTTTTTAATGTTCTTATTACTAAAAATAATTTTTTCTCATTTAACTGGGGATAGTTTTCCCTCCACTCTTCCCGTGCTGCTAATTAAATCCTCTTCATCTGTTAATAACAGAATGTGACTTTTTCTTAGTATCCTGCATAAACTGGTTAAATTCTATTTATTTTATACAATGTCCTGAATTGTGCAGCATCATTTGCATTTATATCTAACTTGTTTTGTTATGCATACTTTCCTTAATTACTTTTTGGGCTATGTATTTTTTCATAAGCACATTTTTATACTTCTTAGCTTATATTTACAGTGCTTTGCAAATCACAACATGTTTCATGCAATCTGTCTCTGGTTCTGCTGAAGAACAGTTACTGAATTAGTAAGAGGCCAGCACTTTTAAAGTGGGTGATAAAGTCAGGCTCTTAAATTTATATATAAAGAGGTGAATATAGGTTGGCTAGTTTCTAAGATATTTGTGACCTGTTGGTTTAGTGGTAGCTCTGGATGTATGGAGGTTGAAGGACTTCTGGTCCTTGGCTTACACATGGCTGTGCTTGAGAAGACAATATTGTGCATTCTCACAAGCAGCTGGGAGAGCTCTTGTTCATGAACATCAATTGATGAAAAGCTGTGCATGCAAGCAAAGCAAAACAAAACAAGGAATTATTCACTACTTTCTATCGGCAGGCAGGTGTTCAGCCACCTCCAGGAAAGCAGGGCTCTATCATGCGTAACGGTTACTTGGGAAGACAAACACCATCACTCTGAACATCCCCCCCTTCCTCCTTCTTCCCCCAGCTTTATATGCTGAGCATGACATCATATGGTGTGGAATATCCCTTTGGGCAGTTGGGGTCAGCTGTCCCGGCTGTGTCCCCTCCCAACTTCTTGTGCACCCCCAGCCTGCTCGCTGGTGGGGTGGGGTGGGAAGCAGAAAAAGCCTTGACTCTGTGTCAGCACTGCTCAGCAGTAACTAAAACATCCCTGTGTTACCAACACTGTTTCCAGCACAAATCCAGAACATAGCCCCATACTAGCTACTATGAAGAAAATTAACTCTATCCCAGCCAAAACCAGCACAAGGAGTCTCCCTGCTTTCCATCTCCTAGAGTGCTGCTATTCTTTGCATAGGCCATCTTCTGTCAGATGCTCTATCAATGGGAATGTGCTGCTCATCCCTTTCCCTTCCTCCTTGTTGTCTGTAGACCCCTCCTGTGTTGTACTTACTGCCTGTGCTGCCATCTAGCAATCTAGCGATGAGCCATTTTTTGCCATACTGCAGGCTGTTGTACATTCTGGATATATCCACCCCAGGTCTGCTTTGTCTGATAAGTGCACATCAAAGCAGAGAAATCTTTTTGGCTTTATGTAAATTAAATAATGTGTGTGGATTAAGACTTAAAAAATAAGTCTTTTTTAATCACATGAGAATTGACCACACATGGTTGAATTGAAGGTTGATCTAGCCCAATATCCCTGGGGTTTTTTTGATGGTATCCAAAAAAGGATGCTTGGGGAAGAGCCTAAGAACAGGGCAATGGTGGAGTGAGACTCCCTCAAGGATACCTTCCCTGTCCCTAGACATTTGTGGCAACTGAGACTGCTAATTAATGGGTAGCCTCTTATTTCTATTTTGATGATGGTTAAGTTGGTGCTGTGCTACCCACAGAGGTTATAGGAGCGTGGTTTAGCAGGGAACCTCATCATCGTGATTAATTACATGTACATCAATATACTGGTACTGGTATTTCTTACTATCAAAGGAAGACCCTGTCTGATAAAACAAGGTGCAGTTGTTTGCTTGTTTTACAGAAAATTGATTTCTGCTTCAGAGGAACCTTGGATCATGTATTTTTCAGCTTGTTCAGAACAAATACGTCGTTATTCTCTTTAATCTTGTTGCATAGGCCATGCAATTTAAAATGCGTGGGCTTTTCTAAAGGAGGAAAAAGTTGATCAGAAGAGCCTGAGAGTACTGTTACAAGACAGAGAACAATGCTCTGATTGTGTTTTGTCTCTTTTTAAATTTGGACATTGAATTTACCAGCTACCTGACTTTTTCTTCTTAATCAGAACTAAAGATTTTTTGTTCAATTAAAATAATGTCTTGGAGCTACATGGCTTCAAAAAGGTCATGTTGTAGAGCCTTATGCAGAACAAACCTCAGCTGGTTCTCTATTCATTAATTCTGCAGAAGCACATTTTTTTAAAGACAGGATTGAAAACATTTTTTATAGCCTCACATCACTGACAGCTTGTGTCCTGTATAGCCAAGAATGGGGTCATGGAGTGGATGTGCAGTACCCGGTTTTCCCTGTCAGTGGCACAAAGTTGTTCCTTTTCTCTTCTGGTTCCAAATTTGTTTTGCCCATAGTATGCAGCTCCTAGCATTTTCTGCATGAAATCAGTGTGGTATGTTCATTTTTCTTCTGTTTTCTGCCGGGAAAACTTTTCTGGTGAGTCTTGATCATCTCCATCACAAAGGTTTCTCCTTCAGTCCAAGCTTTTTCTGGAGTTCATGTGTGCTTATGCATCACTCAACATGCATTCCTGGATTGTCTCTCATCTTACACTACTCAAATGCCAGCTGATAACCTTCTTCAGCCAAGTTTTGCTTCTCTTCTGCTTATTTTCAGTCTGCTAGCATTCCAGCAAAGTCTGAAGGGACTTCTGGATTGATCTGTTTTTTGGGATTTTCTTTCTTCCTTCTCAGCTCACCCTTTACTCTGCCTGTTAAGAAGCTGTAATTTAGTCCTGTGTCCTCACACAAAGGGTCTGGCTGCCGCCCTGGTATGAGTTTCCCACCAGAGGTTTCAGGAGCAGCGATCCCACCGCACTTGCCTTTCCATGCCCAGATTTCCTGAAGAGGTTGCTCGACACTGGGTAACTTGCATTCCTGCCAGAGGTACAACCAGGGGATGCGAGGATGGCTCGGGTTTATTGCCTCTGAGCAACACACGCTGCTGTGGGCAGGAGTGCAGTGCTGGAAAGCAACCCCAGCCTCCGGGCTGCTAAACCTCTGATGGCTGCTCTTAATTAACCTGTGCCAGAGCTGCCAGGTAACCTGCAGCACCTCTCCAGGGTAAAACCTGGCTTACAGAAAAATAATATGCTTACCTGGTAATGCTTGAATGGTTAAGCTGCTGATGTACAGGTTTTGTTTGTTTTTTTTTTTTCCTTGTTTCTTCCAGTTTCTTTTATAGAAGCACCATCTGATTGCAAGTGAATGGGGTTTTTTTGTCAGGAGCTATTCTTTCACCAGCTGTCTGTGGCATTTTAATTTAGAGCTCAGCCCCGTTCAGTCCTAGCTATAAGAGTCCTTTTAGGAAACACCCTTTATTTGCTTTGAGTATATCAAAATTATGATGTCTACTGTTTTGTGTAAATCCATGGAAACTCTTAGACTTAAGAGGGTGAACAAGGGTCAAATATTGGGCCTGTTGCTTTGTCATAAGCAGATTTTTTAAATTTTTTTTTACTTCATTGGGTTTTTCCACAGGAATGTGAAGCATGACTTTTGCTTTCAAACTCTTAGTCAGAGATTTTTCATTATTAGACTAATTCACTTTAGAATTTTATAAGATAGCAAAATAGTGTACGAGTAATTTATTCAGTTATCAAGTTTAACTCTCATAGCAAATTAATGAGCAAAGTCATTAAATCAGCAGAGCTGTGAGTCTGTTTATTTTTGCAAGATAATAGGTAGAGCAGTCAATATCTTTTCCATGCTTGAGCAGTTTTGATTAGCAGCTTTCAGATGTGGATTATCTGCACTTGACAATAATGGTTTCTGCCTTTTGCCAAGTTTTTGCCCAGGTTCATTGGGCCCTACTTCTCTAATCCAAAGCAAATGGAAATTTTCAAATGCAAAATAATATGTCAGAGATCAAATCCCTGAGAAAAATGTAATTTTAGCAAGGAGGAAATACCTGTTGTGACAAAAACTGTCAGTAAAATGATATGTTGTGGATAAAACTGTGTCAATATATGAAATAACAGTACATGCTAAAATTTAGTAACACAGCAACTGGTTGATATTCTGTGCTTGATCACAAACATATTTTATAATATTTCCCTTGTTTCATTGCAATGAGAGTATATTTGACTAAACTGCACATGTTGTTTATCACATTTATTTACCATTTCTGGCAGCTGAAGATATCAGTGACATTAAACTGACATGGGTAAATCAACAAGAAATATATCACCTTCCAAGAAAATTTACACTGTATCTAGCATAAAATAAAATCCTCTGAAGTCTGAGTTGTTAATTCATTTTATTTGCCCCATAGCTTTAATGCAATTCCTGGTAAACTTACAAGTGCGAAATTATGGACCACTGTAGAATAGCAGGTTTAATTTCCTGACTTGTTATGCAGATAACTTAGAGCTGTACATCTGGGTCTGCAGCTATTCTGTGGACTATATGTCATACAACTTTTGAACAGAAAATGTTTGCATGAAGAGTTAAAAGCAATTGAAAATATTACTATGTATTAGTGTATTATCCTTAAATTAATTATCCCAGCTTATTCCAGTCAAGAAAAATTAAATTTCAAGAGATAAAGGCATGCATTAATAAAAGTATCATCAACAGGTAAAGTGCTGAATAGTCAAAGTAATTAAGAAGAAACATTGACAAATAACTTAATCTTCTGTTTTCCAAATTTTTCTTGTAACTTCTTTCTTAAGTAGTCAGATATGGAGAAAAGTTCAGTGGCTATGATGGAATATTTATTTATTTATTTATAGGAAAAAAGGTGTTACGTAGAGAAATATGAATTTAGTAGTATCAGAACACTGTGTACACTGTAAAGATGACACCAGCTTGATGTACTTCAATTTGACATTGAGAAATTTACCAAGAAGAAGTGTTTTGGTAGCTTTCTTAGACACTGTGATTAAAAAGTTCGAGATTTTTTTTTTTTCTTAAATTGGTGCATAAAGGCAGTTCATCTCTCCAAGATTTGCTTATGGAAAAGAAGAAAGTTTTCCATTGAAGAAGCTGAATTGTTATAGACTACGGTCTCCTACCTGGTTAAGGGAAGCCAGCATTAATCTCCTGAGAGAGGCCAGTAGCTTGGTTTGTGTATTAATTTGTATTTTCCAGGGCAATGCAAAACACCTAGCACAGGCTTGGGCTTAAGAGTAGCCTGTCCTTCAGTAAAAACTACTATAAAATAGTAATAGATTTACTCCCCCACTTTTTTTATTTTATGTCATTTGACAGGTAACTGAGAAATACTAGATACCAGAAGTGTCTGAGAAGGAGCAAGCTAGAATAGATCTGAGGATGGGCATTCATCTAGAGACGCTGACTCTGTGGGTCCTGAGGGGCTGATCACTTAAAATGCCTTCCTGCGGGCCCCCCCCAGTTCTCTTGTGGTCTCTGAGATGTCTCAGTGTCAGCATCTAATCTCCAGTGAACACCCTGCAAGCTCTGCATCCTGGCGAAAGGTGCTGCTTTTGTTTCGGTGACAGCACTATGAATCTTGGGTTTGATTTAGCTTCTCCCCCACTGGGAGGACAGAGCTGGCAGCTGCTGGCAGCTGGCCATACTGTCAGCTGCGTGAAGCATCCACTGCGGTGAATGCACCCGTCCTTTGGGAAGGGGAAGCAGGAGGAGAATGGATGCTGCTCGGAGAAGTATGGTTGGGATAAAGAATCATTTCCATGTGCCAGCTTCCTTTTAAAGGTTTTTTTTTAAATTTCCCTTTCAAGGGATGAATAAGGTAGGTTTGTACAATTCACAGCCAGAAGACCAACTTGCTTCCAGCATTATCTCTGCAGTGGAAGCTGGGGTATGTCTCTACAGGGGAGTGGTTTGATACCTGATGTGTTGACTAGTCAGATTTCTGAGGTGTGGGTTTGGACAAAGTTTGAAAAAAGATGAGTCTTCTGGTCACCTCCAAGCAAGTCTGAAAATGAGGGGAAGGAGTGCTGTGGCACGGTGGGACTTCACCACATGTGGCAGCATCTGTATTATATGTTGTGTCTGTAAGCCCAGCCACTCAACCTGCGTTCGCGCAGAGCACAGAGCTGCAGTATTTCTCTCCTGTTGCTCCCAGTACAGGGAGGAACTGGAGCCGGAGAAATACCTGCACTGCCCCTTTGTCGTAAAGCACAGTGAGGACAGGGGCATGACTTCGACTTTGTGAAGGAAATTTCACCCCCCATTCTAGCCGTGGCCCATAGTGCTACAGAACAGGAATATGGCCTTTTAAACATTTTGATTTCGTTGAATTGACATTTTCTTACCTAAACTAGAGTATTTCTGACTCACTGTAGGTCCCTACTGCAAGCTTGGTTTGCTCACATTGTGCAAAACAAGTAGGAAATGTGATATCTACTGCAAATGACTTAGCCTCAAATTTAATACAGTGTACGGTGACATGAGTTCATCTCTTAATGTGCTCTGCAGTGCTGAAAAATACTTCAGATGCCTGAATATAGCATTGCAACAAGTTCTGCTGACAAAAACATGTTGTTATTCTCATATTTAATCTAATACTTCCTCTGTGACAGAAGGTTGCTTTTCCAAGCTGTGAATCCTCCTGGTCTGGAAGATACAAAAATAATATTTTTACTGGAATGAGGTTGCCAAGACCTGCCAATAAATCAATCAGAAATAGTAATTGGATTTTTGTTCTAATACATTTGATCAATGAAGTGGAAAAATTCACTAAGTTTCTGTTTAGAATAAATCATCTTTTCAAAAGCCTGACCTTTCCGATGAGAAGATATTTTATCCTATCAGAACTTTCTGTGTAGGTGCAGTCCAAGTGTTCTCAATCAATCGCAGTAGTTTTCTAATTTAATAGACCATCACTGGGTCAATGTCACATTTATAACCATTGCCTGAAGATGTTTCTTCCTCTTGTCATCAGAGGAAGAAGTTAACTTCATAATATTTACATGATTTAACCTTTTAATTTTTGTTGTAGTAACCCTGGACATTTTACTCCAGAAAAATCTGGGAACTTTATTTTGACTTCTGAGTATGGAGTACAGGACTAGAGTTGATGAAGTGTTTGAAAATTTTGTGCCAATTGATACAATGTGCCTTGAGGTTTTGTTTGTTCTAGCAGTCTCTTAGTTTTAATAAATTGGATAAGACTTTCTAGAGCATGACTGGTAAAGTAGCTCCATCTGCAATGTATCTTGAATTACCACTGCCCCAGGTGTTCCTGTGTATCCTAAACAACTCTCTGACAAGCACCCAGTGATGCAGTATTGCCAACTTTTCTGGTTTTGTTCTCCTGATTATAGGTTTGCTGCATAGTAATCACAGTTTCTCATCGAAATTCTAGCAACTTTGAATACCAGCGGGAAAATTTCTAGCACTGCCTAGTACAGATAACTGGTGGCTTCCTAATGCCAATATATTTGTCTTTGGAAAGAGAAACTTAATACCTATCTTTAATGAATGCTTGCATTACTTTTCCAAATCGTATTTTTAAAAAAAAAAAGAATGTGTTTAACAGTCCTTCCTAGTGTTTTATGCTGTTAATTATTGGACAAGTTATGGTTTATCGTATATCTCTGGAATGTTTAATTGTATTTTGTGTTTTTGCTGATAGAGTGCAAGAGAGCATGCCGCTATATACCCCATGGGCATTCCTTGTACCACAAAGCCATGTGAACACAGTATTATGCCACAGGTAAAATACCATGGCTGTCACCAAGCACGCTAGCTCGGGTTAGCATGGCAAAACATCTTCCAGCTTGGAGCAGGCTCCTGTCCTGCTGATTCAGAGGATGGATGTGGCCCCAAATAGCTTCAGTCTGTTTGCTATCAAGAAATCTGATTGCAGATTTTTTGAGGTAAGAAAGTATGAGTGAACAGAAAAGCATGTAAAGATATGCAACATGTAGGCAGATGGTGTATGAGCTATTTCTACCCCAAGGCAGGGAAAAGCCATATTTTGGAGCATTTCAGGGTGTAGAAGAAAATCATGGCTATTCATTGACAGAAAAGCAGACACTTTGAAATTTAAACAAATTCTTCCCCTCTATTCACCAGCTACGCAAATGTCACTGTCAGACCGAGATGCCTCAGTGATGTAGATGGACAAATAAAACCAAATGCAGAAGAACAAACATTCATGTAGCTGGAAGATGTGGAAGTTCCTCACATCCTGGAAGGAGGAGGGACAGTGTGATATAAAGTGGGGTGCGATCAATCCTTGCAGACAGCTAAGACAGAAGGAATCACCTGCTGCAAGCTGACAGACTGTCACCTCAGTAATTGGGTTCCTAAAAGTCTTCGAGTTAATACAAGGTGCCAGATTGTTTTAAACTTGGGGAATTGAGAGTCCTAGTTAATTTATATCTTCTGTTCTCTGTTTCTGAGGACTGTGGGGTCAAAGTACGTAATTTTGACAGAAGGAGAGGAAAAAAAGCAGTAAGATTAATATTCAACACCCATATTCACAGTGTTTAATAGTAGACAATAGATGCTACATGCATGTGTGAGAGCTGATGTCAAGGACTCATGAATTTAAACTTCAGAAGGACAAGGCTTCGCTCAAGCACGTGTTTGGTTCAGCTTTTTCCTCTGTACTCAAGTAGTTGGGAGCAGACAACAATGGGGACTGGCGAGTCTCTCCTCTCTTGCATTAACACAAAGTGAGTGAGAAACAGTTAACAAGGAATGAAATGTGCATTAATAGAAGGAACTGCATGTTTTTTACATTTAGAGCTTTTCTTTCTAAAAAGCAAATCCGAGAAAATTTTCAGGACAGAGGCCCTCTTGTTCTCCCCCCCCCCCTTATAATCTTTCTCAAGAATTGTACATCAGATTGAACCATGCACTTTATTCCACTGATTCTCCCACTAACCATATCCTAAACAGCCTACCTCTGCAAAGCCCAAACAGTATGAAGATGCTTTTTATGGCATTGTAAGTTTTTACAAGGCTGATGTCCTATGACAAGCAGGAAGCCAGCCTAAGCAAAGTATTGACTGGAAAGAAGTACTGGAAAGTTATCATTTTTAAGGCAATGTTTTATATAATAGTAAGATTAAAAAAATCAAGTAATATATCCAGCTCAAAGCTATTCCAAATGCAGAGAGGTAAAGCATACAGACAAATATCATTGGCTTCTAGACAAACCTGGTAACTTCTTTTCTGAGAGCAATTCTGACATTTCAAAAGATTCTGAATCAGAATAAAGCTTTAAAAACGCCTTATTTCCTGCAGGAGCAAAATTGTGAATATTATTCTTCTAGAAACTGTAGGTGCTTTTCAAGGAAAAATGAAGCAGTTTGCTTCTCCCAGGAACAAGCGCATCCTTCATCTCCCAGTTCTGCTGTCTCCAGAGCTCTGACTATATTTGGCTGGGTCAGGGTCTGGACCACAGTGGTGTCAGCAGTGACCCACAGGCCACTAGACAAGCTGAAGTAAGTCTGCCAGGGTTTCATGGGAAGTTCATGTAAGCAAAAGAATTTTTCTGCAAAAGACCTTTACATATGGACAAATCTTAAATAAAAATAATTTTTAAAAAAAGCTTTAAAGCATTTTGCTGAGAAACTCCAGGTCTGTGCTTTCAAATCTGCTGACTGGAAAGTTCTCTGGATTTTCTAAAATGCTGCAGAACTGAAAATGCTCTAAAGGAAGCTACCAAGTAAGCACATATCCCAGCTCTATCAAATACAAACCGCTGAAATCCATTTGCTAGGGTCCTGGTGAGGAATGCCAGGGCTGCCTTTTTGATCAAAAACTTCTGAGGTTTCTCCAGAGACACTTTCATCCATCAGTTTCCGTTTTGGAAGGTTATTCGATCAATCCCTTCTCTAACAGAATCTAACATTAAATGCTTTTTAATGTTAATGTTTCTTTTCCACTTCTGGAGAGGTGAATCAAGAAAGTGTCAAGTTTTTCATTTTTTTCCATTCTGCATTAATGGGTAAGAAACACCACTCTGGAAATGGAAATACTCTCAGATCTCTGCCCAACTAGCAATCAAAAAGTGGTAACTAGTGGTGGAAACCCCAGAAACATGCTTCTTTCTAGCTCTATGGCTCAGATGTAATTTAATACCCACGTAGATGAAAGTCTCGCTGCAGGCCTGGATCAGCTATCAAGTTGAGTACAATCTTGTCTTGTGATATCAGTGCAAATTGGAGGTTCTGAAAGAAACAAACTTACTTTGATTTAATAATCAAGACTTCTTGTAGAACTACACTCCTTCTGCAGTGCACTCAAAAAGGGGCTGCCACTTCCAGCTGCCCCGAGGGGCCCTGCAATCTTTCAGTCCAGTAAATTGCAGCTTGCCCCAAAGTAAAAGAAGCAAGAGCAGCGGCAAGCACAGAAGAGAAGCACAGCCAGATATTTCTCTTTACTGTTGCTCTGCCTGTTTTTATATCCCTGTTGTTTTCTTTTCCTCATTTACTTTTCTCCAGTGCTTGAATACCTCTGTATTTATCCTGTGTGTCCACAGTGTTCCTCAACAGGATCGCATTTGTGTTCTTTGCCTTGTTCTTGCAAGAGTACACTTCTTGCTTTCACTCACTACACCAAAATTGCACTCAACTTTAATCAATAAGGTTGTTCCTCTTGCGGCCCTGGCACATTATCAAGGCGAGTCCTTATGAACAGCAGAAAATATTCCTTATTTGTCCTTGAGATACAATGTTCTCAGGCACTACTGCCTTCTATCTAAAAGCTCTTATAACGTCCCAGCTTTCCCCTGCTGCCAACTGAAGAAACTAACAAATAATCTTTCTCAGGCAAGAGACATTTGTTTGGATTTGTGAAGGTGTAAATATTTGCATATGGCAGGCCTTCATCCCCAGCACAAACATCTTGTAGGGATTTCTGTCTTTTGCTGTAGCTCATTTCCACAGTCCTTTCCATTCTTCCCCTGTAAGTCTGGTTCAATCCAAGAGTCATCTCTAGGTTCCTTTCACCAAAACAGTAACTGCCCTTTCCAGCTTGGGAGAATTTAAAAGGAGTAGTTTGATGAAGCCAAGAAACAATTTCGGCTATGATCTTTTCCACGAGGCAGGGCTCTCACCTGTACCAAAAGGGAATTCCAACCAACAGACACTGGACACACGGGGGTGACAATTTGTGGTAGCAACAGGATTTTCTTCTTCCTTCTTACTCTTGCTGTAAGAAATTACAGCCAGTGGGATCCCGGGAGTATCGTGTGCCTCTGTCAGGAGGAAGCATGCACAGGAATACCTCGTGATGAGGAATACAGAGTTCGGAGCCCAATCTGCAACTTGATTTTGAGTTTTGCAAAGTAGTCTCCAAACAAGTTTTTTCAAGCACAAAGGGTAGAAGTACAGCAAAGCTCTAAACATTTTATAGCACTTCTGTAGGAAAACTTGGTTCTGTTTGTCCTTCATGCTGCCCATCAGCATCACTTAAAAGACAGTTTAGGAGTTTAAATCAGAGCAGACTGCATGCTTCATGTGTCAGTTCAAGATACAATCTACAAAACAAGTTGGAAAACGGCATCTTGCTGCAACGAAGCTTCGCTATCAAAATTTATTTCCATTATTTCATTCTCTTCTGTCAAACACTTCTACCTTCACCTTCAGAGGAATTTAGTTTGTCAATAATTACAAAGTAGGAATAGAATAAAAAAATTAAGTCTTTAGTAAAAGCTTCCTTTTCCTCTTCACCCAAAAAAACTGATAGCAAAAACTTCACAAGTAATTACTGTAACTGAAGACCATCTTCAGTAAACTCTGATATGAATATATCATAGCTGGGTCAAGAGCAGACTTTGTTATAGCCCTCTAAACTCTGTGCTGCCTGAAAGGGTTTCCATCACTCACAATGGTTTACAGACAGCATTTGAAGTTTCTGCCTGACTCAGCATAAGGAGGCCCTTTCAAAGGGGAGCAGTTGTCTTTATTGTTTATAAAGAGCTTACTCAATGGAAAACCCTTGAAAACATTGTACATGTGACTCATCATACATTCACATAATCTGGTGCAACAATGCATTTGCTGAAAGGGAACACCAAATCTCCAGAGGCTGATTTATCCCATCATCTAGTGGATGTATATATAAAGGAGAGTACAGGGATCTCGTTAGGTCATGCAGAGAAGAAATGAGAAAGGCAAAAGCCCAGCTAGAACGCAATCTGGCCACTGCTGTTAGAGACAACAAAAAATGTGTTTACAAATATATTAATGACAAAAAGAGAGCCAAGGAGAATCTCCATCCTTTATTGGATGCGGGGGGGAATTTTGTCACCGAGGATGAGGAAAAGGCTGAGGTACTCAATGCCTTCTTTGCCTCAGTCTTTAACGGGCAGACCAGTTATTGTCAGGGTATTCAGCCCCCTGATCTGGAAGACAGGGATGGCAAGCAGGATGAACCCCCATAATCCAAGAGGAAGCAGTCAATGACCTGCTACGCCACCTGGACACTCACAAGTCTATGGGGCCGGATGGGGTCCACCCCAGAGTGCTGAGGGAGCTGGCGGAGGTGCTCGCCAAGCTGCTCTCCATCATTTATCAGCAGTCCTGGTTAACGGGGGAGGTCCCGGATGACTGGAGGCTTGCCAATGTGACGCCCATCTACAAGAAGGGCCGGAAGGAAGATCCGGGGAACTACAGGTCTGTCAGCCTGACCTCGGTGCCGGGGAAGGTTATGGAGCGGTTCATCTTGAGGGCGCTCACAAGGCATGAGTGGGACAACCAGGGGATCCAGCCCAGCCAGCACGGGTTCATGAGAGGCAGGTCCTGCTTGACCAACCTGATCTCCTTCTATGACCAGGTGACCTGCCTAGTGGATGAGGGAAAGGCTGTGGATGTGGTCTACCTGGACTTCAGCAAGGCCTTTGACACCGTCTCCCACAGCATTCTCCTGGAGAAGCTGGCGGCTCACGGCTTAGACAGGTGGACTCTGCGCTGGGTCAAAAACTGGCTGGACGGCCGGGCCCAGAGAGTTGTGGTGAATGGAGTTACATCCAGTTGGCGGCCGGTCACGAGCGGTGTTCCCCAGGGCTCAGTACTGGGGCCGGTCTTGTTCAATATCTTTATCTATGACCTGAATGAGGGGATCGAGTGCGCCCTCAGTAAGTTTGCAGACGACACCAAGTTGGGCGGGAGCGTTGATCTGCTCGAGGGTAGGAAGGCTCTGCAGAGGGACCTGGACAGGCTGGATCGATGGGCCGAGGCCAACTGTATGAGGTTCAACAAAGCCAAGTGCCAGCTCCTGCACTTTGGCCACAACAACCCCATGCAGCGCTACAGGCGTGGGGAAGAGTGGCTGGAAAGCTGCCTGTCAGAAAAGGACCTGGGGGGTGTTGGTTGACAGCCGGCTGAACATGAGCCGGCAGTGTGCCCAGGTGGCCAAGAAGGCCAATGGCATCCTGGCCTGTATCAGAAATAGCGTGGCCAGCAGGAGCAGGGAAGTGATCGTGCCCCTGTACTCGGCCCTGGTGAGGCCGCACCTCGAATACTGTGTTCAGTTTTGGGCCCCTCACTACAGGAAGGACGTTGAGGTGCTGGAGCGTGTCCAGAGAAGGGCAACGAGGCTGGTGAAGGGTCTGGAGAACAAGTCTTCTGAGGAGCGGCTGAGGGAACTGGGGTTGTTCAGCCTGGAGAAAAGGAGGCTGAGGGGAGACCTCATCGCTCTTTACAACTCCCTGACAGGAGGTTGTAGCGAGGTGGGGGGTCGGTCTCTTCTCCCAAGTAACAAGCGATAGAATGAGAGGAAATGGCCTCAAGTTGCGGCAGGGGAGGTTTAGATTGGACGTGAGGAAAAATTTCTTCACTGAAAGAGTGGTGAAACATTGGAACAGGCTGCCCAGGGAAGTGGTTGAGTCCCCATCCCTGGAAGTATTTAAAAGACATGTAGATGAGGTGCTTAGGGATATGGTTTAGTGGGAATGGTGGTGTTGGGTTGATGGACTTGATGATCTTAGAGGTCTTTTCCAACCTCAATGATTCTATTCTATGATTCTATGAAAAAAAAAAAAGAAGAAAAGAAAAGAAACACGATGACAAGATTTATCATTCAAAATGTTTCTCTGAAGGCATCCAGAATATACAAACTTCACTTCTAAATGTCTAAGTGAGAGGGGATAACGTTCACTCAGCAACCATTTCTAAACTATTCCTGGGCACTGCAAGCGTCTCAGCCATGCTAAAGGAGGAAGGTTTTCAAATTGTGGAAAAAGCCTTCAATGTCTGTGTAATAACTCAAGACATCACACAAATCTAGTAACTCTGACTGCAGAAGGGAGAACAGAGAGTGCAATCACGTTCTGCAGTCAGGTCACTCCAGTGCTCCAGATAATCACTTTTATTTCAGGTCCAGGTTTCTTATAACTGATACACAGTAAGAGGTGTGATTATCAGCAGTGACCATTTACTGCCAGACACAAACACATCAAGAATGGAGTAAAAAAAAAAAATTAGATTCTTTCTCATTTTGGAGGCAACCAGGATTATTACCGCTTCATCCATTTATTGCTACTTCTTCCTTTGTTATTACTGCTGCCAAAAAAATCACAAATTGCAGCTTGCTGTGTCACAGTATTGGCTGTAAGATACATAGCTACAGCTTTGAAAATGGGCTTTCCTCAACACCATGTTACCAGGAAGGCTTTGTGGCTGGATCTATACTGAAATATGTGACAATGTAGATCCAAAAGGATTGCATCAAAGGCAAAAATAAGAGGGCAGAGACTCAAAGGCAGAGACAAAAAAAGCCCCCAGAGAAGTCCGATGCTAGCATCCCTGCAACCAGCATGAAAGCAGAGAGCTCTTCACACTCCACAGAGGTGGGAAGCTGCATTCTGCAGTGGCTGGTGGCGAGTTTCCCATTACACCCATGTCATGACTTCATTTTCATAGAAGCAACAGTGATCTCTTCTTTACTGTAGCGTGCATGAAGCAGAACACGGCTTAATATATCTTTGCAGACTCCAGACTGAGAGACTTTTAGGGTCTGCAACTCTTCCATTGATTCTGTCATGCTGGCCAATTCTTTGAAGTCCAGTCTGCAGCTCTGAAATCAGCTCCCAGCTTCCCAAAGGTGTTCCCAGGTTTTTCTCAGAACTATTACAGACAGAAGGTTTTTTTTAATAGGTTCAGGTTATTGCAAGATATCAACACCGCAGACTATAAGGTGGCTGCTGACAAGATCTCAGGAATGAAGACGGGCTCTCTGGCAGTAACAGCTGTACGACATGCTGTAGCCTACCATAGAGCTATCACAGCTCTTCCAACATTATTCACTTCCTCTGTATTTGCATATCTTGCACATCCTTATTTCCCTCTTTTATAGCAGCAGAGGCCCTTAAACTTTTATTTGGGTTTATATTGATTGTATACCACACATCATCTAACAATAAAACAGGCAATAGAGGTCTTGGATACTATTTGGTAGTGAAAGATACACAGACCCTTTTCACATGCAGGAGGGTAATCTAAAGCAAGGAGTTAATATAACAAAAGCACTTGTCTAAGCATTAGTCCCATATTACATTAAATTCAAAATTTGATATAAAGTAACAGATGCAATGTCTGATAAGCAATGTTTTTTTCCAGTGAGGCACTCATTCCAGTTAAAGAGTTTAATGTTTGGTAAAATGTAATAAATCAGATGCAAAAGAATTCTTAAATAATTACATAATGGGTCATTGAATTTAATGCTGGTATATCCTGCCAGTTCTTTCTAGGTAATGTTCTGGGTGAGATTTGCTTATGCAGCAGAGCAGAATTGAACCAATGGATTACAAACTCTAAAGAGGAAATAGATTTTTACGGGGAATCCTGAGGCTGAAGAACACAAGCAGACTAAATTGCAGTAGGAAGGCAATCTGAAAGATTTAGAATGGGAACATACCGGTGCATACTTGCATGCTGTAAATGGTAAGCAAACCCACAGTTATTAGGTGGACTAAAAGAAGTCCCTGCAATGGTAATATAAGTCATGGATCCATGTAGAAAGACACTTGGAAAAATTACACCATGATGTCTCTTCCCTTGTCATTTCCCAAGCCTATAACATTCCTGACAGGTGTTGTCTAGTCTCCTCTTTAGAGAAAACCCTCCAGTGACAGATTCTTTACGATATCCATTTTACAATGATGGGACCAGTACAACACACAGTATTCAAGATGCAGGTACACTAATACCATAATGTTTTCTGTCCCTTTCTTTACAAATCCTGGCATTCAGTTTGCTTTTTTGGGTGCTGCTGGAATTTATAATGAATAATGATATGAAAATACACGATAACACTCTTCAGCATTAATAGCTAACCCATCTGTACTACTAACCAAAACAAGCAGGCTCTGTTTTCTGGTTTCAAGGCCAAATACCAAAACCTGGCCACCCTTTAGGTCACACGACACTGAGCCTCCCCTGGACCTTGGATGGTGCCACTGTGGGTGTAAGACAAGACCCCGCAATCCTAAAGGCATTCTGGGATCAGTGACACTCAAAATAGAAAGTGTACAGAGAGCTGACATATCCCTAACAACCTCACGGACGGAATGTCCTTGACTTCTTTTGAAGTCAAGAGCAGAATTTGAATGAATTTGACCTCAGCTTACTATGTCACTGAAATTTTAAGTTCATTAAAATATACACTTATGCTACTGCTTGTGTGCTGTAGCAAAAAAGCTATTGTCTTTATAATTTTAAAGAAATAGCTGCAATTACAATGTACTAACAAGCTGCAGTTGTTTAACAACCTGGCAAGGTTAAAGGCTTGGCAAAAGCTGTACACACCGGAGTTTATGACCTATAACAAGTGGGAATGCACTAAGAGGACAATGAACAGCTGCTACTTTCCAGTTAAAGTGTTTTTAAATAAAGGTGCTTTTTTGCCCCCCCTCCAACTTTCCACCTTCTTACCGCTAAGACTACTGCCTTCAATCATGAAGCCCCATTCCACCTCTTTATCAGAGCTGAGCAAAGCTTAAAAGGGGTAGCAATGAGTTCTCCAGATTTTGTAAGCCTGGAAACTAAAAGAAAGAATTACATTTAAAAAAACCCCCAAGCATCTTTCATGTACAATAGAACAGGGTTTATAAAGTAGACTAAGAAGTTAGAAATAAAGTTAACATCTAAAATTCAATTAAAAGAATCACAGCTCACGCTGTCTATTTTCTAAGTACCGTTATGCAATTACTCTCCTCTGGACTTAAAGTGCGAGAAGGGTCCCGTAAGGCACTCTACAGACAGATTTACACTGAGCTTACAGTTACCAATGGTAAATACCTAGGGCATATTAATAAGTTCGCCCCCTTTAAATAAAAGGCAGAACCATAGTTTTAGAACAGTCCTATTTTTCTTAATGTTTTCATTCAAAATTTTAAAGAGGCAAGAAGTTGGCAGAGGGGACAGACGCATACCACAAGACAAAGTTCACGAGGTACTAAAAGGCAATGAACAATTTAAAATATACTTCATTACTTTAAAACAAACAAACAAAAAACACCCAAAACAATGAGGCAATAGCTAGTTTCACATATTCAAATTGCTTGAAAATGAAAACATACTGGGTAAATGCAATGCTTAGCTTTCAAAACTTCCATAGCCCAGTTCTGGCATTGAACTGATACACCTGCAGACCAGTCCATGCTTTTGCTGACCATAAAGCTGCCATTTATAGAAATATTTCACTCAAAAATGTTAATTTAGATAGAAATGCCTGAAGCTATGAGCAAGCAGGCAAAGGCTGGATTAACAGCAGCAGCATAGTCCAGAGCTAGATGCTACAATTATGGCAAGACACAGGAGGCATCCATGGTTTTCTAGAGGAAAACTGCAGTCTTTAACCCAGTATTCTACACAACAAAAATGCAAATTGCTCATAGACACATGTATCACAGCTGTACAAGCTGACAAAGCCAGCCTAGAAAATAAGATGGGGGTTTCTGTTGTTCCACATGTCTCTTGCATAGAGGCAGTTTATTTTCTAAGAAGGGTCTGAGGTGAAGTCTAAAAACATATCCCTTCCCCCAAAAAGAGTTCATGCTATACCTCTTGGCTCATCACAAACTTCTCGGCCTCTTTATTTCTTAGAGAGAGACCCTGGTGATTCTCTTTTCTACTTCTCCCAGCCCCAGCAGATTTCAGCCATTGCTCCAATTATCCGGACTATGATCCATAACTGCAGCAGGTCCAACAGACCTTGGACAAAGAGCTTCTATGGATACAGTCCTCCACAAACATGGACATACTAGATGTCTGCTCATGCTCAAGGGATTGAGATCACAGCTGCATCGCACTTCGGGGAAGAGGATAATGCACCTTATGCATTAAGGCATAGTAATGAGGCATTCCACACTTCACTTCCAACTTTCTTTTGAGGCATAAGTAAAAGCAGCTGTTAGAGGTATCAAATTTTGAGTCCACCATAAAATCCCATTCCCTACTAGAGCTGCAGAGTACAACTGTTTCTGCTCTGATTTATTAATTAACACACACAATGCGATAGCCTCTCCTAGAACACAGCCTTCCAACAAAGCAGAATGGGCAACTTTAAGTTAATTACCATCATTACACTTCATCTTGTAGAAGTCAGCACCAAAAATATAGGTATGAGCTCTCTCCTGCTTTTTGACTCTTTTAAATGATTTGGTTAACTTACTGGAATCAGCTAAATGAGAAATATAGCAGCTCACTAAATACCTATCACATATATACTTGGTTAATGCAAACTGCTTTTCAATTAATATGAATATATCAGGTGCTTTTAATACTTTCCTTAGCTATACATCAGGATATTGAGCACACAAGTTCTCTACTAGTGCCTAAATCTGCCCATAAACAATCCAGTAACTCATCTCAGCCCACCCAGCTCACAGTCTTTTCCCCCATCCACAAGAAACTCAACAGCTCCTCAGCAAAATAGGCCCCCAAAATTTGCTTTTAGTGTCTATTCCTTCTCCACACAACTTCAAACCTGAGGCACACATCTCCAGCTCCACAGAGCTCCACGTTCGGCCAAACCCACGGCCCTTTGAGCCATCGCAAACACTGCAGACAGAGCAAGTTGCAGGAACCTTTCCCGAGCCGTCAGCAATCTCACTCCTGTCTAGCTGCAGCTTTTTTAGGGTACTTCCCCTGACAAGTACCAGTGTGATCCCCACCCAAATTAGTGTCCACCTGACACTGACCCTTAACACTTTCTAGGATGGAAAGCTGTTGCTGAAAGCAATTTTTTACAACTAGAAATAGCATTTTTCCTTTATGTGCTTTCCCAACAATGCTTCAGGACTATTTAAATTCTCACTGCAAACTTGAGAGCTGTATTGTTAATGATGAAAACCAAATCAAAACTCATTCAGCCTTTGAAATTACTTGACAGTTTTTCCTCTCCTGTTTTAAAGCTCGTACGGGTGGGTTGAATCAGTCTGGATAATGCTTTTTCTGTAGTAACTCCAGTGGCAAGAAGTCTCATGCTGGAGTCAGTGGCCTGAACGTGCAGGGACTTCTTGAGCAGGGTTAAACCTATCACAAAGACCAGACTCCAAAGAGCAGCAAGCTGTGCCTATTGACTAACTGAAGCGTTTGGGTCCCTCTGCTCCCCTGTGCCAGTGTCAGTAGCTCATGTACAGCAGCAACAGAGTAGGTGGTTGCACAAATTCCCCAGCAGTTCAATGGCATGTGTGCAGTGAGTTTGTTGGGGCTTTTTTTGCTTTGCCTGCCTCAGCTCCATCTGTGTTTCATATTGGAAATCTGCAGCTGTATGGATGTTTGCAAAGAATTCCTTGGCGGCATGCTGTCAAACACTAGCCAGGGAAAATTACACTTTGGATGGAGGAATGGTCCCATCTCTCTGAAATTACTTGTTTTCTTGATTTCACGGTGCTGAGTCCAGAAGGAGGAAAATTGGTGGCTAGCAGTGTTTCTGCTTTGGTTTAATTGAAGAGGTCGCTCAAAAAAATCTCATTTGGTTCTGGTGATTTTTGCATTTAAGTACATCTTTTCTTTTTCCTATTTCCCAAGTGCATGGAAAGCATTTTCAATTTAGTGCCAAAATTTATCTTTTTGCTAACACGCAGACATGCACCTGAAAGTGAGGTTTTTCATATTCTGAAGGGTAAGATGAGAGTGTGTTGAACAAAGAGAAACTGTGTTTGACTGTGGATGAGTGAATTTGCATCAAAGTTATTGTATGTGTCTGTTCTTAAAACAAATTTCCTTTTTCTAAAAGTGGTCTAGATTTTAAAAGAATCTTTACCATCTTCTTAATCTAGTGATCCATGTTTGCAGTGAACTCATAATCATTCCCAAAATAGAGACTTACAAAACAGGCTAAAGGCCTTTTCAAAAGGGAGGTAGTAACATGTTTCTGTCCAAATTCAGGTAAAACTTGAACTTACTGTTATGTAATGGCACGGATATTACATGTCGTAGTTATGTAGTAGCAGAGATCTCTGACAGTACCATAGCACAGCAAAAATCATGATCTTCTGCTCCAAAGATGACTGCAATTTTAACTTCTGACCAAGGATTTCTAATGAACAGAGTGACCCTTGGTGAATCACTGCACTATAAGTCTCGCACCTTGGAAAGTCTCCCATACAAAATTTTTTTTAGAAGAAATTAAGTTTAAAAACATGTAAAGACTGAGCTATAAATAAAAAAGATTCAACAACAGATTCTGATTAAAGGTGAACGAGGCAGACAAGCCTCAGTCCTTGTGTGCCCAGGATCTCCTGAGAGCTGAGTTTTTATCGCAGATGAAGGGGAAGCTGCTGGTGTCTGAGCTGTGCCATGGCCACAGTCTTCAAGGGATGTGGGAGCAGGACTAGGGACAAGCAATGCCTGCTGCAGAGGGGGCTGACTCTGCTCCACAAAAAACACCCATTGCTAATCCCGAATGCAGTTCCCAGGCACCCACAATTCAAAATCCGCATGTATAAAAACCTGCAGCACAAGCCGGTACCCAGTCTGCAGCCCAAATGTCATGTTGTCAGACTGATATTGGGAAGTGGATTATTTAATGTGATGTTCTACTGTCCCTTATCAAATCAAATGTGGAATTTTGTATGTACTGACTGTCCAGCTTCCCTGGGCTGAAATACTCAGCAAAGAAATCAGGTTTAAGTATTTTTCTGTAATTGTATTTCTCTGTCAATTAATCTTCATGATTACACAGAAATCTTCTATCCCATCAGGGACACTTCACCCTCTGCCTTTGGGCAGCGGGGATGGGTGAAGGGCCCTCTTGACTCCCCTCACAATTGTTTCCTGTGATAAGAGCATATGTGGTGTCTGTCTTCAGTCCATGAAAATCCATGGGTCTTTGAAGTTGTAGCGAACAAAGTGTTCTAGGACATCAGTGGTGATTTCAGGACACAGGGACATTGGGGAAATCTTTAAACAACCTGGAGTTTTGCTGAAATCTCCCCAGCGCTTCAAACTGAAGCTTAAACTGATACCAACTTTTTATCATGGTATATCATTGTTTTCCTTGGTGTGGAAAAAATATAAAACCAAGGAGGCAAAGCAGGGAGGAACAATTATGATGCTAAATATATGAATACCTACTATGGAAGCAGCTTTCCTTCTTCAGGATTAATTTTGCTGAAAAATAAATGTGAAGCACTTGTGAAATGAGTCATTCAATTTGCCCATGCTAAATTAGTTGGTTAAACTTAGGAAAATGCATTTTGCATTTACTAATGTAACTGTAGCTATGAAGACTTTTGCTAAAGAAGTCTCAATGACATTACTGGTGGCTAATTTGGAAAACATTTCTATATGTGACTTCCATATGTGTCTCTGCTGGGGAGGGGAGATGAAAGCCTGATTGTGCAGGACCTTCAATGTTTCGTCAGGTTTTTGAATGGATTGAGGAATATATTCAACTTTGAATAAAAAATTTCCCAGCTCTGCTGACTAACCCTGATGTGCTTCCAGTATGCTGCTGAAGTGTTACTCATTGGGATTATTTAGAGGTGCCTCACTCATTCTTGTTTCCCAGGCGAAGGTGGCCACTTGCACAGAAGTCAAACATAACTGTTATATATAGTTTTCTCTCTTCTGTGCTAATCATCAGTGTTAAAGAGGCCCTGCTAATAAATGCATGGAGTATGCTGACCATTGCTGCAGAAGGTCGAGGTTTTGTTGCTCTTCGCACTTTGGTACTGAAGAACTTGATACAGAGGAAAAGATCAAAGAGGGCAATAATGCTGCTATAGTTTTCTCTTTTTCCCGCTCTGGAAGAAAGGGCATCCAAGTTGCTTTGCTTCTGTCTTTGGAGTCACAGAGAAAAGGCAATCTGAGCTGATAACTGATTTTTCTAGAGCACAGAAGGCCAAATAGTGACTCATGGGCTAAATCCTGTTTGCAAAGCAGTCTTCTGACCTGAGAGAATGACAAATGACTGGTGGCTGTGTGACTTACCCGCTCCTCGGCACAGAAGTAGCGTTGCTGCCAGTCCAGAATGGTTCACAGTGCTTCTACTCCCGAAACAAGTAAGGTCCAGGATGCTTGAGCAGCAGGCTTTCTGGGATGGTTGACAGGTACTATGGCATAGAAATAAGCTGTCCTGGCATCACTGCAGGTTTTAGTGCAAGGTCGTAGATCCTGTAAGAACTTTGCCAATCACTGCACTCACTTGTGCAGTCAAGAACAAAATTAAAACAAAAATTTTATCAAATTTTTATTAGTATTAGTATTTAGTATTAGTATATAGTATATTAGTATTTAAAATGATTGCTCATAAAAATCACTGACACAGAAACAGAAGCAACAAAGCTGCTTTAATATGTTTAAAACAACAACAAAACCAACATGCTGATAACTACAATGATCCACTGAGCAGGAAGGTAAAAAATAGAACACGCTGCAGGAATTGCAGGTGTACCCAAAGATAAAGAGCCTAACGCAGAGGGGAAGGAAACATGCAACAGCAGGTTGAGTACAGAAAGCTGCTTGAAGTAAGTTATCTACATGTGCCTGAGTTTACAAGCTCAAGCTGTAACAGAACTAAAATAAGCTCTGTTTGTTATGAATCATTATTGACTAAATGATTTATAGTGCAAGTAGCTTCTACAAGTGACTGCAAATGCAGGTGATTTTATATTGCCTTTCTTGCTGATTGGAATAAGGTCACTTTGACTCCATGTGACATTGGTTTGGATTAATTACAAACTTTCCATACAGTCCTCCATCCTTGAGACACATAGCGTGGTAAGACTTTTGGAGGTGGAATGATTGATACCAAAGAATAACAAAGTTATTCACAGCTTTTTCACTTCCATCAACAAAATCACACTCTTCCTCATTCTTCTGCTTGGCTACAGCATGCAGATGGCCTGGAGTTTGGGAGAACAATTTTAGAATTGATGAACTTCTCAAATAATTATTCTAAAACAGGGTGTTGCTGCTGTGTATTGCTGTGGCTGTTGGGCACATGACAGTGGTCTTGCAGTACATAACAGGAAATCAGAAGGGTCAGGGAATCGGTGCACCAGGCTGACAGTTCCTTCATACATCTGAGTAGCTCCTCTTTTCTTCAGGCCATCTCCCTACCACAACAGTATTCCATTAGTAGTGGAGTTTGTGTCCCTTTTTGATTTTGCTGCCTAATGAGGGAAAAGGAGTAGGCTCGTCTTTGTTCCTGACAAAAAAATAAAACTAGCATTTTTGAGATGACTGGAAAAAAATAAAACAATGCACTGTCATAAAGGACTTTTTTGCAATGCTGCTGTCAAGTATTGTAGAATCACAATATTTCATTATATTATTTCATTTCCAAAATAAAACTGTTGCTTTTTCAGGTTGGGTTCACTGTTTGTTTTATGAAAAATGTTTAGCATCAATGCACCAAGAAATTCAGGTAAGCCATCCAAGGTATCAGAATTCCTAGAAAGGAAAACAATTACTAATTGTGGATTTTTCTCAACCTACAGAAAATTCTGTTTTTTAATATATTCAACATAATTGCTCATTATGTAAGTATGTTAAAATGTACAACACCATTACCATGTCGTCTTTCATTGAATGTCATGCTGTGAATTAGAAAACTGTTAATGTAGATGTAGAACTTGCACATTCCAAATGCAAAGATCTATTTTCTGTTCCAAGTCTTTTATGAGACCATCTGTGATTCCCAGTTTGTAAGAAGTGGATAGGAGCAATACGCACTTCCATGCAGGTTGTACGTAAACTCTGTACTCTTTCTAACTACTGTAACATGCAGTTTGTCAGCTTTAGAATGCCAAGCAATTTTTTTGTCTTAAGTTATGATGATTTATGCAGTATTTATGTACTGAAGCTTTTCCATAACCGCTTTCTGACCAAGAAACTATTAGAAGCCCAAATTATAAAAATCATAATTAACTGGGTATGTGGTATAGCTGTCTAGCAGCGATCTCTATGCAAGAGATGTGGTCTGCCTTACAAACGAGGATTTAATCATTAGCTCTGTACCAGATTAGTATAGGGGAGAGAATCTATCACTACAGGTTAATCAGGTGTAATGGGGGCTTTTTGACAATGGAACTGTCTCAGCAAGAAGTGTAGTGTTGTGCTGCTGCGCTGATTAAGGCAGCAGAAACCCAGATGTGAAGCAGAGGAGTCCTAGGGTGATAGAGAGCTCTGCAATTCAGTCCCTTTTCTGGGACTGAAAGGGGTTAGTTGGCTGCACTGGGACCGCTGCCTTGCGTAACCTGCTTGTGCTGCAAGCGTTGTCAAGCAGGTACTGACATTAAACTGCTCAGCAACCAGAACTTGTAGAGAAACTGTGGCATTTTGGGTTTTTTTTTGGTGTGTGTCTTTTTTTTCTTTTCTCTTTCTTTGCAGGACAGAATTATTGTTTTCAAAGTGAGGCTGATGCTACCCATTAGTGCGGGGAGGCCAGTTCAGCAAGGACATGGCTGGAGAAAGCCCTGAGGGATTCTGGCAAGGTTAAACCATGTTGTCTCTGAGTCCATCCATGGGTACAAATGTGCTGCTTCTGTCAGCTGGTATTTATTTTTTGTCTTTTCCACTTCACCAAATGATAAAGTTGCAATGATCCTATGGATTGTCTTGGATTTATGAAAGTCAAAGCACATGGAGAGTTTTAAAGCAAAGGATGGTTTAGGCTGTGTCCCTGCTGTTACCCACAGTCCAGCATGTGTGTGTCTTGGGGAAGACCAATACACACAGCAGTACCTAAAGCTATCTGAAATTATGCTGTTTTGTTAGTTTGAGGCTTCTCTTTTTCCTGTAGGACAGAACTGTCTGTGTCAAACAAGATGTGCAACAGCATCCATGTTGTAAGACCTGGACTAAGTATGACATACTGGTCTGGGACATAAACTGCTGTGTTACCTGGTTGGATGCTGGGGAAGCTAGTGGTCCTGTGATGATTTAAGCTTGTGAAGATTAAATGGGTAAATAACTGTTGAATGGGTAAATAACCCTGGTCTGAGGCACATACGTGCCTGGGACAGAGGTGGAGAGCAAAGTCCAGCTTTGTGTGAGCTTCCTGAAAAGTGGTGATGAGCAAGACCCATTGACGGACTTTCTGGGGTGATCACTGTCTAGGGCACCAGGGAGAATGGGAAGAAAATCCTTTCTTTGCTGTAAACTTCTCATGGGCTTTGGGGAAGTCCTTCTTTGTGCTTTGGTTCCTCTGGGACAGAACACGTGCGGGGCCCTGCCATGCAAGGAGGACTGCTCAGATACTTGGGTGAGCTGCTGCAGAGAGTCACATTAAACAATTCTTTGACATGAATGAGTCTTTGCCAGGCTCTGTCTTGATTCACTGACTGGCTTGGCCACGGCTCTGTATGTAGTTGCTCCTAAAAGTGTCCTTGCAACTCTTTGTGAAGCTAAAAGTATAATTTTATATATTTTTTTATATATATTGTATTTTTTTCATATGTATGTCTTATATAGAAGGAAGAAGCAAAGCTTTCCTGAAATATTTTCTGGCTTTAAAAAAAAAGAAAATGTGATTCTTCTGGGTGTCTCACTGAAATTGAGAGTTTTGGTTTTTAATCAGGATTTTTTTCACCTATTCATTGTGTCTTTTCTTGCAGCTTGAGTTAGAATCTGTTTCTGGTTGAGCTCCCTGGTGCCCAGCCTTGCAGAGAAGGAGCAATGCCCAAGAGGCAGGCTCTCATTCTGACTTACCAAGGTGTCCTGAGTGTGATACTTCTCATGACACACACAGCCCAGCAAACTGAGTAATCTTCTATAAAATAGATGAAAGTCATGAAACTAAGAATCTTCAGTGCAGCTACATGAAAATACTTGAATTACAGGTACACTTTTGCAGAAAGATAAAGTTGGGTGGTTACAGAACACTTGCTTGACCTGCCAGCTGGCAGAAGAGCTGTGTTTCTCCCCCAGCCTCTCCATCCGAATGCAAGAGGTCTCTTGTTGCCTATCATGGTTCTAATTTTGCTGGGGAAAAAAAAAAAAAATTCTGTGTCAATGATGCCATAGTCTAAATTATTATGAACTGTAGGTTTTTTTGAGCATTTCTTGATCAGTGTGTGTTGCCATAGATAATAATAGTATCTTACCACTTTTCCTCTGTGCTGTGCAAGATTGCTGTTGGATTCTAAAGACTGTCTGGTGCTTGTCAGGGGTTAGCAAAGAAAATTAATTCAGTGCAGGCTAAGTGAGGTAAATATGAGCTTAGGATGCATTTTACTTGAATATTTCACCAAACTTCAGTTAAACCTTTTTATGGATTAAAAAACCTCACCTACCACCCCCTACCTATTCCAGACCATGTCCTGTCTGTCCATCCAGCAGTAGCTCTTCTCATCTGTGGGAGTGGTATTTGCTCTGCCTTCACCCCAAAAAATTCACAAAGGTTTGAAACGTTGATGGGTTTCTGTACCCCTGATCTTTTCTTTTTAAAAAAAAAAAATCAAATTAGCTCCTGAGCTCTGCATTATAGCCTGTCAGTGGGCCCGTCTTCAGAAGTGATTATAAATCATGCATCTATTTTAGTCTCATTTCCGGAGGCAATTAAATCTTAATCAGGCACATTGTCAGTTTGTCCCTCTGTGTCTGCCTGATAACTTTTTAACCCCTTGTCAGATTTTGGTAAAATCTGACAGAGAGATAGATATCTAACTTATGGAATTCCTCCAGATTTTATGAAAACAGATGGCTAATTAAAGGAAAGCAACCCAATTAGTGTCCTGAAGGGAAATGTTTCATCATGTGCTTAGCCCTTGAGTTCTTCAGACAATTTACATGAAAGAAATACAAATATCCCAAATATAACAAAGCTTTCGCTAGTGCCAGGAATGTGTTACACATCAGGGAGTCCAACCACAAGGCACAAACCTACTGGCGTTGTTAGTCCTGCAGCTCGTACTTTCTAGATTCCATTAACTATTTTAATGAAAACAAACAAAACGAGTTAGGAAGTTGATTTAAGATTTGTATTTCCACACCAGCTGTTTCTTTTACACCATTATTTTTGTATTATTGTAGTAAAAATAAGCTTGTATAAAGAAGTGAGGGAACTAATGTTATGAACTGTCTTGTTCAGTTTGGGATGGATTTTCTTAGTGTGAGTGTGTGTGGAAGGGGGCAGAGAGCTGTTGTCCTGGGCTTGGAATTGCTCTGGGGGTGAATTCAGCTTTGACACAGCTTTGAGCAAGAGATTGGACTAGCTGACCACCTGAGATCCCTTCCAAACTTACTTGTGCTATGGATTATAGCTTGATTATTTTTTTTAAATCATAATTAGTCATTGTAATTCCTACACTCTTGTTACATCTCTCTCTTTTTCTTTTTCTCCCCCTCCTAATGAAAAAAATCAACCTGTGTTTTTATTCCACACCCCCCCCCACCGCCCAAACCAGCATCATCCAGCATCTGTGCTCTCCCAGAATACTTCCCTGAAACTTGCGCAGTGAGGCTCCTGCAATTTAAAGGCCTTTGAAGACTCTGTAAAATTACAAGATATCATTTCTGATACAGTCGCAAAGGCACATTATGCCTGGCAACCACTAGCTAGCAGGAAAGAGAGGAACACTTTTTACATTGTTTTACAGCGTGTGGTTTCAGTACTGATGTTTCAACCACCTCTCATTATATTTCTGTGACTGCTCTTGTACTGATCAAGCTGCTTTCATCTGGGCCCCAGATAAGGAGATGTCAAAGGTAAATTAGTTCCTGTAATTAGGTGCTGTATCTGGATGCCTGACCTAGCTGGCGGAACAGTAGCTAATGCATGAGGGTTGTAAGAGCGTGTACTAGTCTAAGAAACAAGTTTCTTGATATTACTGCAAATTGTTCACCTGAAAGGGAGAGGAGCAGAGCTCAGAGAGAATATTTAGGTGTACTTCTGGGGACATCGTGCTGCACAGCTTGCTGCTGTGCTATTTTGACAAATGAACTACTCGGAAAAGGGTATGCTCCATAGAGCTGGGATCACAATTTTGCTATCTTATTTATGTTTCTTTGACAGTAGCTATAAAATTACATCAGAAGCCATAACTTTACTTCAGTTTAGGAATCTGTTAACGGTGTTAAGACCAAGATGATGCTCTTTATTGCCACTGAAACAAAATGAAGTTTTTCACAGAATTATGCTTAGTGATTAAATCTCTTTGGGAGACAAGAGGCTTTTTAATTGATGAAAAATATGTTATATTATTTCAGGGAAGGCAAACTGAGTATAAGCAGAAATAGAACATGGACCCCAAAGAAGATTGGGAAATATTGCCTCCCTTATTTAATAATAATTTTCCAGTATTTGTTACAGTTGAACTGTATTTTTTGTGATAACTTTTATGACATGAAATACATCTTAAGTTCTCTTTCCAGGGCTCAGGAGATGTTCTGCATGTTTGGTTGGAAAAGAATGGTTAAGGTCATTTTAGACTGATCTGGAATTAGGGGCATAAAACTGAACTGCTGAAACCATGCAAGTTTTGAAACACATTTCACTATTTTTGACTCTTTCATCAAATGTTGTGAGTGGCTTTTATGCTTTGTTTTACTAACGAAAAAACCTTTACTTGGGATTGTACTGACATAATGGCTCCAAATTTGACTCCTGGCAGCTCTAGATCAAAAAAAAAAAAAGTGAAAAAGAGCACTAAAATAAATTAAACAAACAAATTTCTAGCCAAAAAAGCACTAAACAGTCCCACTCCTTTCCTTCTCTGTATGTAAATCTATTTATGAAAGACAAACACAGCTTTTTTTTTCCAGCAGACAGTTGTTTAAACAAACATCACCTGGGTGTGTGTGCGAAATACTTTGACCATTCCCTTGCTGCCTTTACTGGAGAGAGATAAATCCATTAAGAAGCATCTCGAAACCAGGGGACTCTCAGAGGATATTTGTTTTAAACAAAACTATTCCTTTTAGATATTCGCAGTTTCATCAAACAGTGCTTAATCTGCATGTCATAAATATTACAGCTTTGCTTCTTCGGGTCTCAGACCACTTTCTGGAACAATGCAATTTACTTATCCACTACAGCTACCCAAATCTTGTACCCCCGGATGCTGTTCTGGGAGGTTGGGTAGTAGTTCTGTGCTGCTCATGGCCTCTGCCTCAAATGAGACTATTTTGATAGAGAAGGGAAGGAAAAGTGGCACATTTGTGAAAGTGGTGTTCTATTTCAGATAAGAAGGCAGTAAAATCGGGCAATGAATTTAGAGAACAGCAGCATTATCTGTAAGCACATGTTTTCCAGTGCAGACCATGTGTGACACAGGGCTTCTGGAAAAAAGTAATTGCCTTGCTTTTCTTAGCTCCTCATACTCTTCGTGGAAGAACTAGTTTATTTCTCTCTCTTGTTGTCCACTGAAATAGGTAGTGCGAAGTCTCCAAAAGAGCTCATGATAACTCCATCTCAGAAAAGCCCTTCTGCCCTGTTCTTTTACCTGCTTGTGTCCTTTGACATATTTGAGCACAGTTACTGCTTCCAGGTCTTGTCATGGTTAACCACCATTGGATCGTCATTACCTTCTGTTTTCTACTTCCTCTTGTTCTCTGACTGCCCCTACCTGTGCTGGATTTGGGGCTTTCCTGAATATGAACATTTTTTTGTTCTGTCTGCATGCTTGTGTTGTACATGATTATATTCTGTATTATAATACAAATAAATAGAATGTTAATAATGAGATTGGAAGGAGCCAAAGGAGAAAAAGTTATGAATATGACTGCTTATTATCTTTCAGCTCTGTGATTTTGATTCTTTTCTAAACCTGCAGAACTACCTCTGCAATTAAAGCAGCCACTATATTCAAGAAGTGTTTGAATGGAAAATATTTTGGCATATCATAGGAAAAGTGACACAAGTACTGTGAAAGGTTTGATGATGGTGCTATTCTGCAATGTATTCATGCCTCCAAGGACCATCAATTTCTCTGATAAATGTTTGAACAATGAACCTGTCACAAGAGAGCATATGCCGTGCTAGCAAAAATGTTTTTCATACTAGGGTTGATGTCTTTAGAAAGTGTTGGTGTGTCTTCTGTTTGCCATACTTCACTGTTTATGCTGTGAGTGTGCAGAGATTGCATCTAAGGTTAAAAGAGACTGTTGAATGTTCAAGTTTTTTTAAGGCACCTTGAGAAAATTGTCTCCAGAGGTCTCCACTCTGACTTCCAGCCCCTGCTCCTCTAGGTGTGATGCTTTCAGCTCTGTTTGCTGTGTATGTACCCCAAGTCCCAGCCAAGCTGGTCATTGCCATCAGCAGACATTGCCAAGCAGCTGCAAGAGAGGAAAGATGTTGAAGGTGGCAGAGCAAGGCTTGGAGGCAGGAAGAAGAGAGAACAGGGACGATACGGAGGGACCCCACAATGTCCTGCCATTGCACCTGAGGTTGGAGTGATTTCCCATGAGGGCCAAATCCGAGGATAAGTTTTGTGATATGGCTGTCCATGACTCTGTTCAGTCCTTCTGTGCCACCTTGCACCTGTCACAGTGTCTGAACACTGGTGTCCACTTGCTGTAAGCAACCATGAGAGCTCGTCATATGGACTGCTAATGAGAACAGCATCTGGGGGAAGAGCAGCTGGGGCAGAAAGAGTGTGGCTGGGCATTGAGAACAAAGAGGATAACTGAACTGAAGGGAAGGTTGCAATCTGAAAAATCAGGCTTTCATTCCAAAGAGGTTCTCAGAAACATTCACATGTATACCATTAGTTTACTAGAGTGGTTCTTGTTGGGCAAAGGCAGTCATGTTTTCTATGCTGTAGAGAGCTACGTCTTAATATTGCACTTCCCTTTGAGAAGGCAGGGTCCCAAAAGGTAGCTTGTAGGTATTACCAGACCAGATCACCTGGGATTGACCTGATATAGAGCATCTTCTTTCCAGGACAATTGTAGACAAAGAGGTCTTGAAGCCTGGGAGGTGATATTTTCCAAAATTTGTCAACATTAGCTGTTTTAAATCTTGCTGTTCTGGTGATCCTTGCAGTGCCCTGTCTCTCTCTACTTCTTTTTAAGTTTCTAATCTGAGTGATATCTTGGGATAATGAGTTTCACAGTTTAATTGCACTGTGTAAAGCAGTATTTTGTTTATCAGGTTAAAATTTCACTTGGAGTGAATGTCACATTTCTCTTGAGCCCTGGGACCTGAGGAAGAGAAGACACTCATCCAAAGAATACTTTAAATTGGCTAAGGTGATCTAGAAGTCAGGAGAGTAAGCCTCTACAGGTACACACATTAGTCATCTTCTGAAGTGCTATTTAGGAAAATTTACTTTTATTTGAATTACTGCAGATGATGCTTTAGCCAGTATCTGATTTCTTCTAATTATTTTGACTAATGACAGCACATCGGTGCCTGTAGGATAGAATAATGAAAGCATCTTCCAGCATCTGGTACCTGCCCCTTGCTTCAAAAACATGAATTGATTATGACTTTTTTGGCATCAGTAGAATTGCAGCTCCTGTGTAAAATCAGAGAGTGGAAAGTTGAGTCACTCTGTTGCTGCTTTGTTTTTTTATTTTCTTTTACTAGCCTTATTCCTGAATGAGCCAGGGCCAGTTCTCTGCTGTTTTCATGTCTCTGTACCAAAGGCAAAAAAAAAGAAAAAAAACATTATGAAAGTGGAAGCTGTTCTCTTTCAGTGTATAATCCCTTAATTTGGACTCTGCACACTTTTGAAGATAAAAGGCTTTACTGCATGTAAGTATCTTGTTCTAGGTTACTCTCCTTTTTGGGGATTTCATTAAGTAATTATGTTAGCCACAGGTCTCCTGACTTCTGTTTCTGGCTCTCTCTTTTGCATCTAGGTAACAATAGTGAAGAATCAAAAAATAAACATACAGATAAATTTATTACTCTCTTGATCTGTTTACCCTACCATAAACATGTGGAAAATTTATTGCAATTAATTATGTTTTTTTAATTTGGTGTTTTTTTTCTTTTCATGTCAAACAGCTATTAGCACCCTTGAGTTTGATTCTTTTGTAGATTTCTTACTGCCTGTGAGATTTTTTTTTTTCAGTTTTTTTTTCCCCTCCTCTTTTGACATGTGGTAGTGCAGAAGAATGGGTTAGACTTAATCCTAGTTATTTTCGCAGTTTGAAGTGAAGATGCACGTACGGAGTAACTGGAAACTGTTATGATGCTGAGACGACTCCTGTCAGGGTGGCTATTTTAAAACACAAGCCATAATGGCAATGTGGGCATCAAACATGTTGGGAAAGAGAATTTTCTGTGAAGTTAGCATCGTCGTGTATTTTGCTCCTAACCTGCTTACATAAAATACTTAGTTTTTCTGTGAGATCTGTAAGATGAGCCTCATCAGCTCTGAAATTTCCACCTTTAAGAAAGTTTATGACAGGACATTTCTTCCCACCTAATTGACAATTCTGTTACCTCAAACTACTCATTTTGCTTCTAATGTTTATGTAAGTCAACAGTACACAGGAGCCAGAAACCAGTTTATCATCATTGCTGTGCTGTATGGCTGCCTGAAGGTACAGAGAGCCAACAACCAGTCACTGTCTGGGGACAAGATTTCACATAATTTTAGAAATGCAGTTTTAAGACATCACAGTCTGTAGTTGTTGTGGGGATCCTAAAACTAGCTTTCCTGCAAAAACACCCCCAAAATCCTATAGGGTTAGGAACTGTATAGAATCACTGGGAAAATGAATTTTCATTATGGGTATGAACTCACTGGTCTAAATAAATGTTAATAGCCAGAACTAGAGATGGAGCGTACAGATTTTTTAATAGGAAAAGAAGATATACAGCCAGTACTGTTGTTCTCAGTGGGCTTTTTTTCCATGGAACTTCTTATTAAAATAATTTAAAAACCAATTTTACCATGGAAAGCTAATAGCTTAAAAAAAACCCAAACCCACAAACTGCCCCCCAACCCATATATTCAATCTCTTAAAAATAACATCAATGAAAATTTATTGTGTATAGCTTCTCAGAAAGTGTTTAAAACATAGTATCAGCAAATTTTTCTTCCACAAAATTTCACTTACACCGTAAGAAAAACAGAGCAATTTTTAAATGGAGAAGTCTGCCAGCTGAATGGTGGTGGTGTCAGACTCCCCTGTACTCTCTCGCTGGTACTCCCTGCCATGCTTCTGTGCCCATCTCTTAGACTCCTTGTGTTTTATCTGTATTTCTGTTAGTATTTCTGTATTGCTATCCACAGCATCTTTTACAACCCCTTCTCAGGCTAAGATTTTTCATAGTATTTATGTGTCATACTGAAAGAACAGTATCTACATCATGCGTGTTGCCTGGGTTTATTGTCATTTATTTAGGTAGGGCTGCACTTGGAGGAGGCTATTACTCAGATATTCATAGATTAATGTGATGTTCTGTTTTCTTCCTTTGTTGCATGACCCTCGGGAGAAGGGCCATGGAGTGAGAGCCAACATTTTTTGGCTCCAATGTTATAGCCAATTATCTTGCCTCTTCTGCGAAGTGTATTTGTGATAATACTCCACCTTACACAGATGGAAGTAAGTACCTGTTAGTCTTGCATGACCTGACCTACAGCATCCCTCTTCTGCAGCAATTTGTACATAATTTCACTCACTTTAAGCTCAAAAATAAAATATTAATCACATAAGTCATTTTCAGAGACTGGTGCCCTCAGTGTCAAGCCTTATATCATCATTGCAGTAGTACAGCAAGAAATGGAAACCTGCCAAAGTGAATTCATCATCTGAAGTTTGTTCTCTATGTATTAAAAACAAAACCAAATTCTTAATCACTTACAGTTTCTTTCTACCTCTGTAGAATCCATGTCTGTTCTTTAAACATCGCAATGTAATGACTTTCAGGGCTATTGGCTTTTTACTTTTGTAGTTCAGTCTCAGGTGAACAGAGAACACAGAGTCTTTTCCAGTCCTTAAAGCAAGACCTACATTAGAAACGGTTTTCAAAGACTTGGAATAACTGTTGTGAGTGAGGAACCCCTGAGCTGAAAGCATCCATGGCTCTGGAGTGTGTCTGTTGTTGGATGTGTATATAACTTGTGCACATTGCCCTTCAGGGATTGTGTACAGTGACAAAGAGATGATGCTATTGGGTTGTTTGTGCACCTTCTCTGTATAGCACCAATATATGTCGTCGTCATCATTGTTGTTGTTCAGGTACTGTACTATACTTTTTCAGCTCAGTTGCAGGCTTTGATATGACTTTGGACGTGTTATTTCTTCTATTCCTTCATGTCCTGTCTGTAATGACAGGGTGATAATTCTTCCTCTGCTTATTTCTCATTCACTTAGTTTGTAAGCTCTGTGGGGAGGTAATGGCTTCTTGCTTTGCATGAATATCAGAGCAGGGTTTTGGTCTCACCTGTGACCCTAGCTGCCATTATTAAGTAGTAAAAAGTGCAGTCTCTATTGCAGGTGCTTTACCTTTTTTTTTTTTTAATTTTTTCATAAAATTTTCCAAAATGTATCAAGGGAAATCAGGAGAATATCAACAGGTTAGTAACTATTAAATATTGGGGGCTATGATGGATTCTCTTTTAGTATGTATTTTTAAAAAGATTTTTCTGAAATAGTCTGATTCTTGAGGGAGTTGGTCAGGAGGTCTGATACTCTTCATTTGGTGCAGAAGCTGAGGCCAAGAGCTGATGGTGGTGCCTTTAGGATCTGTGCGCTGTGAGTTGGTGTGCATGGCAGCACCAGAGGCTGGATGGGAGGGGTTATTTAGCAGTGGTTCCTCACATATGCTGCCATAAATATGGGCTCAATTCAATGCCACAACAACTTCTGCTATGCTAATCCACCTAGCTATCCTGAGCATCAGAGCTTTAGGGGTAAATGAGAACTGGAGATGACTTGGCACGATTCCTGAGGCATGCAAAACCCCCAAGTACGTTGCACCCAAAGCACTATGTTAAAGGATTTGTTTAATAAATCATATTAAGGTTCCTAATTCAAGCACTTAAAATTTAGTAAATGCCTCCCCCTTGTGCATGTGCATTAGGATACAGCTTGTATTGTGTGGTCTCCTGCTGTGTTTTGCAGAGGGGCAGTGTCTCACTCCTTGCTCAGGAATGAGTAAATTCATCTAGGGCCGAACTGGGGTGCAGGAGTCTGTGGCTGCTGATCCTGAGTTTCTGTTGTTGCAGAACTCTGAAGTCATCAATGACTGTGGAGTTACAGGAGGAAAAGGGAGGATCTCAAACATCTTCTAATCTGAGTTGCAATTTTTTAGTTGCCCAGAGATTTCACAGAGAGTTTGATATTTGGGGAGCTGACTCTGAGTTTTAAAAATACAGAAAGGAAGAAAAATAAAAGATGAAGAGCAAATCCCAGCTCTTTTTTCCTTCTTTTTTTCTGGTAGTATATGACACTTTACAGTGTCTGGGTAGAATACTTCTGTTTATCTGGAATAGTCTTTATCAGAAGGATACTACAAATATCTATAGAAAGTCCTTGGAACCAGACCATATAACTTCTGACAGAACAGCCATATTTCTAGAGTCCCATAAATCTCTTCAATAGCTGTGAATGTTCAAGGCAAGTGTGATATGAAGACAGATCTGAGCCTGGCAAGCTCACCAGAGCCCTCCTGGATCAGCAGTGGATACCTGTATTTTCAGGGACAGCTGAATACATCCAAACACTTTAAGTTTAAGGAAATCCATGCTTTTCCTCCAAAAGCATGTTTAAGTAACTCTTGTGACAGGCCTTTAAAGCACACTAACCTTTAGTAAGAGCTGAGAGGGCCTGAGAGTTTCTCAAAACCACTTTGGGTATAAAAAAGGCCACCTGGCAAAACCCACCTGCTCCTCAGCAGCCACTCTTAGCTGTGGGCTGTGTGATAAACCCTCTCTCAAACCCTCTGTTCTGGCCCATTTTCCTGTTTTAGTTTTTGTTCTTACAGTTAAATGAAAACTCTCTGAACTGCTTTTCACTTGCAGAAGAGAGAAAGAGACTAATCTTTTCTGTATGCCCTGCTGTACAGGACTGACTGTGGCAATAATCATATAGTTTTACATTTAGGGGAGCTTCCAAGACCTTGGAAATATTTTAAAACAGTCCTTAGGCATCTTCAGCTCACTCTGGCTCTTGTGGTGATATGGATTCCTGGTAACACAAGTACTGAGAAACATGACTGACATCCTGTGGCACAAACAGCGTTGGAGGCTTCGATTTCTGGATCCACCCAACCCCCGGTGCTAGGTGACATTTAACTTAACCGCACACATTTTTAGTTTGTGTGCACATGTGTCGTAATGCAGCAAAATGTCCTAAATAAAGCAGAAAAATATTTTGAGCTGTTTCTTATACAGTGATCATAAAAGCTGCTTCCCATGGCCTGGTCTGGTCTGTACATGGATTTTTATTCCTTTACCTTACTTGGCTCGCCACCATCACTGATCGCTGATGACCGGTAATTCAACTCAAATGCTGAATTCTCTATACCAGTTCAAAAATCCCATTGTCAATGATAAACTGGCCGTGCTCATGTCCAGAAGAGATGTTACCGTGTGGAAATGTGCATTATTATTCTGACTAGCATAAAATAAGCATATGAAACTTTAATGCAAACCCATTGTTCAGAGGAAAATCCCTCTACTTACAGCAGGATGCTGAAATGATACAGCTGTTAGTTTATGTAGTCCCCTTCTTTCTCCTTTGCCTGATAGAATCGTTGAAGCTCATGGGTCTGCCCTTTATCCACCATTTCTACTAGTAAATTTTGTGTGAAAGAAAAAATCCCAAACGTGCTGTGTGTTTATGTGGAGAATGGGAGTAATATTTTCTTCTTTTTTTTTTTTTTGTCTAGCTAGAGAAATGTATTTCCTGTCACAGCTGTTTCCAAGGAAGAGCATGTTTCCATTATTTGCTCATAATTTCTATTACTTTTATGTGACCTGTTTGCACTTCCACATGCTTAAAGGTAAGTCAGAGATCTTCGGTTCTCAGGGCTGAAATTTCTACATACCTATTACACACACAAAATCTGAAACGTAGACGTATTGATAGAAAAATGTATTCTGAAATATAGATGTACTTTTTGCAGCAATGCTTTAATTTAGAGAGTATGCATTCAAGTGTTAAAGATACTTCATTTTAAAGACATATTTCATATACCCTTGAAACACTTTTCTTGTATCTGAAAATGTCACCACAGTCAAAATGAAATACAATTTAAATTCCAGAGTACTTAATGTCATTACATAAATAGAAACTTCCAAACATCGAGTTTATATTGATTCCATTTTTCTGAGGATTGCATTCACGGCATTAAAACTTTACAAAAGAAATCAATAATTTTTTGCACTTACAAAGATTCTTTTTTAGTTAGCTTTGTTTTCAATGTGACATTAAGAAAAGATAGTTTCTTAGCTGCTTTGTAAAAGCTGTTGTGTTTTCTCACTGTGATCTTTTCACGAAGATCAACTGGGAAGGGCAAGAGTTAAATTGAGATACTGGACTTTCAAAAATACAGGACAGACTTAAATGCATCCCCTTGAGCTGTCCCTATCCCTTGTGTGCACCAAACTCCTACTTTCCTGGAGTGCATAAAAACAGAAAAACACATTAATGAGCCTGTACTAGTACACATGCATGCTTCACAGTCATTTCTAGTGGTGTATCTCATAACTTAAACATGAATTTTGACTTTATATCTAGTCTGTTAAGGAGGAAAGTAGCATTTCATATAGCTATTAACTTCTCTAATGCATAGTGACGCTGTGGAATTTGCATGGCAAGCTGATCAGGGCTATTTTGCAACAGATTTATCTATTCCTATCCCATCACCTCCACTCCATTTTTTTGCTTCTGTGGGGCATTCAGTCTGTTCAGAGCTAAAGAATTGCATAATTTAGGAAGAAGGAGCCTTGATGAGAAGCTGCATCTCTTAGCCATGTATCAGACAAGATGTTGCTGTCAGATCTTGTCACTAGGTAGGAGGGGCATCAGCACAAAAATAAGCCTTTGTACCCCTTGACCTCTGTGTTAAGTATTTATGCAAGAATTAAGCTTTTGCTGCAGTGAACAGAGCTGATGTCAGTGTTTCCATTTATTCAAAAGACTTCTTGCAACGCTTGCATCCGGGGGGAGGGCAAGTGAGAGTCACCAGCAGCCATTCTCCTGTCTTTAGCATTGAACTAGTTATATTCTTGGGAAAAACTGTGATTGCCATGTAAATCATTCCAGCCAGAATTCAGTCCCGTTGCAGTAAGAAGCCTGATGACTTTGTCCTGACCTTTGGTAGTCTCAAATATGTATATATTTCTAATAAAATAAAAAAGATGCCGATATAGGCTTTTGGCTGCTTAACATATAATTCCTATTTCAATAGAACCCAGAAGCATTAAAGTATTAAAAGGGCTCTACTCTATTTTTCAGATAAATGGAATTGTCCTTTTTTTTCCCCTAGGCTGAAAGCTCATTAATATGAACCATCAGGACTGACTTCATAGCTCACCTTGGCTGAGAACAAGCAACTCCACAGTTGTTTGAAGGTCTGTAAAAATGATGCAAATTTGTCAGAAAATTATTTTTCTAAGCATTACAAAATTGCATTACTGTTCCCTTTGGATGAAATCTTTCAAATATATTATATAAAAATATGATCTTAATGGTTCATGATGTAATTAGGTATCAAAATAATAGAAATGAGTGAATATCACTCTTTCTGGGAATCACTCTTGCTAGAACTCAGTAACTCACAGCTAGAAGAATGGACTTTACAGTTTCTTTGTAATCATGGTCTACTAGCACCTTTAGCTTAGGTGCTGCAAAATATATCTTTCTGCATCCTATTCAATGACTTTCTTAAACTACTATCTTAAATTTTACACGCAAAAACAGAAGAGAATTTTCACTAGTTCATCTGTGTCTTGCTTTTTTGGTATGCCTATAGCTTGACTTACAACCCCATTCTTTTCTGTGATTTTTAAAATGTTGTGTGTTCCATCACTCATTTTGGTACTTCCAGTGTTCTGGTTCCAATATATATGCTTTCCAGTATTAAAATGATATATTTCAGTTGATTGGCATTCAACACTAAAGAGCTAAGTGATAAGTTGCCCACTTCTAAACTTTGATAATATCCCTTCGATGCCAGAACATTGTTTGATAGGATGAAGCATTGTTCTTCCGTCCTGTACAACAACAGGACCTGATACGACACTTTCTGTCATTTTATGAAATACTATGGATACGTTTTGTGAGATCTCCTTCCCTGAAGACACACTAAGATCTATTTTATTGGGCAGCCAGGCAGCTGGCTTTTATTTTTATTCATGGTCTCTAGTGTGTATGTTTTCTAAGATAGAATAATATGGATTTCTGATGAAACTTCTTTGAGCAATGAGGAAAGCATTTTACTAGTTGAATGCTTTCAGATATAGACAAACCCAACTGTTCTGTTTAAAGCATAGCGGAATTTAATTTTGTATCAGAAATAGTGTGGCCAGCAGGAGTAGAGAAGTGATCGTGCCCCTGTACTCAGCACTGGTGAGGCTGCACCTCAAATACTGTGTTCAGTTTTGGGCCCCTCACTACAGGAAGGACATTGAGGTGCTGGAGCGTGTCCAGAGAAGGGCAACGAGGCTGGTGAGGGGTCTGGAGAACAAGTCTTCTGAGGGGCGGCTGAGGGAACTGGGGTTGTTTAGCCTGGAGAAAAGGAGGCTGAGGGGAGACCTCATCGCTCTCTACAACTCCCTGAAAGGAGGTTGTAGCGAGGTGGGTGTTGGTCTCTTTTCCCAAGTAACAAGCGATAGGACGAGAGGAAATGGCCTCAAGTTGTGCCAGGGGAAGTTTAGATTGGATATTAGGAAAAAATTCTTCACCAGAAGGGTTGTCAAGCATTGGAACAGGCTGCCCAGGGAAGTGGTTGAGTCCCCATCCCTGGAGGTATTTAAAAGATGTGTAGATGTGGTGCTTAGGGACATGGTTTAGTGGTGGACTTGGCAGTGCTAGGTTAATGGTTGGACTTGATGATCTTAGAGGTCTTTTCCAACCTTAATGATTCTATGATTAATTCTTCATTGTCAGTAAAAGCTTGTTGCTACTATAGAAAAATATATTTTACAGAGTTAAAATAATTTAATTGCAGGCCAATTCTCTGATTTACTTGCTTGGTTTTGTTGTTTGTCCTTTCATGTTTGCAGGATACTGTGCTGATTTAATGTTCATCATGCACTGCAGGACAATAAAATATCATGTCTCCCTCCCAAATAAAATATGGCAAAGATACGTTATTTACCGAAGTCTACTGAAGTTTGTGAGACTGAAATTGCATAAGGAATTCAGTAGCTACATTTTCAACTTTTTTGGTGAATTTTCATAATTAACTTCTCATCACATGATTGAAGGATAGGAATGAAGTAATCTTGTCTTAGCTGCCAGCACGTGCATCTTACAAACATTTTTGTCTTTCTGTGGACTCTCTTTAGAACAGATTCCTTTTTCCCTTCTTGCCAGCTCTGACAGCCTCCAATGCTGTAATCACGGCTGTAATACTAGAAGTCCCCAAGAATCTGTACCACAGCTGTGCTCTGATAGCTGACTCCTATAAGCACACTTGCAAGAGACACCAAAATCCTCAGGTGGCACCTATGGAAATTAGTGGATGTTTCAGATGAGCACCAGCTTGTCCTTACACAGCAGCAGATGCGGTAGCTGCTCAAAATCCATTGTTGATGTTGTTAACCTGTTATTTTGGAGAGTCAAATCTCAGTGGTGTGTCCTGAAAAATATTAGGAGAGCTCTGAAAGAGAGAGCTGCACCTGCCTGGTATTTCCAGGAGAACTGGTTTCCATCTAAATGCCCTCCCAGCAACTCTCTCTAAATGCCCCCAACTGCTGCCCTGGATGCCAGGAAAGGGAAACCTCTGTTGGACAGGAAGGTCTCGGATCTCTGTAAATGGGTGAACTATGGCAACAACTATGTTCTTTGATTAAGATGTTGGGCAATACGAAAGACTGCATAATAAGAATGATCTAGATGTGCATGTATGGTTGCTACACATGAAGATGTGGTAATGAAAACTCACTTTAAATTAAAATTTAAGTTGTAACATCAAGCTTTAGGAAATGGCCAAATCTTTTCGGCTTTTGTTTACATAAACAATATAATGTAGTGTTTAACTCAAACCAAAGATTTCTGTTGCTCATTTTGCCTTTTTTAATTTATTTCTTTTTTAACCTTTCTAGTACAATCTTGTTGCAAAGTTGCTGTAGCAGGATATGTCTCATAAAGAAGCCATTTCCAAGATAAGAACTTGGTTCTTTTGGAATAAGATTATCTTGCAGTTCAGCATTTCCTTTGCTACTACAGCAACAATGAGATGTCTTGTCTCGTTAGCTTAGTGACTTGGTGCTTAATGTACTTTTTTCTTGTAGCAGAGAAACAACAGCTTAGCTAAAAAAACTCCTGCTCCAGGTTTTGGTAGACACTGCCATAATGTTCACTGGACACTAATTTAGAAAAATCTATTGGAATTGTATGCACTGTGCACCTGTGAACAGAGCCACTGCTTGTTTTTGCTATTTCTATAGTTTTACTAATGTTACCGGTGAAAAGTATGTTCATAGGCAGCTCTGCTTCTCATTTCTGGAAATAACCAGCTTCTTTTCCCCACTTATGAGTTGGAGCAGTTAAACTGCCTCTCTGATAAGATTTTGCAGTCTGAGAAGAGCTGCAGTCAATGCGTGTGACAATAAATAAGTGAGGAAAAAACAGGTGCGGAGAGAGCGGGCTGCCGGTCTTATGCTCAAGGCTACATTTTCATGCTTCTAGATAACAGAGTTTTGCTTTTCTGTAACAGACTTTCAGCTGGGGCTGATTGCACTGGTGCCTGTTTTCATTGTTGGTCGGCTCTGTGCAGCACCGCAATGGCTGGGCACTGAGATGCTCCCAGGGTGCTCACTGCTGGCTGGGCTGCCCCAGACACACTGCCAAAAGGTGCGACTGCATTTCTGTTCAGTGTGCTGTTTGTTTTAGTTTTGGCACAAAAAGGAAACGCTTGTGCAAAGGCTGTGGCTTGTAGGTACAAACACTTAGCTTGCTGGAGTCCTGCAAATGATCTGAAACCAGGGTAATTGTACTGACAGATCCTTCTCTTAAAATGTGCAGTAAAGCAAACTGTATCCATTGTTTTATGCTATTTTTTTTTCTGACCTTATTTCATACTTGCGTTTTTCCTTAAGCAGTGTATCTGCACACTCTATTTTAAAAGTGGCACTCTCACCATGTATTTTATAGCAGATATCTGCTTCTGGCCATTTCAAGACAAAACTCTACCAGGACGTATGGTATGTCCTACGTTGCTGTGCATTACTTAGGGCATAGACGGAGCAGCTGCTGCTCGCTTGAGAATGGAGGAGAAACACTCATCTGATGAAAAACCATCTCTCATGCCCAATGAGCATGTGCTGGCCTGGAGTTGGTTTGTGGGCTGGAGTGTGTTCCTGTACCCAGGCTCCTCCACGGCAGAGGGCTGTTGGGAGCTGCAGCCTGTGGGCATGGGGCAGAGCTGTCCTTGGGCTGCTGTTGTGGTCCTGGATGGCCTTTGAGTTAGGAGGGGATAGGCTGCTGCCCCTTGCTGCTGCCCAAGCAAGATGTCTTGGAGAGCATATGTTGCCTCAGATGTGTTAAGCAGTTAGTGTGGTGAGCAGCAGCAGTTTGTCTGGTTTGTTGTATTAAGCCCTGATGCCCTGGAGACTAAGAAAGAAACCATTTGTATGCCATGAGGCATCAAAGCTTTCTCCTGTGCTTTAGCAGACTGTCCTCTGCCTTCTGGCCTAGCCTGGCATTGCTGGCAGCAGGGTTAACCTGCTTTACATACACTAGGTAAGTGCTAGGAGAGGTTCACTGTTTCGGAAATAACATATGTTTTCGGGGCTTCAAAGGCAGCCACCTGCATCTTCAGCATCAAGTTGTGAGTAATAATGTAGCAATACCTGCCTAATAACTGCCATCTGCCTAGGCTTTATAAACATTAATATTTAGCTTCCTTATGTGCGGTGATTTCATTTCCCAAGAAATATTCTAGTACTGAGTGACTAGATGGGTCTGACTGCAGGAGGATACTGCCACACTGCTCCCCAAAGCCCAACCCTTGGCAGAAACTCTTCACTAACATGGATGAGTGTCTTGCTGAATGGCAATCTGTGCCAGCAGATGCAAAGGACGTTTCAGCCAAGGGTGCTTTTATCTTTCCTTGTCTGTTTTCAGTGACAGATACTAGAGCTCTTGGAGTCCCTGACCACTGAACATCCTCAGGGACCTGGCCTGTCACAATGTGTGTTGAGGTTGTTCTCTGAGAGCTGACTTCCAAGTGTGGGAGCATGCAGCCCTCCAGCCCCGTGTCAGTACAGGGTCTGCTCCTGTCGCAGCTTTCCTGGTAATGAGCCCATGCTGCTGAGCTGGGTCTTATTTCTTTGAGTGCTCCAGCATCTTCAGCAGCTGAAGATAGCAAGTTATCAATAATGCACATTAATGGTATTGTTAGCCGGGGCAGGTCTAGCCAGCATGTTCATTAAACAGCTCTGAGGTTTTCTAGGGCTCACTAAAATTTCTTCCTGATTAATAGTGGAAGTTGGAGCTTAAGGAGGCTCCCCTAGAGAGCACAATTGCTTTTCCTGAAATACATGAAGGTCATCAGATTCCTGAGGCCTAATCCAGAGTCTCACAGAATGGCAGGAATTGTTCCAGGGATTCCAGGGGGAGTCCTCAGCTCATGTGTTTTCAGGTTTAGAGCATTGCCTCTCTTAATCAGACAAAAAAAATCATTTTGATTTTTAAGGACTCACAAAACGTAAGTATCTCAAAATCTCACATCCTAAATTCAACTAATTTGTGAACGTCTTGTAGATTAATCTTCAGTCCAATTCCTTTTGTAAATTTAAATGTGTTTACAGTGCTGTGTGCCTATTTCCTGTACTGTGTGTCTTTTAGATCAGAAGCACTTGCTTTCCATATAACTGAGGGTCATTATACTCTTCTCTCTCTGCTGACTGTACTTGTCTATCAGTGAAGAATCAGAATGAGGAAGTTGAGATGGTTATGGTGCCACAGACTATTCTGCTTTTCCCCCCACCCACCCTATAACTCCTTTACTTCTCTTGACATCAGTTATTTTGCCAGCTGCAACTTAAAATTTCTGACAGTAGTGCAAGTGGACTTTTTTCCTTTTGCATACCTGCCATGACAGGCCTTTAGGACATGTTTGGGAAGATGATGAAAAACAAACCTGAAGAACTAATGCCAAAGAAACTTGTGAGTAGAGTTCACAAGGTCTTGGAGGCTGATAACCAAAAAGTGCCAGATTTTAGAAAGTGTTTGCTGCTCTCCTACCAGAAAAAGATAAAACAAACACATTGATTAAACACCATTGTACTATTACAGCATGGTTACCAACCCAAAGGGACAGTTAATGAGTGCCATGTACTGCACCATAATCATTCCAGGAGGTTGTTTATATGCCTGTAACCCTGTCACGTCTAAAGAATGATACTTCCTTCAGAAGTCTGTGAGTACCACGATCCTTTTTTGAGGATGTCTGGGGTGACTGTGGTCAATTAACAAAACACACAAAAAATCTAATAAATCTGAGACAGAATCTAGACCATTTCCTATGAGAGGCCTTATGGATTGCAAATTTTGCAAGTGTTTAGGGACAGCTATAGCATTTTTCATCAGAACAGTGCATCTGCTTTTAATGAAATTGCTTCCATTTATGTACGTGCATAAGTATTTGCAAGATCTGAAGGTCTTGGGGACTGCATGTACAGCAGAACGCTTGCATCACCATCTAGCATCTTGTCTCCATATAAAACTTCTGCTATAAAAACTGCCAAACAAGATCTATAGCATTTGCTTTGGGTGGGTTCCAGTTTCCATTCTACCCTGAGAACAAGATTCCAGCATCATGCAAGAAAGGGAGGGGATTGCATAGCAAATTAGCACTTGAAATGCAGTGATTTTTAGGTCACTTTACCGCCAGGCAGTCCTAATAAAATAACTTGCTCCTTTTAAACTATTTGTACCAAGGGATCCAAGCTGTGAGATGCATGTGATATATAGTACATCTCACAAAACTAAGTTCAATCTACTTGACCTTTTCCATAAAACAGTTCTTCACAGAGCATTTAGTTTTAATAACAATCCAGGTCACAATGAAGAGCCAATAAACCTCATCTGCTTTCTCTGGTATTTCCTCATAGCACAAAATAAAAAGTTCATTGCTTACTTATTTTTGGATATGGAGTGTCCTGGTTTCGTCTGGGATAGAGTTAATTTTCTTCCCAGTAGCTGGTACAGTGCTGTGTTTTGGATTTAGGATGAGAACAATGTTGATAACACACCGATGTTTTAGTTGTTGCTAAGTAGTGCTTACACTAGCCAAGGACTTTTCAGCTTCCCATGCTCTACCGACTGAGAAGGCTGGAGGGGCACAAGAAGCTGGGAGGGGGCACAGCCAGGACAGCTGCCCCAAACTGGCCAGAGGGATATTCCGTACCACATGACATGATGCTCAGTACAGAAACTGGGGGAAAGCTGGCCGGGGGGGCCGCTGCTCGGGGACTGGCTGGGCATCGGTTGGCGGGTGGTGAGCAATTGCATTGTGCATCACTTGCTTTGTATATTATTATTATTATTATTATTATTATTATTATTATTATTATTATTATTATTTCTTCTTCTTCTTCTTCTTCTTCTTCTTCTTCTCCTTCTTCTTCTTCTTCTTCTTTTATTTTATTTCAATTATTAAACTGTTTTTATCTCAACCCACAAGTTTTCTCATTTTCACTCTTCCGATTCTCTCCCTCATCCCACTGGGAGCAGGGAGAGTGAGCAAGCAGCTGTGTGGTGCTCAGTTGCCGACTGAGGTTAAACCACGACATGGAGAGACAGAGGTATGATAATATGTCTTGAGAAGTTTTTTAAAAAAAATTCAGTTGAGAGTGAAATTATAAATCTGTTAGGAGATTCTTTCCAGTTTTATATACGTACCCACTGGGTATGATATTTCTTTTAACTTATAAACCAGAGTAAATGTTACAACTGGATTAATATTCTTGCACTTCTATTGAAGCCAGCAAACTACCAGTTCTGCTTGGGGACAGCAGTGAAAATAATTTTGAGCAGCATGGAATCTTCTTGTTCTGTGTGCAAATAAGTCTGTACTATTTAGTGAAAAGTCCACAGGCCACAAAGGTCCATGTTTAGAGAAACCAGAGGCAGAAGCTGTCTATGGGGACCTGGCAGTGCTCAGGGTTACACCGCTGTGTGGGAATCCAACCTCCAACTTTTCAGCCTACTGCTGTGCTGGCTTGCCTTTATAATGTGCCATAAAAACCTCTTGGCATGGTGAGTGTTTTCTTTGGTGCCAGTGTCCTGTGAGCCTCAGTTTTATCTTTTCCCAGACTTCTGCACCCTGGATTTTGGATGTATGGGGTCCTAAGTCATCTATGGCCTTGGGACGCTGTGAATTTAGATTGGCCACAGCCCAGAAATATGCTCCAGCATCTCATGCCTGTACTTAAAACTAATTCATGGCTCTTTGCTTGCAGCAGAGAAAGACCAGGGCAAATCCAGAGTAGATATTTGGGAGTGTTGCAGAACTGTCAGAACTTTGCTGCCCATGCCAGAAGTGGAAGGATGTGACTTCACCATGTGCTGGTTTCAAGGGAGGAGCATCCTACTTTTCCTTCAGACAGGGAGTTTCCAAACTTCTCAGGAGCTGTAGGTTATTTGAAAATCTACATAAGTATTCCAGAAAGCTGCAGTTCTTTGCCAGCACATGAAACTTGTCATAGAGCCAGGGGCGGCTGCTGCTGCCATCGCTGGTCTGCCATGATGGTCTTACCCAAGCAAGCTGAATTTGGGAATCGGTTCTGCAAAGATGTCTCCTCTGGTCCGTGCTGTAGCGTGCTTTTGTCTTCGGAGACAATGGAAGCAAATTCTGACCTTATCTGCAAGTATTGCTACTGCTGCGTGATTGAGATTGATAATAAGAGCCTGACATCTTTTCATGGTTAATTAGTTTAAAATGAGAATAGCTTTTGTGTTCACTGCTGACTATCAGAGACAATAATTACAAGAGTATTTTGTATGAACAATCCATATCCTGTTCGCTTGGGCTGGTGTTGAATGTTTCAGAAAAGACTATTCACTTTTCATGATGATCAGTAAAAATAGATTAATGGGAGAGTTCTCTTCAAAGGGTAAAAGGAGGACAGGCTCCTCCAAGCAGCGCTTGTCAGATAAGTGCATATGCTGAGTGGAGAATGGTGCACACAGACCGGGGGTTGCTGCCTTTCTAGCTTTGTGATCTGAAGAATTCCTTTCCTGAAGTCATACTGCAGTGCCTCGGCAATTCCTGGGTGAATCACATGTGTGTAATAGATAAAGCCCTTTTTCTCTTAATTAGATGAATGTTAGACTAGGGCTGCCAAATTTCAGGGGAGAAACAAACTTTATTAACTGGGCAAAACAACAGATGTCAGACCTGTTACCTACAAGGGAAAAGGAAATAAAGCACAAAATCTAAAATAGAAGGATGCAGTTTTCTATCCAGTCATGCATGCTTCCTATTACCTAATTACTGAGATGAAGATATTAAAGCATGCAAATGAAGTGAGCTTCAGTCTGTGCAATGATATACTGTGAAGGAAAACATGCCTTGGGACTCATAGAATCATAGAATGGTTTGGGTTGGAAGGGACCTTAAAGATCAGATCTGTGTAGCAGTGTATTTTGACCAGTTGCTAATAAGTGTCCCAATATAGGCATAAAATTAATGTAGATTAGCTAATAAGAATATATTTTCCATTCCATGAATTGCTTCTTGTATGGTTCCTGTGAGTGGTGGGTCTATTTATAATGCTGTTAAAGGACTCCCTAAAATGAGATATTCTAGAAGAGCATGTTTCGGTGCCAAGGGTTCCTGGTAATGGAAGTAACTTCTGCTGGAAACGCCATTTTGCACTGAAATAGGTCTCTTACATTATGTAAACAGCACCACAGAGGGTCAGCAGTTTTAGCTGTCTATAAAACTGAAACAAAACTGTCAACATTTTTTATTATTGTCCAGCCCACCAAAGGTACAGGCATATGAGCTGTGATCATTCAGACATATTGATTGACCCTGTATTTGTGCAAGAAAAAGCTGATGCTCGGGTGGCAAGATGCCTGGCTGCTGCCTCGGAGAGCTGAAAACTTCATGGGATACCTGCAGGTTAGTGTAGCTGCTGCTGAGTTGCTCCATCTTGGCCTGGTGTAAGTGCCCTGGGCAGCAAGAGGATGTATGTTTGGTATCATGCATGGCTCTGCTGATGTGTCTGCACTGCATGCTCTATTTGTATGCCAGGTGGTGCCCTGCCTAGCTGAACTTTTAACCCCCCTTATGAAATTCCTTGTTCTTTGCTAAGTCTTGCAACAGCAGTCTCTCACGGAGAAGTCACAGGCTTGCTAATAGTTACTTTCTAGCATGGCATTACATTTTCCTGTTTTTTTTCTTAAATATGGCCAAAAGCCAGTGGAAATGAATGCCCTTTTCTATTGTTGAGCCAGTTTCAGCCCTATTCTGGTCTTCACAGAAGAAATGCTCCTTAAACTGTATTGTATCCTCAAAAAAACCCTGAGTTTGATTTAATCTAGCTTTGGGGAGCCTTTGAAAAAAGCAGGACCTATGGTATTTTTGCATAGAATAAAGTGAGATAGCTGGGAACCAATCCCCTTTGAGAAAGGAAGAAAAAGAAATATTTGCTCACAGTTCTTTACTCTGAGAGATTCTAGGGTTTGGGTCTTCCAGATAATGAGGGATCTGGGAAAGAGCCAGAGAGCTGTAACCAGTCATCAGAGGTGTTTTTCTCAGCACTTGTTGCCTCTCTGATTTCACATAAGCCATTATCACAAAAACTAGAGGGGTTTGCAGAAAAAAAATGAAACTTTTTTTAAAGACAGAAAAGGCATTCTTGAAGACCTCTTTTCCCTGTCTCCACATTTGTATTTGCTTTTCTTGGGGAAGAAATGTAGGTGAGAGCGAGTGGAGAAGCTTATGTTTTTTAAGCATCTCTGAGTTAAATTTCCTTGTGTGTATGTGAGTTTTTTTGTTTGGTTTGTTTTTTGAAGAGGAGGGGCATAATCTCTACCAGTTATTCAAAACCTACCATGCACTGGTCTTCAGCCTATATGATATTCTGGATAGCTTAAACCCAAAGGTGTCATTTTGATTAGAGTAACTTTGAAAGGAGTCCATGAGACATAGTATTGTTTTGTTCCAGTTGTAAATTACATCCACTCTTTTCTCAACTTCCTTCCCAGTTGCAGACCAAGCTGGGATACAAAAACTTGTTTGATATACATCTTTCAAGTAGTTCTGTTCACTTCACAGTGATCCCATGGTTGGATTTGACCCATGTTTCAGTTTTAAGAAAAACACTGTTTTGACTCCATCACAAAATGTCAACTGGCAGATGATCAATGAGCCTTTCAATTCTTTGTTAATAACTTAAAAATTAAATAACCTAGGAAAGGTCAAGGCTTTTTTTTTTTTTTTTAGCATAGTCTTAAGAGAGTTCTCCATGTGTTAGTATCAAGAGTAGACAAGCAGAAAATTTGTCAGAGCTGTTTTTTGAAAGAGATCTAGGAACACTTAAATCCATTTGATAAATATTAAAATATACCTGTTCACACATTGATTAAGAATAAAGGATTGTATCGTTCTTCATTTTTCAGAATTACATGTGCATTTTATGAACAAACATGATTCAATATGAAGTACCTGTGTTGGCAGGGAGGAATGGCTTAGAATTTGAACAGAATCCTGAAAAATGTGCTCTGAAAACCTGTCCTCTGATGTCCTTTCCCTGACTGCCAATTTTAACTGTAGAGAGAAGAGAACGCTTTAAAAAGATTTTATTTCTCAAACTATGAAGAATCCTCTGAATATAATAAAAAACTTCATTAAGAGCTGAACTGAACTTATAGAAGATTGTGTCTCTGCTGATCAAGCTAGGATTTTTTTAAGTATGACAGCAGTTCATTGTATAAAGTAGCAATTTCTCTTTGTATCCTTTTCAGTCAGGTATTTGATAGCATCCCTGAAAGTTAGAAGAAAAAAAAAACCAACTGGTGGAGATAGGCAGTCCTTTTTCTGCAGGTCCACAGTATCCTGATATTCTTCTGTCGTGGTTTAACCTCAGTCAGTAACTAAGCACCACACAGCCGCTCGCTCACTCCCCCCCCCCCCCCGTGGGATGGGGGAGAGAATTGGAAGAGCACAAGTGAGAAAAACTCATGGGTTGAGATAAAAACAGTTTAATAATTGAAATATAATAATAATAATAATACACAAAACGATGCATAGTGCAATTGTTCACCACCCGCCGACCAATGCCCAGCCAGTCCCCGAGCAGCGGCCCCCCCCCGGCCAGCTTTCCCCCAGTTTCTGTACTGAGCATGATGTCATGTGGTACGGAATATCCCTCTGGCCAGTTTGGGGCAGCTGTCCTGGCTGTGCCCCCTCCCAGCTTCTTGTGCACCTCCAGCCTGCTCAGTCGGCAGAGCATGGGAAGCTGAAAAGTCCTTGACTAGTGTAAGCATTACCTAGCAACAACTAAAACATGGGTGCGTTATCAACATTGTTCTCATCCTAAATCCAAAACACAGCACTGTACCAGCTACTAGGAAGGAAATTAACTCTATCCCTGCTGAAACCAGGACATCTTCTTTTACACTTGGAACAGCCCAAGAATTCCTCTAAACTTTCAGTCTTGGTCATTCATATTTAGGTTTCAGTTTCTACAGCTAGAGAAATTCTGGTTTTATCCCTCTTAGGTAGTGCTGTATGCACATAGCAAATGCATTCAACTAGACGTGATTTCACTGTTGATTGTGCTGTCTTGGAGAGTAACCTCAGCGTGCCTAACTTGCTTGGATTGGAGTAAAGTTTAACATAAATTGCTCTTCTACTTATTGAATCCAAAGTAATTATATGGTAAATGCTCTGGCCAGTAAAACCCCCTCTTTAAACGCAGCTGGATATTTGTCTTGTTTTTGAACATCAGTCTCTGCTTTCCTGAGACCTGGCTAACTTCCAAAGATGAGATCCTGCAGAATTTCTTGCTCCCTTTCATAACAGGGAAAGGAGACATGACAGTAAGGAATGGGGTTTTAAAAACTCTTACAGTATCATCTACAGCTGTATCAACTAAAACTTGTAATGTACAAATCACAATACTCAGTAGAATATATTTGTTACTGTTGGCTGTTCTGCATCCACCCAGCTAGCGCACTTCATAATCTGCTGCCTGGATTTCCATGGTGATTTGCATTCTGACTACCTGTAAGCAGTGACATCAAATCTTTTTCTTATCTTTGTCTTTTAGGTGGATGTATTAGTGTCGCCTGACTGTAGACACTAAACCACACAGATGCATTTCTGGAGGGCCAATTCAGAATTGAAGGACAGCTGTATGGCAACATACATCCTTCTTTGTAATCACTATTGGACATGGAAGGTTTTCAAATGTGTTCTTTTTAAAGCAATTTAGAAATCAATAGAATGGAATGGAAAAGCTTGTTTCTTAGCTAGAGTCTGAAGAGGTAAGTATTTGGGGATGATGTGATATAAGGCACTGAGAGGCAGAGATGGAAACTTATACTGCATCCGCCTCATAGTTCATTTTCAAATGTGGAGAGGCTTAACTCATCGTGTGTCCACTTTGGGCAATGCCTTGGAAGCCAGTTTGTGTGTCTGTGCTGGACAATCAGTCAGCTCTATGAGAAACCCCTTAGTGACGCAGAGGGAGTACAGTACATGCAGCGCATTGCCTTTGGGGTAAGCTCGACCCTTTATTTGTGCAAGTCTGATGTTGGAAAGTCTCAAGAAGTATCACTATGTTTAGACTGGGAAATTCGTCTCATGACTTCCATTATTGCTGATCTACTGAGTAAATGTTACTGAGAGGAACAAGATGACTGCATTTATTGCAGGCAAATGTGGAATGAGTCCGTACAGTAACTGCTTGGTGTGTTGATCAGCTGAGAGGGCTGGTAGGTCTGACACCTGCTGAGCTCACGCTTGGCAAGTGGGTCCACACCTGAATGGGGGGATGCTCACTCATGTGGAGTTAAAACTTCCAAAATTGGAACTGCAGGAGGTTCGCCTGTGGTTATTTTCAAGCTGATGCTTGCAGGGAGGACTGAAAATGTGATGTAACTTACTGTGCATGGTAAAACAACATTACTTTGTAGGAACAATATGCTTTGTGGGTATCCAAGCAACCTGAGGGTCTTTGGGAGATTATGAGATTTGGAACTGCTTTAGGGCAAAATTATTCTAATTGCTTAGTGTTTCTAAAACTAACTAATTATTAATCACTAGTAAACAATGTTGTCAGATGCACTGAAAATCCTCTGGGTTACAGAAAGCTGTAAAGCCTTCCCTCTATTTATTGCACACCTACAGGTAATAGGATTAAGTGCTTCTGAGGCAGTTGCAGTGTTGCAGTTCCCTAGCTATCTGTTGCTTTGACCTTCTCGCTGCCTCTTCTCAAAGCATCACTCTCAGACCTTCCAGTGCCACTTCTCGTTGGGTGGACTCTTCCCAGCAACTCTTTCCATCCTGTGCTTTTAAGATGGAGACTTCTGGTGTTCGTTGCAGTCATCTCTGTGAGGATGGCCATGCTGCCCCTCTGTAGGGGCAATGATGCAGTTAGGCAGGGACAAGCCTATCCTGGTAAAGCACTGCTTTTTATTCCAGACAAACCTATTTAGGAAGAACATATCTCAGAACCAATAAGCAGTTCACAGGTATATTTAGGTGCCAGACTGCCATCCTTATCTCCACTGAGAATAGGCAAATTTAATGTCTCTGCTGTGGGTCTGCTTTAGACTTCTGTTTCTCATTTCTCAATTCAGACATGAGACAATCGCCTTCCCAAGTCCTGTTATTATCTCAGCTTCCTTGAATCCATTCAAACTCGAAAATTCCCCCTGCTAAGGGGGGAAGGGCATAAATTCCAGGAGACTTGCTCCCTGCTTTTTGTCAGTATGTGGGATTAATGTTACTTCTCGGTGACATTAATTACCGGTGAGTTAGGAACACAGACAGCTGTGCACCGACCATGATAGATAATGCATTTCAAAAGTGAATACAGTAATTCTTGACTCTTCCATAACAGAGAACATATTAGCCATGCTGGAAGTCCCTTGTCATTTTTAGCCAGCAGGTATATTAATGAATGACAGGAATAAGTATACTCATTGAAAATTCAGCTAGGGTTTTTTTTTTTTTTTATGAAATAATTCTGCAAAGTCTAGCTGCCACTGCATCACAAATATGCTTGTATTGGAGCCCAGTTTAATAAAGATTTGTAATTTCCAGGATGCTGTGTCCTACAATTGTAAGGACTGCTATATACTGCCCTCCCTGCAGCACTCGTATAAGACTTATGCCTGGATCCCCTGCCAAAGAAAGTACCTCAGCAACCTCTCTTGGCAGTTGCAGATCTATATTCCCTCCATCACTCTTCACAAAGGCAAAGTCAGTACTTATCCCCGTGGCAATAAAGGGGCGTAAGTAATGAGATGATAGAAAGAGTGGCAAGGACTTCACTCCGGAGGCGTGTCCAAGCCAAGAGAGTTAATTGCGAACGCTAATGCTTCAGAGCAGATTTACATAAAACACCTGCTAAGCAATTTTAAAAATATGAATAGAAAATCTTGTTGGCAAAATATTCTTCTAAAAATTATGGTAGCTCTGGATGAAGATGACCCAGATGTTCAGGGTAGGACTCCTGTCACTCTCAGTCTTGGCAGGTGTCCTGGCTTCCAGCTGCTGCTTGAAAAGGCTGCAGATCTCCTAGAAGTCCTGTTTCCTGCAAGCCCCATGCAGATGTCTTGAATACCATAGGAAGTCTTAAAGGCGCAGGAGCAGGCTGTCCCTGTACGCTGTAAGAAGAACGGGTGGGCAAGACGACCAGCCTGGCTGAACGGGGAGCTCTTGCTGGGACTCAGGAAAAAAAGGAGAGTTTACCGCTTGTGGAAGAAGGGGCAGGCGACTCAAGAAGAGTACAGGGATCTCGTTAGGTCGTGCAGAGAAGAAATGAGAAAGGCAAAAGCCCAGCTAGAACGCAATCTGGCCGCTGCTGTTAGAGACAACAAAAAAAGTTTTTACAAATATATTAATGACAAGAAGAGAGCCAAGGAGAATCTCCATCCTTTATTGGATGCGGGGGGGAACTTTGTCACCGAGGATGAGGAAAAGGCTGAGGTACTCAATGCCTTCTTTGCCTCAGTCTTTAACAGGCAGACCAGTTATCGTCAGGGTACTTGGCCCCCTGATCTGGAAGACAGGGATGGCAAGCAGGATGAACCCCCATAATCCAAGAGGAAGCAGTCAATGACCTGCTACGCCACCTGGACACTCACAAGTCTATGGGGCCAGATGGGATCCACCTGAGAGTGCTGAGGGACCTGGCGGAGGTGCTCGCCAAGCTGCTCTCCATCATTTATCAGCAGTCCTGGTTAACGGGGGAGGTCCCGGACGACTGGAGGCTTGCCAATGTGACGCCCATCTACAAGAAGGGCCGGAAGGAGGATCCGGGGAACTACAGGCCTGTCAGCCTGACCTCGGTGCCGGGGAAGATTATGGAGCGGTTCATCTTGAGGGCGCTCACAAGGCATGAGCGGGACAACCAGGGGATCCGGCCCAGCCAGCACGGGTTCATGAGAGGCAGGTCCTGCTTGACCAACCTGATCTCCTTCTAGGACCAGGTGACCCGCCTAGTGGATGAGGGAAAGGCTGTGGATGTGGTCTACCTGGACTTCAGTAAGGCCTTTGACACCGTCTCCCACAGCATTCTCCTGGAGAAGCTGGCGGCTCACGGCTTAGACAGGTGGACTCTGCGCTGGGTCAAAAACTGGCTGGACGGCCGGGCCCAGAGAGTTGTGGTGAATGGAGTTCAATCCAGTTGGCGGCCGGTCACGAGCGGTGTTCCCCAGGGCTCAGTTTTGGGGCCGGTCTTGTTCAATATCTTTATTGATGATCTGGATGAGGGGATCGAGTGCACCCTCAGTAAGTTTGCAGACGACACCAAGTTGGGCGGGAGTGTTGATCTGCTCGAGGGTAGGAAGGCTCTGCAGAGGGACCTGGACAGGCTGGATCGATGGGCCGAGGCCAACTGTATGAGGTTCAACAAGGCCAAGTGCCGGGTCCTGCACTTCGGCCACAACAACCCCATGCAGCGCTACAGGCTTGGGGAAGAGTGGCTGGAAAGCTGCCTGTCGGAAAAGGACCCGGGGGTGTTGGTTGACAGCCGGCTGAACATGAGCCGGCGGTGTGCCCAGGTGGCCAAGAAGGCCAATGGCATCCTGGCCTGTATCAGAAATAGCGTGGCCAGCAGGAGCAGGGAAGTGATCGTGCCCCTGTACTCGGCCCTGGTGAGGCCGCACCTCGAATACTGTGTTCAGTTTTGGGCCCCTCACTACAGGAAGGATGTTGAGGTGCTGGAGCGTGTCCAGAGAAGGGCAACGAGGCTGGTGAGGGGTCTGGAGAACAAGTCTTATGAGGAGTGGCTGAGGGAACTGGGGTTGTTCAGCCTGGAGAAAAGGAGGCTGAGGGGAGACCTCATCGCTCTCTACAACTACCTGAAAGGAGGTTGTAGCGAGGTGGGGGTCGGTCTCTTCTCCCAAGTAACAAGCGATAGAATGAGAGGAAATGGCCTCAAGTTGTGCCAGGGGAGGTTTAGATTGGATGTGAGGAAAAATTTCTTCACTGAAAGAGTGGTGAAACATTGGAACAGGCTGCCCAGGGAAGTGGTTGAGTCCCCATCCCTGGAAGTATTTAAAAGACATGTAGATGAGGTGCTTAGGGATATGGTTTAGTGGGAATGGTGGTGTTGGGTTGATGGACTTGATGATCTTAGAGGTCTTTTCCAACCTCAATGGTTCTATGATTCTATGATTCTAAGTCTCAACCAACACTGGACATGTGTTGACACTTGAATTTTGCCCACAGTTTGATCCAAGCATGTGGAAAGTGTTGCTGGAGCTGGTGGGCTTTCTGCCTTAGCTTTGGAAGCAGAGAGCTGTTAGTGGCACAGATTAGCTGGTATCAACATTATCACTTGCTAAAAGGACTCAAATTAAGACTGTTACTTGCTAATACACTTAGGTTAAATCCTCTGTCTAGATGAGACTGCCAGGGTCTGAAATCTGCTCCCAAGCTGCACATATTCTGCCTCTATCACAACAAATCTCCCTTCTGCTCATCTCTAGTTCTTGTTGCACTGCACTGTGTCTCTTGCAATTTATTTCTGGTGCCTTCGTTGGCAATGTGTTTTTCATTTTGCATGTCCGTGGCAGATGTTCAGCTGCTGAGCCTCTGCCCAGTTTCTTGTATTTTGGAAGCTCTGTGCAGTCTTGTCCCTTGTTTGGTTTCCTGAAAGCCCTGAAGTAGGGGGCACCGGGGATGTTGCTTAATGGTCCTTGGCTGTGTCTTTCTTCTGGGAAGGAAATCCTGCAATACAGAGGGCTCTGGCTTGCGCCTTACCACTGATATCAGGTGGATCCCTGACACTCACTATGGTTCTGCATCGCCACCAGGCTGGGTTACTGCTGGTACTGCAGGGGTCCAAAGTCATGTTCTGAAAACCTTAGTGACAGCAGGGTGTACGGGTGGGCATGCCATTTATTGTAAACCTGTTGCTGACCTAGTGTAAATTCTCTGACTTTGATGTTGGAGTTTGTTGTACAGTCACATTGGTCACAGTTTCTGGGTTGGCAGCTTTGCACTGAATGTAACCCAGATCAATGCAGGGTTGGGGTTTCCTGGCAAAACTTGAGTCCTCCCAGAAGACCTGGCCTGGGAGGCCAAGCTCTTTGAATATCACTTTCAGTTTTGCTTCCCTGAAAGGCAGGGATTGCTGTGAAGCTGCCAACCATGTTGCATAACTGAGCCCATCTGCAGCATTACCAGAGATACGGTTTTAACCTTAGATTCATACAGAAAATGCTGGTAGAATCCATCAATTTTTAGAGAAGCTGGACAGGAACCTACCTTAGAACAGTAAATCAAGTTGCCAAGTGCCAAACTCTTCTGAGTAAGTGTGTGTATCTTAGAACGGAATAAGTAGTCCTTAAGCAGAAATGATTTTTTGACATTAGCTAGGGCAGAGCTAGCATTTTCCTGTCCAAGAATCTTGCAGACCTTCTGGCTGTAAGGGAAGCAGGGTCAGGGAGACATCAGTGCCACCTGCCCAGCAGCAGGTGGACAGCCCTGACCACCACGTCCATCAGCCCAGCTCTGTGATCCCCAAACAAGTTTACTGTTCATGCCATTCCTGGCATAATCTCAGGAAGAATGTAGGATTTCAGAATTTGGGCAGATCAGTGTTGAGGATAATACATGTTCCTCTGCAAAGGCCAAATATTAATGTGAATCACAATTATGGCTAAATCTGGGCATTGACTCCTGTGTAAATAAGCCAAAGACCTGTTATAACTGAAGGGAAAAAAGAGAGCACGAGTCGGTTCGTTTGTTCATTAGGCTTTGTCAGATCATTTTCAGTAATGAAGTTGAGGAATATCTCTAGGAAGCTTTAAAAAGATGATTTCAAATTTTGGCAACTATCTAGAAAGTGAGGAGATCAAGGCTGTTATTTGAACTGTATTTGCAGCTACTATTTTTGTGATATGGGAAATCTGTCAGTCTTATACATCTGCCTGGAATCCTGTTTGTAACAGTGACAACAATTTTCAAGTTGAAAAATTCCTGAAATTTGTATACATCAGAAAGATTAGGTTTTAGTTATGACTGCTCCCTGACATCATTCTTTCTCAGTCAAAAGTTAATTGTCTTTAAATCAGATGCTGCTTCTCCTGCTGCCTTCAAATGTGAGGGATTATCAAATTGGATGTCCAGAGATTCTGTGCTGCACTAATAATGTTCCCGTCCAAAATCCTAACAGAACTTATTTTTGATTATGAAAGTTACATATCCTTATTATCTAATCCTTCAAGCTAAATAGCTTCAGCTAAAACCTGTTCTGTAATACCAGGCAATAGGATGGTCTGAGCATAAATGAAATTAGAAAGTCACCTACTGCATCAGTGTAAATTTGCCTACGATGCATCATGGATCAAGTGCTCTGAAATATCACTCCTGAGAATGAATGATCTGAAGTCACTGTGCCAAATTCATTCTGGGTACAGCATCATATTAGGTTACTCTCATTCCTAATGTAGCAGTGAATTTGGCCCAAACCAAAATCCCTATAAATCAGAAGGAACAGAAAGGACAGATGCTGTATCTTGAAAGATATACTCCTCTGGAAACTGTAGCTCCCTCTCCTGCCTTTTCATCCCAAGGAAGCAGATGGGTAAAAATAAAAGCAGAGGACTGGATTCCTTCCTTGGTTAATCTGCATGTGCTCCAATGAACCCTGGTGGGAATGTAGAGAATGAAAATGAGGGTGAAGCACAACCCAGAGACCTACAAGAGACTTTGTCTAGCATTTACTCTTAGAAGAGTGATGGAACATGCATGTGCTCAAAAAGAGACACAAATGCACCCCACTCTTACTGTCTTCTCACTGCTCTGGCGGACTGATGGCCATGAAAAGCAATCCTCAGGAAGCTGTGATTCTCTAAGTGCTATTCTTCCTCCTCCCCATGAGTAAGCAGGAAGCTCGCTAGCTCAGATTTTAATTAACAAGAGATTTAATTAACTTTTTTGGCTTTTTGATTTAATGCCTAGACTCCGGTATCTGTGGACATCCGGTTTGTAGAACAACGGGGGGAAAAAAAGTCTGCTTAGTCAAAGAACAAGCCAGCAAAGAAGGTCCTTTCGTCTTCATGTCCTTCATTTCTCAAAAGAAATATGAAGAGCACCTGTTAGTATCTGGTGACCAATAGTTCAATGCCAACCAATGCTGAAGTGACCCATTTAATTTTTGTAGGATTTGGAAAAAAAGGTCTGTGGAAGCTTTCCTAAATGCTTTTTGTGAGGAAATAAATTTCTTTTTAACTTTGGCTTTTTTGTTCCTCTTCAATGAGAGGGGAAGTAAACTTGTTAATAATAATAATATAGCAATGATTCAAGTAAACTGCTGCTCAGTACATTTTTGCTTTCCTGTTCTTCCCCAAAGCTAATCTGATTAATTTGTTCACATCAAAGTGGGGTACGTTATTCATGTCATCCTATGTCACATCATGTATAATGGGATGTGACAACTCAAGGTAATGCGCCAATTAGGACAAGGCAGGAGCAGAGATTTGTTGATGAAGGGGGGAATGTATATCCAGCTTCGGTCATGGCTGTTTGGTGTTTGGGGGTGACATGAAGGCTATTTTAAAACTTCAGAGTTGAATTTGGAGATCATGTGCTGTAATTTAGATTGTCTTTCAGCCCTTCTGTTTGTAAGTATGCAAATTGACATACCCTAATAGTCATGCACTTACTGTTATATGACTCAAAGCCTTTTAATTATCCCATCTGTTATTAGTCCTGTTCCGAGTGCACTTGGTCATATGCAGGTGATGGGAGTGGGATGGGGGCTGCAAGCCGATGAAGAGAGCTGATTTAAGCTGATTTTTACTGCCTGCAATTCAGTGCAGGCATGGAATGATGAAATGGGAGTTTACATGAATCTTCATGCTTTTGTTGATTCAAAAGGGATCTGATTTGTTCCGAGCCGCTGGTGGCAGTTTGTGATATAGTGGCTTTGTTTCATCCTTTTATTAGTTGGTAGTAGTGAACAAAGTGTTAAATCAATAGGTTATTGCTTCCAGCAGGTCAAAGGTTTTTGTATGGCTTTTGTAAGTTATTAATATATGGAGTCTTGGATTAAGAGTGAAGCATGAGCCTTCCTTTGGAAGAGAGGTATAAATTTGCAGGGATTAGGGATCAAGACAAAACCCATCAATCTGCAGGAATGACGGGTTTCTGGGAAAAGAAGCTAAATTCTGGCTGGGACCTGGAGGAATAGGAGCAGGGTAAGGAGCGGAGAGCAAGTGCTCAAGTGATGTGGAAGCACAAGGGCTCTGCATCTGCAGAGATGGTCGAGTGCTTCCTGGGAACAGCATCCAGCCTTCTCACTCCCCTGCTCTCTTGGGAACTGATGTCACTTTTGGAGAAAGTTGGGAGTCCTTTAGGGCATGAAAGCAAGGACTCTTGCTCCATCCACAAGCTCCCTTAAGCTCCGCTGGTGCTTGGAGCATTTGCTGCTGAGACAGCTGTCACAACTGGACACAGCACGTTGTCACTCTGACACAGAGCAACAAGATGTGAAATGAATGTGTGAATGGAGCAAGAGTCCTTGCTTTCATGTCCCCATGAAGTATGCCCAAAAGGCTCTCCACAAGTCATCTATCCACCCTGAGCAGGGTCATGTGTAACTATATTCTTTCAAACAGAAGTTTCTCTGGCCTTTTCCTAAGGACCTCCAGGGTGGAGTTTCCACAGGATCCCTAACTGTGCTTAATTATAATTAGTCTGAAAGATCTTCTAATATCTGACCTGATTTTGCATTCTTCCAAATATAGAGATTAGCCATTTGGAAGGGATTGTATGTATGCTGGAGAATAGAACCAGAAATAGAAATCATCATGAGAAATTGCAACTATGGTCTGAGACCAGGAGATGCAGTTTAGCAGGATGCCACACACTACACTGGGCAGCAACCATTGGCTGCGCAAACGCAGGCTGGTGAGCAGCCAGTGGGGCAGCAGTGGCAGAGACAGGGTGGGATGAGCAGAGTGGGTGACAGCTGCATGGGAGCCCGGGTGCCTCACTGGTCTGAAACAGGCAAACGCTGTGCTGGGTGGATAAATGGAAAAGTAGCCTAGAAGATAACAGATATGCTCCAGCTGTGTGTACCGTGCTTCAAGAGACTTGGGAGCAAACTGGAAGGGGTCTGGAAGGGAGTAATGTGAACAGGCTGATGACTAGGAAGTATGACCATCGGGGAAAGCTGAACAAACTGGGCTTGTTTAGCATCAAGAACTGAAAATGGGTGGTGTGGTGATACTGCTGCTCCGAAGAGGAGAACACTTTCCTCTCTGTGTTCCTTATAGAGAGGTCTTCAATTGTGACAAGGAAGATTGAGGTTGGATGCAAGGAAGAAGCTTCCTAAGGGAGCAGGAGTAAAGCATCAGAATTTATTGCTCAGGGAAATTTACAGCCTTCATTGGCGAAGGTCAAGTTAAACAAACACCTCTGGAAAAACAGAGGTGTACTGGGGCAGGGAGCAGCCCTCAACCCTCTGAGCAATGCCTTCCAACCTGAATATCATGCGCTCTCTGTAGCAAGCAAGGCCATTTTAGCACCTCCTCTCCCCAGTCATCTTCTCCCCCAATGCAGCAACCCACGTTTTCCAATCTTCTCAATAAGTTAAACTTTTTACTTTTCTGGCTATTTCCTCTGAACTCTTTTCCATTGGTCCTGGTTCTTCTTGAGTTTTGGTGGTCAAGTTGAGGCCTTTCCTGAGCAGAACAGAATGAAAGTATTGCTTTTGGCGTCTCACCTCTGTACACCTGGCTTCTCTGTACCTCTGGGCATGCTTTGGTGGCAGGGTTTGTTTTTTTTATAAGCAGTAGTATAACACCACTTTGTGATGATCTTGTGGTCTATACATGCACAGTGTAAAATGCAAATTTAAGAAATAGTAAGCAGTGTGCAAAAAGAATCTTATTTGATTTGTGTGTGTGTGTGTGTGTGTGGGTTTAATGCAACAGATGATTTCTATGCAGGATCAAGTCTAGATAGCAAAGGGATTATACTGAATATGTCAGATTTCCTCCTGGGTATATTTATAGAGATATTCCTGAAGCAGAATGTCTCCAGTTGGAATATTAAAAACAAAGCAAACATCTTCATTGGGAATTAAACAGTAGGATATGTGGACTCACATGTGTGCATGCACATACACACAGAGTATTTTGAGAATGGTTTGTATCTCGTTTAGGGCTGCATTAGCTTTCATGGAATATTCTCTTGTTTGGCAGTGGTCAGATAAATAAGAAATGAAATAAAACTGCAGTGTATGAAATATTCCAGTATTGGTGTTGAAGGTTTTATTAGATTCAGAGTGCATTTAAAGGTCAGTAGAAAACCTCAGGCATTTGCCAATCAAATGAACTTGTGAAAGTGCCACTGCTCTGCTTTCCTCCTTGGAGGATGATAGGGACAAGCAAAGGCAGGTGAATTGCCAACTCTTTGGGAGAACTAAATTTATATTGCAATTCAGAGCTTGGTGCTTGAGGAGAGAAGATATAAAATAATTATTTTCTTCAGGGTGTTGGCTGGAGGAAGACAGATACAGAAGAGCAATGACAGAAGTGCTCCCAGTCTTCCAGGAGACACATGATATTTGAGAGTACTGTGGGTGAGACTGGTCGAGTTTAATACCAGACTCAGTAATTTCATCTTTGTAACACTGTTTTTTTTTCCTTTGCTTTCTCTGCTGAATTACAGAAGCTGTCTATGTCGGTAGTTAGACATGTGCATGTTTTCTAAGAAGGTTGTTCATGTACTTCTACAAGTCACTGCTTCGTATTATTTTTTCTGTAAGAAGCTCTTTGGGTGTCTCGCTGTGAAGCATAGTCTCTACGTCTCAAATGCTTTTTGGCTATTTATATGGGCTTTTTCATGTTCCATCATTCTTTTAAAATTGTGAACTTCCTGATATGTGTGCAGCATTCCAACAGTAGTTTCACTACTGTGATGTAGGAGCTAAAACCAAATATGCTCCTCGGCTTCCTTTTGAAATTGTCTTTCTTCCTTGAGAAAGAAACTTAGTGCAGCCTGTGCAGCGGAAGGCTGTTAGTGCACTGCAAGCCTCTTCCCCGGTGTCCAGATACAGCCTCCAACTCTCTGTCTTGGAGAGAGTGAGTGTGCAGTGCCAAGCAGATCTGCCCGGTGGGTGGTGCTAATGATTTCAGTGCAGTTGCATATTTGCTCATGATTTGAAAAAGAAAGTGAGATGGGAAGAAGAAAACTTTCAGCATTGGCAACAGAAGTATTTCTGGAAACTCTCTGGTAGTTGAAGTGTCCTCAAGATTCTGCTACAGCTTCAGCACAGGTGTGTGCCTCTTTTAAATACTAAAAAGAGAAAACCTTTTCAAAATACTTCAAAGTACTTGATTGTTATTGCAAAAGAAAAGCACTTTTTCCCAAACGCCATTGTAATTTTCTATTAATTTCATATAGTACTGTCTGAGTAATAAAGTTATTAAATATTGACTGATTCCCTGCTCTCCCACTGCTCTCAGTATATCTATGAAGGGTTTCCCAGAGGAGCTTCTGACAGGCTTTAAACAATCAACCATGACAGTGTGAAGGAAAAAGTATTGTCTACCTTGCTAATCTCTTAGCTCTTGTGTTTTCAAGGTGGTTTTACTGCATTTATCAGTGTGTCCTAGTTCCTGTTTCCCTTTATAACCATTGTGCTAGTTTTGGATGTTGACAGGCACCGATGGTTGGATGGTCTGACTTAAAAGCCCTGAGACATCTTGTTCCCCAGACAATACTCCTGCAGAGAGGTCCCTGCCAGTTTCCCAGGGCCATCCATACGTACGTATGTTTTTGGGTTTTTCCATTATTTTGGTTGGCTGATATTTTTCACGTTCCCATTCTCCACCTCTTAACACAAATCTGCCCACATTTCCTTGGAGGTTTGTCTGCCTTCCATGGGAGGACTTGAATATTAGTCCTTTATCTTTTCTGTGTATCTCTACTTTTATTACTCTCCCCTTTCATTGATTTATGACATATGTGGAGGCCAAGATACAGTAAAGGACATAAGTCATATAAAAAGAATGCAAGAAGTTAATCGTTATTTTTACCTGTCCTCTGTCTAATAAAAATGCAGATATTAGACTGGATGATTGCAAATGGAAGAATCTATCTGTGCTTTGCAAAAGGTTGCCACATCTTAGTGGAAATAATTATCTTCTGCACAGTCGTGGTGATAATCATGTGCTATTACAATGAGTGTGTTTTTCTTGGAGTTGTTATGTTTAGCAACAGCCCTGTTTTCTTCATCTTCCTAGATTCAGCTGATTCACATTGATTATTTTTCTTACAGGGATTAACTTTGGGGGAAAAAATCCATAACTTGAGATGTTCTACAAATTATGCAGTCAACTTGCCTGTGTGTGGGAAAATTGCGAGGTCAGAACAGCTAGAGTGTGAGGGATTGTTCTCACCCTGGGAAAAACAACTTTCTGGGCATGATGTCTACCCTGCCAGACTGGTGCTTGATTCAAAAAAGCAGTCATGGAATATGTAATTCCAACACCGCTTGTATGCTATGGCTTTATTTCAGTGTCTTAACTTTTTTTGGCTAGCCAGTTAAAAAAAAAAAAAAAAGTATCCTGCCTGGCTTTAATTGATAAAAGCCAAAGGCGAGCAAAGGGCACTTTTCTGTTCTTTGTTAGTTATGGCAAAATACAAAAACCTTTTCTGTAGTAAACTTGTGCAATAAAATGTATTGCATAGTGATTTGCTAACATTATTATTTGCTAGTAAAATGTGTTGTTGTCTTTACAATAGGAAGCCTTAGAAAAAGGAGCGAGCCTAGGAAAAAAGGAGTTCTAAAAAATTAACTCTCAGAGTATTAGATACATCGTTGTGTGGGTTTTAGAAAACATAACAGTTTAAAAGAAGAATTACTGAACAGTATGCTTTTCATGGTCAGCTGATCTCCATTCCATCCATGCATTTATTAAATGCTTTTTACTTTGTGCTTCATTTGACAGTAGATTTCAGTACATTGGATTAGGTAATTGACTGGATGCAGTGTAAACCTCGCCAGCTCAAAGCAAGCACTATATAAGCTCTAAAAAGTCTATTCTACCCCTTCCATTAGCCTCTATAAAGTGTTGTGATAAGATCAAGATGCATAAGATATTATATGTTAAATTATGCAGCCAGCTGGCTGATAGTGCTGCTGAAGCTGGGGGACTGACAAAAGCTATTGTTAGGGCCAGCCAGAGGTGCTCCTTCCAAAACCCTCTTTTCTGTTGTTGCTTTCTGAACTTTGCATATTAAAAGTTTTTCTGTTTAGTATCTCCCCAAGGGCTGGAATTTTATTTTTTTTTCCCCACAAGATGGTTTCAATGAAAGCACTAAACCAATGTAAAATAAAAGAAGCAGTGAATAGCATTTCCAGAGCATTATTGGTCTTGGGTTTTATGCTTCTGTGGTGTCAAACAAACTGAGTTTTGAAACTTGGTCAGAAGACAATAAATAATTAGCTGGGGCACTCTCTGATAAAATCTTGAAGGAAAAGAAAAACGTGCTTATCTGAAATCTGTGGGTTTTAGTAATAATTGAGAATCTGTAATGAAAACACCCTTTATCACAGCAGCTCTGAGTGGGGTATTAAAAAGAACTTGGCAGTGGAGGAAGAGTATATTAATGTGAATGTAGCAGGAAGCAAGTAAATGAGGGGCACAATGAGGATGCCCTAACACAAATTTGTTTCAAGTTTTATTTAGTCTAGTGCAAACTGAGTCCTGACTGCCCTAACATACAAAGTTGACTGGCCAGCTACGTCTCTTGTTTGGTGCTAGAGTCCTTTGTAGCCACAGCCCAGCTCTGTAGTTTCTTTTTGGCACTGCTTCTGGAGAGGAAAGCTTTATTCTCTGGAAGCCACAGTTCCCTTCCTACCTCAATACTTTATCTGAGGGCTGAGACTGAACAAGGCTGAGATAAATAAGACTCCTTTAATGTAATGTAGTAAAGAATGAGTTTCTAAAGCAGAGTGAACAAAGAGGATATTTAAGAATGTGATTCTGAAAAGGAAGTGCTAAAACTTCTTGAATGAATCTTACTAGTCCGGAGTCCGAAGTGTGGAAAAAGAGATGGCTTGGAGAGGGATATGGCAGAGGAGTATAAAATCGCATGAGGACAGGTGGGGATTGATGGCGTGCTCTTTCAGGTGGTGCTGGTCCAAGAGCAATACAGTGAAGGTATCAAGTGCTGGGTTTGGTGTAAGCAGAGGAGGATCTTCATGAAATGGACAGTCAACCTGGGGAGCCCTTGCCAAGAAGTGTCATGAGCACAGAAGTTTACATTGATTCAGAAAAGAATGGGACAAGATCCAATGAGGTTTATGAAATACGTAGAAATTATATCTGGCTTAGAAAGCTGCTGGCTTAAAAATGGTTGAATGCCAGTAGACTATTAGGGGGAGGTATCTGCTTTCCCTGCCCTATGCCCTGTCCTTGGCATCTGCCTAAGCTAGGTGAACTTTTGGCTTGGCCCAATATGACTGTTATGTTCTTGGAGACCTCTGTGTAAAGAAGTAAAAACGCCTGTGTTCAGCCCATCTGCTTTGTGCCAGAAGCAAATCCTTTTTTGTCCCATGTACAAGTAATTAAGTGGATGCTTCCTAAGTTATGTTGTATTAAAGTATTACTGATGTCTGGGATGCTCCCTATCTAGGGATGTGAATGAAAGAGAAAAATTCTGTGGAAAAATGAAGTAATGAGTCAACAATGCTCTCCAAGGGAATGATGAAGGTGTTGTGGCCTTCCAGATTTGTCTTGTGCAGGTCTGCTGGCTCACACCTAGAGAACTTCTTGGCTGAGCACTACAAAATTGTGCAGCAGGCTGAAGTTTCTGTCCTGGGCCAGCTGAATGGCTTGAAGGATTAGTGAATAGGAGGTAGCCAGAACAGAACAGGGATGTGTTACAGGAACAGTAGCAACACATTTGGGTAGAAATTGTAGTTTCAGGCAGTTTGCATACAGCATCCCAGCTGGGTTATTCAGAAAGGGAAATGTTCTTTCTTCCTCTTTATTGTCTATGCAGCCCTAACCCTTCTTTTTTTCAAATAGTTCATTTCAGCCCACAGTGTGGCTTAGGCAAAGCGGTCTCTGTACTAAACCCAGCTCCCTTTGAAACTTAACAGGGTTTATATTTTCTGCTTTGCTGCTGCTGCACATGAAGCAATGAGGTCTATCGCTGTAGGTCCTGCAGCTTCAGACTAGTGTTACTTTTCCTTGAGGACCAGTGCTGCTGTTTGCTGCAGATTCCCTCATGTCCTGCCTGGCTCCGTAACCTTGCAGCACACATTTTCCTTTGTTTACTGCCCGCTGGCACCTGGGAAGCAATTATCTGTTTCTGTCCCCGGAGTGCCTACAAGCCCCATGCTTTCCTGCCTCCTACGGTTGACTGCTTTTAAAAAGAGTGCTGTACCCATCAACAGGTGTTAGCAGCATCTGCTATCAACATGGCATCACCCTCTCAGCCGAGCAGTATCCTGCCAAAGAGCTGGCACTTGCTTCATTACGCATAGTCCCCATCTGCATGCAGATTCACTTAGCACCTCTTGCCCTAGTGGAACTGGCACGTGTCTCGGCGTGGGCCCAAAGCCACCCAAGCATATGGGCTTGGTCTGCTCCAAGTGTGTGCAGCAGAGATGGTGCTTTTTTAAAACAGGAACAGGATTCCCACATAGGGAAAGGTAGTGCAGCTTTCGGGCCTGGGACTTGCTTTTTAAATCCCTGTGGGTTGAGTATACCCTGATCTGTGTTCCCCTGGCTCTTTTTGGTATTATTCAATGCTGTGACAGAGGTCTATATCAGCTCTTTTTCTCATCTCTGCAGAAGGCCTAAGCTTCAAAATTATTTTCCTATTTGGTTAGGTTTTTTTTCAAATGAAAATATTAAAAATCTGATTGCTAATAATGTATACACAGAGGATCCTGTTTCTGGTGGGTAATATACTATACGGAGGATGTGTGATGGCTTTTGTTATGTTTCTGCCGTGTCTTTGTTGCTATGCTGTGTCTCCCTATGGCTGTTGTAATTGCAAAAGGCTATGGAGTCATCTGCTTTAGCTCCTGTTTTCCGCAAATCCACGTAACTTCTGCCCATCACTGTCCCCTTTCCTGTGGGTTTCTCAACAAATCGTTATGTGTCCCTAGATCCTCAGTTTGGCCTCTAAGCAGAAGTGCTTGAACTTAGTACTGACCAGGGTTGCAGTGTGAGTTTGGCGAGACTCAGGTTGCTCTCTGGACGCCCCTGGTCTACCCCTTGTACGGGGCCATTCCAGTCCCACCTGAAATGCCAGAGCTGCGAGCGTATTTGTCACCTGATGCAGAAAAAGTGGAATGATCCTTCTGATGAGAAAGCCCATGGACTTGAACCACAAACCACTTGAATGACAAAGCCCTAAGCCCACAGAAGGGACATGCAAATGATGTAAACTTCATATGATGCCCTTAAATCTTCCTAGCCTTTTCTGACTTACTCAGAGAGAAGCCAAAAAAGAATATGTCCTAGACATCATGGTCTGGCCCATAGGACCAGCCATTTGAATGGCAGTGAAGTTTTCTCTGAAACTTGTGACAAAGACATTGGAAAATATCCCCTGAAAGATTTATCTTTTGCTTACTCACATTTGGATGCTCAGCAAGAATCCGTTCCATCTGAATAACTAAGTAGAGCACACAGAAAATCTGTGGTGCAGGGAAGGCTTCCTTCCTTACTTTAAAGGCAATTACCAGCAGTGCTACCCCTCGTTAGCCCTGCTAGAAGGGAAGTTGTCCTGTCAGACGCCACAGTAATCCCTCCTGGATTTCTGTAGTTAAGTGCATGGCTTACCTCAGTGCTCGTCCCTTCTCCAAAAACCTTTTATTTTGTCTGTTGTCAAAATATTGTTTGTTGATTGCCAATTTCTTTTGTTAAATTTAGTGCAGAGCCAATCACAAAAAATGAGGCAGGCTGTAATAGTAATATTATGTCTGATTGCCTTTCCTTTGGAATTAGTATTCCAGGAACCCTGTTTTAAGGATTGTACTGCTTAGCTACTGAGCAGAAACTTTTGATGGGATAATATTGATCCAGTTGGGACCAGCAGAGCTTGCAAGGTACGAGTCATTAGGCAGCATTTGCAATGGGTGGCCTGAGCACTTCTGTTGTTGAGGCAATTTCGGATCAGTCAGTTGGATTTCTGCCTTGACCTTTAAAATTGTACTTGTATTAAATATCCATCTGGGTTCTGGTAGCAGGATAAATCTTGGGGACTCTAATGGACTTTTAAAATATATATGATGCATAACAAAGTGTTGCCTGTCCCCTCAGTTATTTGTAAAATCTTTTGCATACTTAGTAAATGTACCCTTAAGAGATTAGCTGAAGGCCATATTTTTCCCATGGGAGATCGTGTAAGGAATTGAATGGAAGCATTAATCTGAATTGCAAAAAATAACCAGTTGATCAAACCGAACAAAAGTGACCATACTTAATCCTGAATGATTCACCCATGCTAGTATAAGCATTCAATGTGCTAGGTGGAGCTAGCATGACATTTTAAAAGCAGCAATAGAGAAACCCAGTCCCTCTATAAAAGGACAACGTGTATATATTTTAGATCATTCACGACTAAAATTAATGATAGGTTTCACCCCACCTGCCAAAGCTTGTTAGTCATTTTCCTTCTAGCCCCAGTTCAACTTTTTAGTGCTCTTGGGTTAATATGTCCAGGCTGAGCAATCACAACGCACCAGTGAGCGTCCTGCAAAGGGACGGGAAGACAAAATCTGCTGCTCTGGCCAGCTGGAAAATGCTGGATCGACACCTCAGCCCGCGGCTGGAACAGCAGCTGTGGCATCCTGGCAGCCTAGTGCAGGGCACTTGTGTGCTTGAACAGCAGAGATCAGGACACCGTGTGCTGTGTAAATGTGCTGACTGTTGAGCTCCTATGCAATGTTTCCCCCCGTCTCGCTCTGTTAGTCACTGGCTAAGAGAGTGTAAAGGGGGAGCGGAGGAGAGGACAGGGGGCCTCCCAGTATATCATGGGTGCAGAAGGGGACAGTGTCCTACTCCCTGTGCTCCAGGAGGGCCCTTGGGTGCACACAAGCTCTTGAAACTCCCAGGGAAAATGGAGAGTGTGCAGAGCTGTCCCCAGCCATCTGAGCTAGGACAAGGCTGAGGCAAAGCTTGCTGAGCCATTTCAGAGCAAGGTTTTGACAGCTACTGTATGAGAAACTGTCTCCTCAGCCCCAGGAGGAGCAGGTCCCCCTTCAGTGCTGTGGTTTGTGGTTTTTCAGCTGTGATATCTTGCTCCTCTCTCTCGTTCTCCACTGTGGTTTGTGGACCTTGATGATGAATCCTGGTTTAAATAACCGACTCCTTTGTGTTTTGACTCCATCAGGTGCTGCCCAGAGCATGGATGGCTGATACTGCAGCTGAGAAGCAGAGGGACACCCCCAGCATGCAGGTTCCTGGTGTAGTTTTGTGTGAAGAAAAGGCCCACTGCTTCCACAATCACCGAACGGCTTTATGGTGTTAATATTGGTTCAGTTTTCACAAGGTCCTCAGTGCCAATATGTGAGACCCTGAGTATGGAGAAGTCTTGCAACTGGTATTTAGGGCAGCAGATTCCCAGGGAAGGGATGCTGTGTCTGGGAGCAGCAGGGCAGGGAACAGCAAGGCAAAGGAAGGGTGGAGATTGCGCTGTGGGCGCGTATCAGAGAGATGGTCTCCAGAGGTGGAAGAGGAAGGTGGAGGAGTAAAGCTAGTGGCCGAGTGTGGTCTTGACAAGTCTGTTCCATGTTGCTCGGTGTGAACCTTTGAACAGAAACCGGATTTATCAAATTTTGGCAAACGTATGGGCTAGAATTCTGTTAGAATTGTTCCAAAACCATAAATGAGTAAAATGGGTATAAATAGAAAATTGAACTTGGATATAAAGTTTTATGAAATTATTGATGAAAGGAATAATTTCATTAGGAAGAAAATCCCTGGAAGGAACATGAGGTGGGGAAGGGTGCCGGAAGGCCTCCAATGACTTTGCTGTGGCTCACTGTGGCATTAGGTGCTGGTGTGCTCCCATGGCTTTGTGGGTCCCGAGCCTGTGCAGCTCTGATCACTGCCGATGGCACGAGCTTATAATTCGACACCACCTGTACTGTTTCTTCAAGAGCTCTGTTCACAATATTTCCACAGTATTTGTATCTCCCAGATGACCACAGAACTTGGTCATCATGGTTGCCTGGACAGACCTTTCTGTTTTTGGTGTCTGTGATGTTGCAGGCAGATGCCAATGGGGTCTATGTGGCATTGCCATTTTCCAAAGTGCCTCCCAAATGTGTATGGAATTGTTAGGGCTGTTTTAAAGGATGGGTTATGAGCTTAACTGGTTAACACAAAGTAATTCATCATGCCAGCACCAGAGGTAGAGGCAGAATCCATGTTTCCCAGCTTCCCAGTAGCAATAAACATTACTTTCCTGTTTGCTCAGCAGGAGACACAAGGGCCCTGGAGCAGCAAAGTCAAGAGATCTAAAAGTAGCATGTTCTTCCTATGACTTATCAGCCATTCACAGCACATATGGCCAGAAAGGAAGTTTAAATAATTCAGTGTCTCTCCTTTATAACACAGCTGAATTTAACCTAGTTATCCCTACAGTAAAACTATTACCTGTGCTTATCTTCCTAAAATACTTCTAGCTGCAGCTTGCCTGCACCAAGAAACAGAGGATCTACTGCTTGCAGTTTGGAGTTTGTATTGATGTTTAATCATTCTTGTTGTACCTGACCCTTAGGAGAGACTCTTTGTCTTTCAATTCTCAGGTGGTCAGTCTTGCCACACATTGCTACAGACTATTTTCCATTTGGTACCTTTTGTTTTTTTCATTCATAGTCATTACCTTTATTTTGTCACTGAACCAGGAAGAAGAACCACCAGTCAGAACTGTGGCCCCCGATTGCTGAATGATGCCTCTTCTTCTTTGAGAACTCCATTTCACGATAGATTGATTTGTACTTGTAGACAACAGACAACCATAGTTGGTTGTGGCTGTAGGGTTCAGCTCAGATGTCTCTGACTGCACAGGGCATTCAGTATCTAGAAGATTATTGTCTGATGTATTATTCCTGTATTTTAATGTTTCATTTTTCAAATACATTTGAAAATTTCAGAGAAATCAAGACTGACTTCTCAAAAATAGTTCAAGAAAGAAGCCTCAGTAAAGGTGAAACCAGCAAACTTGTTAAAGGCAGCTGGGGGGACATTGTAATCCCCAGGTTGTCCAAACATGCTCTTTTGACTCTGTGCCAACATATTCATTGAATTCTGCAAACCCTTCTCAAAGTGCAAATACTTCCATTTCTAAATCACAGATACAAGGAGGGCTGTGAAATTCTAATTTCTAAATACAACAGAATATTTTCAAGCACAACATAAACACTGATTAAAAAAAAAAAGCAATGCAATGCTGACTTTTAAAAATACATAAACAGTTATATTTGCTTCTAAACAGTCCAGGTCACAAGGGTGTTTTTTGTCTTGCAAATATGGTGTTTGAAAGGGCATTTAGGTCTCTGATGTCCCTAGCTTTTTCCTCCAGTAAACTCCCATTTTGATCCACATGCATCTCCTTGGGTAAACACTGCAGACTGGTCCTGTGATGTTTCCCAGTGAGGTGCTGCAGCCTTGCAATGTGGCTTGGATGATAATGCCTTTTTTGAAGTTCTGAAGTTTTCCCAATGTATGTAAACCTCAGGATTGCCAGCTCACCATGCTGATATGAGTGCAAGTGTCCAAAACTGTATATGCTTTAGCTGCTCCTTTTGTTAGCTTTGCTGGGAGTTAGTTTCCGAGAAAGCTGTATATTAAAGCTCAGTGCCATTACTTCTCAGCCTCTGTGCTCTGTTATCTGCTATTGCACCTGAAACCCCTTTCCAGCCCTCTCTTCTGGCTGAAATCCCCTTGCTATCAACACAGCGTTTCCAAACTGTAGACATCTATGGGGTTATGGTAAGTCGTAGTAGCTGGTTACTGGTAGGGGTCAATGAGAAAAGCTGAAGAGTGATTGGTGGTACAAAATGTTTGGGAGCTGCTCTGTTAGGCAGCCTGGAGAACAGTAAGTGCAGGGAACCCTGGGTGAAAGGCTTGGCATATCCCAGAGTCTTCTTAATTTATTTGTAGCTAAGAGCTTGTAGGGAGTACAGAATTGGGCATTACTCTCTACAGTTTTTGGGCATGTGTGTGAAATGTCCTTCTAAGACAAGCTTAGCTATATGACATCATCTCACCATTTGGCAAGTTTTTTTTCTTGGAGGAAATTTTCAGTTCATGGTCTGTATGGGAGCTATTCACTAAACTGAGTACTGCATATTTCAAAAGTGGATGCAGGGCTCAGGAGGGACAATCTCCCTGCCTGCTGCTTACACGGGGCATCCTGGCTCCTTCCAGTGCTGCTCTTGCCATCGTTATGTGCAGGAGTTCAGGTGCTTGCCCACGGCAGTGTATGTGGTGGCTCTATGCAGTTGCTTCAGCGCATGAAGTGCACAAGTGAAACTCCAGCCACTGCCCATCACCCTCCAGAAGTCTGAAATGATTGTGCTGACATTGTTTTTTAGTACAGAAGCCCTTTCCTCCCACTTCTAAGGATTTTCTTACACATCACCTGAAGGATGTGCTGGCAATAGATGTATGAATCATTTACTTACCTGTTACAAACCAATTATGATCATGTGCAACTTGGTAACAGCAGATTCCCTAAAAAATGGGCAAACTATTTCTTAGAAGATGGGTTAGCCTTCATGCACTATATGAATGTAGTAGAAGAATAATTATAAAGGGAGGTTAGATGTTGAATTTCAGGAGCAGGGCAGGTTAATTTTGTAACATGAAGAAGATTGAGGTCAGTATTCCAGGATTTCTGAGCAGAGATAGCCACAGTGTTTTGCAGGACCCATGCAAGTGAGTTACTGGGTACAGCCTCATCCTGCCAGGCCTCCATCTGTCTCCTGCCCCTGCCTGTTTTGTTTTTTTTTTCCCCAAAGTAGCCATTTAAACTAGTGTTGTTATTTCTTATACAGTCCCAGTAGGGTTGGCATGCTGGATGCTCTCGAATGTGCCTGCTGTCTCACGGATAGTTGCTTGTTTTGCATGCTAGGCATATCCTTCAACATGGACACATCCACCACCTGAAAGGTTTGAGTTTCAAAAGGTTTTACAGTTTGCATCATTATTCCTAGGGTATCCAGTAGGAATACAGTTCAAAATATGTTTCTAGAAGTTTTGAATAGTCATCGTTAGGTTTCTGACTTCCAAGGTTCTCTTTTTTAAAACCACTGTAATGGTGGCTGTGCTCCTTTAGGTTTACATTTATTTATTACACCTTTAAAGCCTTTGAGAAGGGTTGTTTTACAGTGTTTTTCTTTTTGTGAAGAGCTGTGTACTCTAATTGGAATACATATTTTTGGTGGAACATGCAGTTTAGTACAATTACAATCTGAATTTTGGGTCTTGCAGTTGTTTGTAGACATCTTTAATGATTCAGCTTTCTATAGTATATTAGTATATAGTATACTATATTAGTATATAGTTCTATAGTATATACTTCAAGGCATGATGTCTTCCTTACACTCAAATCTTTTTTAAAATGAAGTCTCATATTGCTCTGAATCAAAGAGATAATGTACTCGCTGCAGCTAAGAGCAGCCCACTTCTACCCTCACACACATGTGCATAATTCTCGGTGACAGATCTGGTAGCTGACAGTAAGATGTGACACTACCAGCCTGGGTTTTCCACACCAAACCACTCTATTGCACACAATGGAATAACTCAAATCATCATTTGATCTTATGAATTTCATAGACAGTCCTTTCCACTGAATTTTGATTGATCAGTCAGGTCTTGCACTTTAAAAAATATAATGCCTGTACATAGAATATTTCTATTCAATATGTTGCAGGGGACTGCTACATTTCAGGACAGATACTTGTAGAGATGTGATGGTAGTCACTATGCTGTGTTTGCATACTAATCAGATGAGTTAATGAAGCATTATACTTGAGAAATCCTCAACTATGTTCTGTAGAACAAATTTGATCTTTGATACTCAGGGGAAAATCTTCAGGAGTATAAAGCCTTAAGTGTCTCTGCTAGCATTTTGATTACTACTTATACATGTTTTGTAGGTCTGATGTCAAAAAGACTTTCTTTAAGACATGCGATGCTTAATAAATACAAATTTGAACTAATTCACTGTGGTATTTTTGCACAAAGCTGCATGGCTGGGAAGCAGTGAAATTTGCATTGCACTCGTCTCATCAGGTGATCAAGTTTTAATAGCCCCTCTGTACTAGCACTACAGGAAAGCAGGTATTTGTTATGCTGTGATGCACATTTGCATGAGTGGTAACTCTTCACTGATTCTGTGTTAATGGTATAAAGTCTGTACCTTTTCTTTCAGACTATTTTTCAGAAAAGCCTGAAGTTAAACTATGCTTAACTTACAGCTTCTTCACCATAGTAATTAATTTTGTCATTGCGTGATCAGGCTAAAATGTCCATGCTGCTAATAGCTTCCCTCATGGTGATGAAGGCAGGTATCGATCAGGTTAATTTTGGTGCCTCCAGTGGGCTTGGAGAATCAAAGGTGCTAACGTGATGCTGTGTGATGCAAAGTGGTTTAACAAGGTCCAGGGCTTCACATGACTCCGTCCTGCTCAGAAAAGCATGTTGTGTATGGCAACAACTACTACTGAGAAAAGAGTAGAGATTTTTAATAGGGTAAATTCCCTGTTTAACAGACTTCTAGAGGGTGTTTCAGATGCTAGCTGTTTGGGGGGCAGGGGAGGGAAAAGTTTGATGTGGGCTGGAGTTACTGGCATTGTTCTTGTTGAATCCGAGCTGTGGGGTACTGAAGGACAAACCAGAGTATCCCAAGGCACACAGAAGAAGGTACCAGGAGAAACAGAGAGAATATGTGGCTTTCGGCTGGTGCACAGCCCAATGGCCACAGCCCTGTGGCAGGAGGCAGGTGGCTGTAGCACCAGATGCTACAGCCAGTCTGAGACCTGCTAAACTCATCACAGCTTTAGCATGGGTGGCACTTTGGATTTCAGTATCTCACAGCTCCTGGCTCTGAGAGGAGTTGCAGAAGGGATACCCTTTCTGGGTAACATTAGGGTGCAAAACTGCACCTGCTGCTGCTGTAGTCCTGGCCAGCATCTCTGGCGGGAGCAGTGCCACTAACCCGGCTCTCCTGCCAACCCCAGAAGAGGGGCAGCATGCCCCTGAGGTGCACCAGGCCCTCCTTGCCTGCCAGAGATGATGGCTGGGGCTGTGTGTGTGGGATATGGTGTGGCAGTAGCCAGGCTGCCTGCATCTGGCTGGGATGCTGGCAGAGGGGCCAGTGATGGGGGTAAGCATTTGGGCTGAGTGAACAGGGTCTTGATTTGGCTCCTGGGAGAGTGGTGGAGATGTGGGAAGCCACGCTCCCAGACCCTGATGTGGGGGCTCTCCCACTAGCTGCCCCTTCCCTTCCTGGCTTCCGGGGTGCTCTCCTTCCCCTGACCTGGACAGGACTCCTGCCTGGGCTTCTTGGCTGCCTGCAGATGGGTGACATGCTGGGGCTGGAACTGTGGGCATTTGCATCTCCAACAGGCACATGTGAGCAATGTGCCTTTAAGACTAGCAGGAGAGCAATAGTATCGCCCTCCCTCCTGTTAATTGTAGCATGTTTTTCAGCCATGCTTTCCAGTCACATTCGCAGGCTGTGAGAGGGAGCAGTGCTGAAGCTTGCCGGCGGAGTGCCATCCGGACAGCGTGTGCTCGCCAGCGGCGTGGGTGCCCACGGGTGATGGGCAGTGCCTGGGGCCAGAGAGCTTTGTGCCAGAAGCAGGAGACCTGTATGCCTGAGTTTCAGTGACACTGCCGGGCTCACCACGTCACCTGTGCCCCTCACCTCTTCACCTGCTTGGCTGTGGCCTCCAGCCGCAGGTCTAGCGTGCTGGCCACCCGACCCCAGTGGGCCCTCGCAAGGGCTCCTGCATGAGCTATGAGCGGTGCTTTGCCGGTGCTTGCAGACCTGCATCGAGTGATGCAGCGGGAGCCGCGTTGTGCCTGGCCGGGGATGCTGTGGGCTGCCGTGGGAATGCCTGGCTCCCTGGGTGCAAAGTGACTGCAACTAACTCAAGGTTGGGACTACTTCTCGGAGGATGCCCTGTGTGTCTTCAGTCACTCCTCTCTGGCCTCACCGCAGAATATTTGGAGTTGCTTGCTCGCTCCTGCCAAGGGGGGACATAGGCCTCCAGAGGGTTAAGAGCATCTGCCTTTACGCCAAGTGTTTGAGCAGGAAATAATCTGCAGAGATACATGTGCAGCAATTCAACTGCTGCTGCTCTCCCAGGCTGCTGCTGCTGCAGTTCGGTGTGTGAGAGAAGCTGCGCTGCTCACGGAAGATGCTTTCTTGGTGTGCCTGAAGCACTGGGCAAGGCAGCAGAGCCCCAGCTGTCTGAGCTGGGGTAAATGTCTCCATCCAGGAGGAATTATGTTGACTTGCTGGCTCTGTCGGCTCACTGAGGTAGGTGCTTCTGCCTGTGCAATATGCCGTGATCTTTCTTGGGGGGATACAGTCCTCTCCTCAGCCTGGGCTATAAAATTAAAAAAATCTTTCAGTGGGAATGGAGTTTAATTTGCAGCCTAATGCCAGACAGAAATATATGTCTGTGGTTTTTGTGTGTGCAGCAGGGAGGAGAGAGCAAAGGATACCTGATACCTTTCATGCCTGGCAATAAAGTTGTTGCACTTAATTGGAACACACTTGCCTCGCTCTCTGTGAAATGCACTCGGGAGCTTTTGCTTCTTCCTGGCATATGACCTTTCGAAGGGGTTGGCTGCAGTTTGCTGGGTTATGCTTTGGTTCAGAACAGGGACACTGAGTGCACTCTACAGGTCCCTTCATTCTGCTCCTGTGGATGTGGGGAGGACAGAGGACACCCACATGGAAAGTGCTGCCGATAGGAAGGTGGTGGTTTTTGGAGGAGTGAAATCACACTAAAAGGAAGAAAAGAGGTGCTCTTACCCGAGTAAGAGGGAATTTCAGGTCCTATGGGTTAATCTTGGTGTCTGGAAGTAGAGATGGAAATTTGTTTTAGAAGCAACCTGTGTATGAGTCTGTTTTTTGTGTTTTGCTTTCCCAGCTCTGTGGAGAGGAGTTTTGTTCATCTCTGCTAACTGCTTTACTACCTGCCACCTTTACTTGAGGATTTTTTGCACCAATACCTGGGAGAGAAAAACTGCCAGTGCCATCAAATTTCCTTAGGCTTGTTTAGGAAGGTGCCTTCTTGGGAAATCCCTAACAAAATCAGTAGCAGCTAATGCTGTTCCTTTCTCACCGGCAGGGCATGCATTTTTGATTTGTCTTGAGACCTCCAGTGTGAGCTTTACTCTGTAAAGATTAAGCTGAAAGGGAAGTTTTCAAACAATTTTCCCCAGAAAAGCAGGGTGTTGGGCATTTGATTTGGTTCTCCTGGTTGACGTACATATGTATGTTTGCATGTTGGCTCCTGAGCACGTGAGTGCAGACCCTGCCAAGGAAACCTGGCTGTGCAGAATAGGTAGGTGCTGCCCGGATTACGTGCCTGGATCACATGGAGAGAGGTTTGTGCATGTTTCTGGCATTGCAGATCTATTGAGATAGCACAGACAACAGTGCCATTGCTGTGTAACAGTTTCAGAAGTGTTTCTGTGGCATCCTGGTAGAACAAATGTGTCATTCATAACTGCATTCTTCAGGAAAAAGAACAGGACTGTCATCTGCACTGCAAATCTTTTTAGTCACTTTTGTTTTCTTTATTCAGGGCTTCCTGACTAGAACGTGTTGCTACCTGAGCAGTTTGGTCAGAGCATTTATTATTGCCTCCTCAACTTCCACAGGGCTGTTGTGCTATGCTTGACTGAGCACTGACATATCTCATAGGGAAGGCTGGAGGAGAATCCCCCTTTTTAGCTGTAATTTGGGCCCGAATGCAGGCAAGAATGTTTGCTTTTTTTTGCAAGAACAGGACACTTGTGCATCCTCCTTTGGGATCCTGTAGAGAAAACCTCTGCTGCTCTGCAAGACCTCTGTGTTGGAGGTGGAGGAGCAGAAGTGGGTCTGGTGGATTCGTTGCTGTGTATGAATCAAGAAGTCACAACCTCTGCTGGGGACGGAGGTTGCAATGGTGCCTGGGAAGTACCTGCTCCTCTCTGTCCTGGGAAAGAAGATCCCTTCTTACTAGGTAGAGCTGGGCAGCAGTGCTCCATAACAACACTTGTTTCTCCCACACAGAGGAGAAAAATTTCCTGGCTTCACTCAGAGAGGTGAAAACACAAATGTACGAACACCCAGTGGATTCTCACTGGTATAATGCTGGTGTAAGGTCATCTGAATTACTTCCCTCTAGAAGAGCACTTATAAAAGGTGGTGAGTGTTAAATAACCCAATTGCCTGTGCAGGAAACATTAGAAAAATTATATGGCAGTCATCCCATTTACTGCTATTTGCACACATGCAGAATGGTGATTAGAACTGGCTGAATTAAAGTAAAATGCTTCTCACAAACATGCTTTCAAAATTTAAAATTAATTTGGTGCTTGCCAGCCAGCAACTGTTTTGGTCATCTTTGTGCCCCTATTCCAGCAAGTGTATTTTTCAAAAAGTACTTTTGTGAAAACAGCAAAATGTTGGAGCATATTCATGTTGTGATGTGGTCTGAAGGAGCAGATGAGAATACATATCTTGCAGCTGTACTCCCATCCGCTCAGGAAATCAAACCAGTACATTTGAACTGCTGATTATTTCTAAGCAGCCTTTCTGGTCAGTAATAAAGTTTTGCATTAAACTCTAACTATGTGGAAGTTGAGAGCTATTTGCTAGAGTTAATAATGGTGATTTTTAATTTATTAAATGGGGGCTGGTCAGCATTGCGTGTCACGTGCTCTGTACTGGTACCATCCTCTGCCTGACAGTCACATTAACTGCCCATCTCATAGAGCAAGGGCAAGGTGCTCCTTGGCGTGCCCCGCGGGTGCTCTGCTGCAAGATGGGGCTAAGCCTGATATTGAATGGCCCCAGTGGTGACCTGGCAGCAGCAGTGATGCTGAGATCCCTGCAGGGTTTGCCTTTTCGGAGACAAATGCCTGGCCTTAGCCATCAGGTCCTGTGCCTGGTGAGCCACGCTGGGACAGCTGGCCAGTCGTGTGCTGCTCAGCAGTCACAGGTTGTGCAGGGAATGGATAACAGACAGGTGCAAAGGGAATAAACTGAATCTTCAAGAACTATTTGCTAGGGAGTGATTTCCCTGGTTTCTGTGGGGAGGTAAATGAAGGCCAGTCGTTAGGTGTCTGCAGTGTTTCAGCGACCATTGCATTTTTATGCTTTGGATGCTGCTTGTAAACCAGCTACAGGTGATCAAAGCCTGTGGTCCAGAAACTGTTGAGTTGGAGATAAAACTGTGCCTTTCTGATAGTGCCTGGAGTATCTTTAAGAAACTATGCTACTGCATTTGAAATCTATCTGGCTTTGTACCACTTATAAAATGCCTTCACAGTAGGTGGTGGCATCAGCATCCTCTTAGTGAATGCAGATATTTATATTATGCAAAAGGTTTTCTCACTTTGCTGCATTCAGATGATGACTGGAGATACTATTCTTGTTAGATAAAAAATTGAGTCTGACTTTAGAGGTGAATTCAAAGAGCAATTTCTATTTAATATATATAGCAGCAAATAGGAACAAAGCTGCTTAAAGATTACTTTAATGATGAATCATTATATGGCTCTCACCAGTCTGAAAAGCAATAAAAGTCAAAATGGAGTGCTAGGATTTAGTCGCTTAGAAAATGCATAGAAAGGGACCTGTATTGTAGACAGGGTTTTGCAACACATCAAAGTAAAAATGTTCTAAGGTGCAAAAGTATCAAGTGACTGACTTTCTACCCAAAGATAAGAGGCAGCTGCTACCTATTGTTTATTGTTCCAAAAGGTTATTTTCTTTGGTTGTTAGTCACTCTTAATATTAATTTATTTTTTTTTAAACCCTGACTGATTCTGCCCCCCCCCCCCCCCCCCCCCCCCCGTTTCAGGGCAGATGCTGTCATAATATTTTTTCTTTTGAATGCTAGCATTTTTATTACTAATCCTAATTAAACGCTGTAACTTTTAAAATCAGATTAATTTGAACCATCAGCCCAATGCAAATGCTGTAATCATCGAGATCATAAAATGTTCAAGGGACTGTAATTTTACTACAGAGCTGCAGTGGCGTGTGTCCAAGGATCTCGCTACCTTTGTTCAGATGACACTGATTGTAATGCGTGCGCTTCTGTGTAATGCAGCATGAATAGAAATGATACGTTCCTCAGCTGTTGAATTGCACATTCTAACCATAAGTCAACAAACATTAGAGAAATGACATCACCTCTCCTATCACTGGATTACTGTTTCCTTGCTGTAAATATTGCATGAATTCTATGGTTTCTGCACAATAGATAAGAGGGCAGCTAGAGCTGGGAAGTTGTTGCACACCAAAATTGCACTTTATTTGTAAGCTAGGTAGTAGTGGACACGGTACAGGTAGCCCCACTGTCACCCAAAATGTTTCCACCCTCGGGCCATAGTCCATGAACTCAGGTTGCACAGAAGCTACTTCAGCTGGTTTGATCTCCAGCCAGGACACATGTTGATCATCACTTCAGTCTCCTGGGCAGTGGGACAGATACTGTGAGGTTCTGGTAACCTGGTTCCTTTTAGACCAGTTTTTGGTATTTTGGTCTTTTATTGCCACAGATATTAATTAATTTTGGTTCCAACTCAAGCAATGTCAGAGTTGGTTTCCCTGTTCTGTCCCAGCTTTATTTCTGAGGCGGTGACATTAGGGATGATCTCAGTGGTCATTATGGGTGTAATTACCTGGCACCGAAAGACAGAAAGGCATTAATCTGACACTGCAAACATTTACATTGGAGTTCGTTGTTTAGACTTTCTTCACAGCAGAGGAAAAAGGCACTCTGAGGGAGCCATTCCCCCTGCTTATTTTAGGAGTCTACAGTAAGATGAGATGAATCACAGGCTAGAAATGGCCAGTCCTCTCTAGTCATGCAGATGGCTCGGGGGGTGACTGCAGCACTAGATGAGATGAACCCCACCAAGCAATGGTGGCTGGTTTCAGTCCTCATCCAGAAAACTGCTCAGCTCCACCTGGGCTGCTCCAGGCTCCTTTGAGGGGTTTGGTGGAAATGAGAGGCATGGTGGAGGATCTGACCCTGCAGGTTTAACTCTGCCTTAGTGAACTTGAGTCACTTTGTCAATCCGTATTATCAAGTGTGGCTGTGAAGTATGTGCTGCTTTTTGCCAATGAGCATCCCAATAGCAGATACCCCTTATGTTTCTGATCACTGGGACCTGGTATTGCTACTTGATTGTAAATACAATCTCTTCATTCGGCACTGCAAGTCATGCTTTTTTCCCCCCTGTTAAATAGCAATAAAATCTTCCAGACTTGTACGTTCCAGGCTTTATGGTGAAACTGAAGTAGGAAAATCTGTGTCAGTTTAGAGACTGATGTGGATGATACGTGTTTGTGTCAGTGGGCTTTGCTGATCTCCTGCTTCTGCCCACTTCCCCACCACCTTGATTGCATGCAGGGAGTTACTACTGCAGAGAGAAGACTGGTAGTATGAGATTTGTCCCATAAAACATTTTATATTTGGGATTTACCCAGCAGGCTTGTTTCAGCCAATATGTGGAATTCAGGAGAGTGTTTTCATGCTGAGACTTGCAGCATTTGACCACGAATGCCTAGCTCCGTTCTTTTTCAGCATATGCAACATTCAGGAAGCTCTCAGCAGACATGTATGATTTTATAACAGCTATTGCTTGCAAAGGAAAAAATAAAAAAGATTGCAGAAGCATATTAATTATCCACAGTTTAATGTACATAGTGGTTTGCAAACAGTTATTGTGGACATTGTTATCTGAAAGACTGTAATATTAAAATTACAGTTCTAATGGGGGCTTGTTGTGGTTTAACCCCAGCCGGCAACTAAGCACCATGTAGCCGCTTGCTCACTCCCTGCCGGTGGGATTGGGGAGAGAATCAGAAGAGTAAAAGCAAGAAAACTCGTGGGTTGAGATAAAGACAGTTTAACAAGTAAAGCAAAAGCTGTGCACGCAAGCAAAGCAAAACAAGGAATTTGTTTGCTACTTCCCATCAGCAGGCAGGTGTTCAGCCATCTCCAGGAAAGCAGGGCTCCATCACGCGTAACGGTTACTTGGGAAGACAAATGCCATCACTCTGAATGTCCCCCTCTTCCTTCTTCTTCCCCCAGCTTTATATGCCGAGCATGACGTCATATGGTGTGGGATATCCCTGTGGGCAGTTGGGGTCAGCTGTCCTGGCTGTGTCCCCTCCCAACTTCTTATGCACCCCCAGCCTACTTGGTGGGGTGGGGTGAGGAGCAGAAAAGACCTTGACTCTGTGTCAGCACTGCTCAGCAGTAACTAAAACATCCCTGTGTTACCAACACTGTTTCCAGCACAAATCCAGAACATAGCCCCATACTAGCTACTAGGAAGAAAATTAACTCTATCCCAGCCAAAACCAGCACAGAGCTATTGTAGGTCTACTGAAACTATTACAGTTATGGTTTCATTTTAATATGGGCTCTATTTGGAAAAGCCTGTATTTTTAGATTTTATGTGCTTGGCTTATGACAATAAAATTCATGCTGGAATGAACATGAATATATCCGTATCAAAGAGGTCTCTTGCCTTGATAACTTACCTATTTTTAAATGTTAGTCATCACCTTCTCTGTTTTCTAAAATTGTGTGCAAATATAAAACCTCATGTAAGCATGTAAGTCTGAGAATTGTGGTGCGGATACAGCAAATACTGTCTAGCAGTCCTTGGTTCTGTAAGACAAACATGATTGTTAAGATCATGTTGTTTGACTTCCTGATAACACAGGCTATAGAAAATTTCATCCAGCAATTTCTCCTTGCCTTTCAGAAGCATATTCAGCCTCATTTAAAGAGTGCAGATAACTGGGACTCAAAGGTGTCCTGAGGGTAGTTGTTTCGGTGAGTAATTATTTCCGGTGATTTAAAGAAAAAAATCCAATCTGAGTTTATTTCCTTGTTCCATATGTTGAATCTTATTCTGCCTTTGTCTACTTAATTAAGGAGCCTGCTAGTAATGGAAATCATTTCCCATGATGTGGACAAATCATTGTTCAGCCTTCTTTTTGCTAAAGTAATCATATCATTTAAACTCTTTCCACACAATCCGTTTTCAGGTCCTCAAATCCTGTGCATTTCTCTCCCAGTTTTCCAACATCTTTTTGAGCCGTCGACATCAGAGGTGGCTATTCTGGGACAGCAGAACACCACATTCTACTAATATTCTCACTAACACTGTACGCACAAACAACATCACCTTTCTAACCTTGGACAAAATTGCCTCTCTTCAAACATCCAAGTGTGTCATTAGATCCTGTAGCTCCAGCATGGCCCTGGGACTTCATGTTCCATTTATCTGCCCTGACTCCCATATATATTTCTAAGTCTCTGATTTCCAACATACAGTTCACACCTCTGTAAGTGGGGTAGATCATTCACCATTGCATTCTTTGATCCTGGACAAGTAGACTTGTGTTTTCCTGCATTACAGTGTGTGATCTGTGACAGGGCCAGGCATATGAATGGGATTGAGTTGTTTGGCTGCAGTCATCTGAGTTTGGCAATATTTATCACTTAAGCCAGTTCTGAGTTGCATTGGGCTGAGAAACTTGTCTCTGTAGGCCCAGTTAAAAGCACTTCCATTCACTGATGGTTCCTCATTAAAATTACATCTTGTTGATTATCAGTGATTTTTAAAGTGTTCTGTAGTAATTTCATGTAATGGTATTCTTACAGTCAGTATGTAGTGTGTCACTGAGCTGTTTGCAAAAAACAAGCTTGCAATGCTGGCACAGCTGCTATTCCCTGCCCCCCCCCCCCCCCCAACCTGCTTTATTAAGTGTATTAAAAATCATTTCAGGGTTATCCAAGAGGGCTGATTGAGGTTCCCGTCACATGCAGATGCATGGTTCCCTGCAGTCGCAACCATCTCTACTGCTTTCCACTTCCTGATGGCCACTGGGTGATGTTTTCCAGGGGAGACTGAACAGATTTCTGTTGCTGTTGAGGTATTCATAAAATCACCCATGGCAAAAATAAAGCAAATTACAAATTTGGTGTTTGAGCACTCTTCTGTTTCCCCATACTTTTTGTCATTTTTGGGTTTCCTGCTGGTGTTTAATTTAATTACTTTCTTTTCATTCCTTAGGAGTTCAGTCCTCTAGCAATTGCTCTGTGATGTTGATCTGGGGCTCGTGTCCAGCCTGGATAACCATCTTGACAATTGCTGGAGTAATATATCCCTTTTTAATCCACCAAAAACTCTCCTGTTCAGCTCCTCACCTCACAGTGCTGGCATCCGGGTCTTTTCCTTAGCTTGATCATCTTTTTCCATTGCTCCTCCCTTAAAGTACTTCCCTTCAAGCAGGAATATAGAGTAAAACTTTCTCTCCTCCGATTGCTGTGGTGTTGCTTTCTGTTTCCCATCCCCTCAGTGCTCACCCTGGTATTTCTTAGACATTTAACAGCCCTTGTCCTTATCTCTGGGACTCTATGATTCCACCTTGATTACTTTTTTCTTTCTCTTTTTGCCATCTTCATTTTTTCACGGTTTTTTCTTGAACAGTCCTTTTTTTTTCCTTGACATAACAATTATTGACAGCCTGGTATCCTGTCTCCAACAGTGGCAAATAGCAGATGCTTAGAGAATAATAAAAGAAACAGGGTGAGAATATAACAACCCTAATATATCCTGCCGGCAGTGATCAGTATCACATATGCCTGACTGTGTTGTGAATGTGTTTAGGCAAAGCCCAGTGGGGGATATAATGCCTAAAACCATGTGGCTGAGGAAAGAATAATTTTACAAGATGGCAAATTTTCTTGCGTAACCGCCTCTCTCCAAATGCGCTGCCCTCTCCTTGCCTGGCGTGTCTTTGCTTAGCACAGAAAGCCACGGCAGCACTGTGCTTGTTTCTAGCCAGTGCTGGGGTTCATCTGCAGGGCTCCTCACACCTGATTGAGTAGGAGCTTGTGTTTCTCTCCCTTGGAGGCTCCTTAAGGAGATGATTGCAGTGTGGCAAGATGAAGGGAGAAGTCCTTGCATTTGGTTATGAGCCCTTATATGATCGCACTGCCTGACAGATTCCTCTAGCTTTCAAGCTCTGGCTAGTTGTAACACAAGCTGACATCGCTGGAAGTGTGATGTTGCAAAATATTTTGTGAAAATCATGGCCACAGTATCCCTCACCTCCACAGAGGTTACAGGTGTCTGTCCTGCTTGCCCCATGGCAGGGCAGCCCGGGAGCACTACCAGCATGCACATGGTGGCCAGGTGACTGGCAGCACGGGCTGGCCCCAAGCTGCACAGCTACTTTTCTCCATCAGTGATTTGGAGATGCAGGGCATGGAGATACAGCACATGGGAGGCTGTGAGGGTTACCAGGATGTGGACTTTGCTATGGTGCGACATTGAGGTGTATTACAGCAGCCAAGATTGTAGGAGGATGTATGTGGGGGGTTTGGGGGGATTTTTCTGTCTGCATCTTCATGGTTACTTTGGAGTTCATTCTTTATTTCCAGATCATTTGTTTTCTGAAAACTTCTCCAGTATTCCTTTAAATCTGAAACAAGGTCTGAACTGTGTGAAGCAAGTAGAAAAATATATTTGAAATTTTAAAATTCTAGGTTTGAAGTTGCATTTAAAAATATCTCTATTAGCAAGTAGAATATATTATCCAGGGCACTGAGTCACTAAATAAGAGGAGTGATGTTGCAGGCGTTAGATCTCTAATTACTAGTTCTTCAGTTGTGTGCTTCCTCTGTTACCACTCTACTCTAGCAGCCAACACACTTACCACAGTTTGATTTATCCTCAGCTGATGGTCAGCTTTACTGATAGGATGATTTTATTTCAGAGTCATATTTCCTTCATGTGATATATTTTCTTTTGTGGTTGTTGCTTTGTTCATTACTATCTGCAAAATTTTTGGGGAAGTCCTTGGAACTTCCTTAGGATAACATAGAAAAGACCGATGGGAAGACAGAGGCACTTTATTGACATGACTGGCCTTCAGTACCCAGCTCTGCGCTGTTTGACCTCACCAGTAAGGGTAAGGGTTCTTCTGTTCATATAGGTGAGTCCGTAACTCCCTACAGCTCTAACCGCTCCAGTGCATGCCATGTGATTGTTGAATAAGATTGGACATTATTCTTCCTGTCTATTTTTTTTCCCCTCTCCTCCCAGCAGCAGAGGAGTGCCTATAAAGAGCTATGCCAAGTGATCCTAGCAGTGGCTTTAGGGGATGTTCAGGAGAACAGGGTGAAGCACACAGTGTGCCTTTCCCAGGTGGAGATTTCCAACTTTGTGCAAAGCTGTGCATGCCAGAGCTCAGGCGTGTGTGCATATGTAAATTAGCTTGTTATAAATTCAGGGCAGAAAGGCACATAATTCCTTTGATGCCAAAGGGAACTGTATCTACAGACTCAGGGTAGAAATATGCCTACCGATATATGTTTTAATTCTGTATAAATCATCTGTAAGTATAGCATACTCTATTCATTTAGCTAGTGACAGTGTTATTTAGGGGTCATATGAAACCGTCACAAAGTAATAAGGACTTCCTGAGAAGAAAATATGTGCTAAAGCTCTTAGGTGTAATGCTAATTTAAATAAAATATGTACTCTGTTGGGGCTGTAGACTATTTCTCTTAGAAGTCTTAATAATAGTGTCAAGCCTTGGATGCTTAAAAGTTGGTTTTCTTCAAAATGAAGATGCCATGATTATTTAAGAATGTTTAGACTCATTTTTAGGTTGGGTTGATTCATTCTGTTCTTAAAAGAATGTTTTACGGGTATCTTAGCAGTAGGGACACCTGTGCTTATCTAATGTATGTAAATGCAGTCCAGCGGCATATACCCCTAACCGCAATAGAAAGCACAGGGAGCCAACTGCTCATTATGCTGCCAAGTCAGACCATGTTTCAAGTTAGGCTGATGAGCAAGGGCATGTTAAGCGGATATTACTTTAATGATTGTTAATGCTGATACAGTGCATAGAAAATAATGTAACTTTCTAAAAGCTGAATAAAAATAAATGTTGCAGAAACAAATCTCCTAACTTTATATTAAACCAAATCATAAATATGCCAAAGGGTAATAGAAAGCCATTCTTTCTATTGGGGGGGGGGGGGGGGGCGGTATTGCCCCTGCTCTTTATTTCTCTAAAGGTTATTCACTGTTTGTGTGGACATTATACTGTAAAATCCTTTGCTGAAGTGATAACCTTGTGCTACTTGCAGACAAATCTTGGTTAGTTTGGAGTTATTGCTTCCATCTTGCAGTGCAGATGCTTTCTAGTCATAGTGCAAATATTAGAATGAAAATGTCTTGCTAACTGTAAGTACACCTTTATATATATTAAGAGAAGTGTGCATTTTTTAATGTTTTAAGTACTGGAATGTGGATTAGAGCATAGTCATGATAAAAGGTTGCTATGTTGACAGTATCAGCCCATGGGAGTGCTGGATGAGGTCCCTTTTTCAGCCTGAAAAGCAGTATTTATTTCTGAGGTAAGATGAAATGTTTTAGTTTGTGGTGAGCCCTGAAAGTAATAGATGCTATTAACTGGAGATTTAAACTTTGTCCCTGGCTGCTGCTGGCTGTAGATTTTATGATCGTTCTCTTTTAATTTCTCCAGCTTGTGTTGTGTAGTTTGTGTTGATGTAGTCTGTCAAAGTAGGCTGGAGAAGCTTGGCTCATCTTGGGCTTCCAATTAATTTTCAGGAAGAGTTGCAGGAGATAAGGTATGGTTTTCCCCTGGCTCTTTCAGCTGTGGCAGGGCAAATACTGTATCTTCCTGCAGCACTTCTGTGAGACCTCCTGTGCGTTGGGAAAGAGCAGATGTGGATACTGTGCTAATGATGCTAATTTGGGAGAAGAGATACCCAGGAGGGCAAGTTTCCTCCCTCCCTGCTGAAGCAGTAAGCTCCGTGTGCTCACGGGGGTCCCTTCTGTTGCTGTTTGGGCTGCTTGGGCTCATGTGACTCCTTTTCTCTCTCTCCTCACCTCTCAGAAAATACAGTTTCAAAGGTCATATTTCTTTTTAAAGTATATCTTAGGGGGAGGAGATGGCTTGCAGCGATCGTTTTATTGTCCTGCCATGTAAACTCTTCAGTAAATGCATATGATGATGTGTGTGTGGCAGGGTGAGAGGCAGTTCTGCCGTTGTCCCAGGCCATGAGAAGACACCCGGGCATGGATAAGCAGACTGAGGAGGATTCTTATTGTTTCATAGCTGCAATCACGCATTTTGGATTTCTTTTTTTAAGCTGACATTTTTAAGTCTATCCAAACTTTAGGGTGTTGTTTCTACAGTAGACTGCTTAGCATCACCGCTCTTCCTGAGGGTACAAAGAGTTTAATTGCCAGATTTTTTTTAAATTTGGAAATACAGCTCTTTGATGTTTACAGGTATTTTCACATTTTTGATATCACTGTTTTTGCAGTATATTAGGAAAGTTCATACTTCACAGATGAATGCAAAGTTCAGCATGTTGACATCTAACTGTTGCATAGTGACTTGCAGAGCAGTGTAAAATGACTGTGCTAATCTCTCAGGGTGTTTATTGCTTCCACAGTACTGGCATTTTGTGGGGGGAAAAAAAAAGAAAGGACAAAAAAAAAGACTTTTGTTTCATGCCATGCAACTGAGCTAATTATGCTGGTGGCAGGTCTCGGGTGGCTCTGTGTATTTCCATCGAGTCTGCTGCATATCGGATGGCACACGGGCACGTGTTTTGCTGAATGAACCTGCCTGACCAGTATAGCCAGTGAGGTCCATTACAAACATCCCTTGACTGTAGCACTGGCATGTGTAAAATGGCATGATGGAGAACTGAGCTGATATCTATGCCTATCTCAGCAATGTGTTATCTGTTTAATGTTCATGGATTTCACTTTCCTGAGCCCCTCCTGAAAGTGATGAAGCTAGGAGAAGTGAAATGACCTGCCATAGCTGTATTAAGTTTTTGTGTAATGCTTTCCAGCACACCTCTACCGTGCTGTCCAAAGGATCTCTTATTAAGGCTTTACAAGGTTAGCCAGTCATGTAGCTTTAATGCTCTGTTTGTCATCCGGTTACTAGCTGTGGCTGAAGGAAGAACTAAATCCAGAATCCAAATGAAAAACTCTCAGTATATCTGTAATAAACAAAGAAAGAAACAAGCCCCAACCTCTTCTTTCTCTTTAAATAATGTCACTCTACAGCTGCATCAACGTTTTTGTGTATAGGTTGTGTCCTGGGCTATGGATTCCAGAAGACAATTTTGATCAGGAGGTGACTATCAGCCACACCACTGCCCCAAGCAATGATGAATTCAGAACCCTCTATAGAGTTCACAAGTGGGTTTACAATGTTGTCTTACATTGATGCAGAAGACTGCATCTCCCAGAGACGAGTAAAAAGCTCGCTGGAACCACTTTGTGAATAATAATTATAGAGCTGTATTCACCTCTGATTTTTGTTTTGAGATTTCTGGGAGAAAACTCCGCATGCTGAGATAGAATTTTCTCTTTTGCTGTGTGTTGCTCAGGGACTTCTTTTTTGCTTCTGGCTGATTGAGGAAAAATGAGAAAATACTTAAATCAAACACTAGACTTCCTAATAGTATGGAAAGCATCCTAAGGGGCTAGATGTATGTTGTAATGGCAGCAGTTTCTTTGAAGATGGGTAGCTGAGAGGCCAAGTTTGAAAATCTTGATATAATTTTCTAAGATAGTTCAGTTTAGTCAAGATGACAGATTTTTGATTGGAGAGGAAATAGAAGAAAAAAGTGAGGCCTCCTCTTTTTTTTTTTTTTTTTAAAGATGATAGGAAGAGGTAGCTCCTTTTGTACAAGAGGCCCTGTTGTCCCCTTCTTGTTTTGCACAAAACACGTAGATGTAGATGTAGATGTAGATGCTGGCTCTGGAAAAGATGAAGATCCAAGGACAAATTACTGCCTGGAGTTGTTGCTCCTGTCTTTTATAATAGCTGATTCTGTACTGCTATGTAGACATCTACTGCAATGGCAGTGTTGGGGTATATGTAATTCTGGAAATGCATTATGTCTTTAATGACTTCTGAGGCTAAATTACCTATTTGTTAACAGTTCTTTGGCTATCAGAAAAGCTTTTGAGAGTGCTCAGCGTTTACAGATTTTGTAATCTGTTTCCTGGGGTTTGGGGCAGTTACTGCTCATGGCAGAGCTCTGCAAAGGGTTGACTTTTTGGATGATATGGTTAATTTCTGTGCAATCTCTGAGGCTTGCCATAGAATATAACATCTCCAGATTAAACATTTTCCAAAGTTAGTGACTTTTATGTGGATGCTGATTGCAAGCAAGGAGGGAAAGATATTAAAAAGGGAAGCCCTATGTGGATTTAGCGAATAAAAGCTACATAATATTTATGTAGCTGCTTCATCCTGTTAAATGCCTTTGAATATCCTATGCGACAGCATCTCTCCAAATACTGATTAGTGTTTCACTGTAACTGCAGTGGTTGAGGTGGACTGTGAGTCCCAAGCTACTGAAGGGTTCCTTAAATCAAGACATCGAGTCTTTCAGAATAAATATTTTACTGCTCAGGTTTACACTGTGTGATTATTAGCCACCTAATAAATGTGTGAAATCCTAGAAGCTCTGTGCAGCGTCTTACCCAGAAAGGTCCCTGGTAGCTGTGAAAACTGTGTCGACAATCAGCAAGGGGTTATGTCCTCAGGAACCACAGTTTCCTACGCATTATGTGAAGAGGAGGAAGGAAAGAGAGGGGCTAACCCTCAGTGCAGGAACTTCTCAAGTTTGCAGCTGAATACCTGCCAGAGTTGAATGGAGAAATATCTCTTTTGTCTCAAACTTACTGAAAATGTCCCTCAAAACAGCTCTATCGCACTCTTCCCTACATTCAAAATAAAGATGATAACTTTGTTTTCTGTCTTCTGATTGCACTCAATGAAATGCACAAATGCTGGCAGGATGAGACTGAATATCATGTTCTGAATGTGCAATAGTCTTTTTTTCTGAGAGGCTTTATTTTATGATTTAATTATTACATGACAAGGGTTCATCTGTGCTCATAATAAGAAGGCAATTTAATTGAATTCTCAATTTTATAGGCAGGATCTAAACAAGAATTACTAGAAGGTGTTTCTCATAGTGTTGACAATTCTCCTTTTATAACACTTATTTATAGGCATTTCATGGCTGACACAGATGTATGTACAGAAATAGTACATATTTATAGACTAAGTCTATAGTTTAAGGCAAATAAGCAGACCTTGCCTTTAGTAGAATATTTTCCTACATAAGGACTCTGATTTTAAATAGTGTGGATAATGGTGTCTTTGCTATCTGAGGAGTGTATGGGTATGACTCATAGTGTCATAAATACTATGGCTATTACAGTGAGCATCCAAGTGAAATTACACAAAATTATATATTTGCCAGGGTTCTTTTCTCGAACGGCCAAACTTCAAAATAGAAAGCTTTATTATGCATTTTGATGCATCTGAACTACTGAATGTTCTTGCTGGCCCCCTAGACAGTTTAATAGGGTTCCTGAACATCATTGATAATTCATGCATCTCTTAAACAAGTATGTAGTACTTGTTGTTCAACTATAATCTGGGAATACAATATTGTGAGCTACTATAGGATGCTCAGGGCCATGCTCAGTGCTGGCCCTTGACCTTAGAGCGGTGTAAGGTTCTGGGATTTGAAACCCCTGTGTGTGGTGCTCCCAAACAGGGAACTGTCCTCTTTGCCCTCACCGTAACTGTTGCTTTTCCTGAAAGGGAGATGATTGTTAGCTGATGATGAGATGAACTCCCTTCAGTGTGGCTTGCCTCATGTAAATGGTTTGAATCATCCCCAGCATATGAGTGTCAGTGCTGGCTGGACCAAAGATGGGAAACTGATGGTCCAGGTGGAGAGGTATGGAGGAAGCCTAAGCTGGGGTACGTGAGGGTGCAGGTAGCATTAGCAGAAGTGCAAGTGAGTGTTAAACTGGAATGCACTGTTCCAGTTCAAGACAGAACTGAAAATCCAGTGATTACTGTAGGATCTGTTAACTGATATTTATGAAGAAACCTAATGGGATGTGATTTTTTTTTCTTTTGAAGTATGTCTTTGACGTCATTGTTTTTATTCTTATTTTGCAGAACTGTGACATCACTTGTTATGCTAAATACCATATCCAGATAGAAGGTTTTAGAATCAAAGAGGATGAGAAGGGCCAAGGGTGAGTACAAGGAAGGCTGTCCCCAAGGGCCTGTCCTCTTGACATGCCTCAGGGAGTTCTGCTGGCAACATTTGCTGGTTTTGATCTCATTTTGCCATTGGAGAACTGAGGCATGCAAAGCATTGGGGCATGATATGTCCAGGATGAGCATCCCAGCAGAGTTAAGAAATGACTGTGAGTTTCCTGGATAGCAGTCCAGTCTTTTCCTGCAAGAACCTTCATCCTTTAGACTTGTCATATTCGAGCCATACTCATGTGTCTCTACAAATAGAGTAAGAAGTTACAAGGAGCTCAGAAATTAAGGGTGTAGTGTCTTGCACAGGTATTCTTGAAAACTGTTAACAATGTTATTTTTGAAGAAGAATTTGTTGCACAAAGAGCAGTAACTCATCAGATAAATGCGAGAAAACAGTACATATAACCATTCAAGTGAGAGTTTTACTGTAGGTGGAATGAGTCCAAAGTCAGGACCTTCTTCTCTCTCCCTATTTGAACTTATTGTTCTTTATCAGGTTTCTAAGAAAAATTTCACTCTGACTCCCTGAGTTCTGTGTTTGCTATCTGGATAACGGCCAGATTGTGGTCCATCTTTGTTCAGGATGCAGAAGAGTCTGAAGAACTCCATGGCTATACAGCTTTCAGGAGTCAAGCTACAATCCCCAGACAACTGTGAGCTGTGCTGGTTTGAAAATAGCTTTTTTGAAGCTAGCTTAAGGACTGGTAATGCAGCACAGTGTTGCACCCTGCCAGCGTGATGTCTGTGTTCAGTGAGCTGGGGAGCAGCAGGAGTCTGTTCAGCTCTGTCCCATCCTGTCATTGCTTAGGGCTGGGTGAGACGCAGTTTCACTGGCACTGGTGCTGTGTTCCTTATGCCTTAGGCACCAGATTTCTAGCAAAAATGGGTTGGAGCTCCCATTTTTCCATCCAGACTGCAATGAGGTTAGTCCTAACAAAGTGCAACTCGTTCTGGAAATAGTTTTCAGGTGGTGGGTGTGTTTGAAAAGAAAGATGATGGTTCTTCACTTGCTTTTGGCTGTAATGATGGCATTAAGATTTCAACACTTCTCTCTTAACTGCTGCATTTCAGTGATCCTTTTCCTCTGGCTGGCTGGAGTGTTTGGGTTGAGATGAGAATTCTGGATCTGTGGCGAAAGAGCAAATGATAAAAGTGGCTGACGGTGATTACCAGCCATCTTGCGCTCATGCCTCGGAGTGGTCGGTAGTAAGAAAAGGCTGGTTGTTCCATACCAAGGGTTACCATGCTTGCTTGTCTGGGATGCACAGCCTGAGCAAACCCGCTTTCTCATTAGGCTGTCAGCAGGGCATCTGAGATCATAGCTCACGTACCACGCAGGACAGTGTTTGTCACGAGGAAGTTGGAAATCCTAGCATTTGAATCTGCAGATCAGAGCTTGTTTCCAAGATGTTTGAGTATGATATAGAAGGGCTGTGAGTCTGCACTGACTGTGGCTGAACTTTGAGCAGTGCTGCCTCCGTTGCCTGTTACATGTCTGGATCTGCTGCTTATGCAGTGGTACAGGTTGTGTTGCTGTTGCCTAAACTGCTCATCACCAATGAAGTAGCTCTGAAATGTGACAGGATTATACCATTTCATAAAGAATTATTTTATCCCTATTTTCCTCTCTCATCGCTGTGACAAGTGCTGGAGTCCCTCCAGACTGTCAGTGGGCTACAGCCTGGGACCCTCTTTTCAAATCTGTTTTCTGCTTTATTTCTTAGTGTCATGTTTTGTTTCCATGGAAACTCCCCAACATGACTCAAATTATAAGACTGTCAGGTGCATAAACAATGCTGTCATTAAAGAGCATTCTCAGCTCTGGACGGTTGCTCGTCATGTGTCCTACCAGGCAGGCAGTGTGGCAGCAGGAGAGGCTACGTGGCCACCCAAAACTTGATGGGAGCCTGCAAGGCTTTGGAAGAGCTGGTGAAGCCAGCTGCTACACCCCTGGAGAAGACTTTCCTTTGGCTGGTGTTCCTTAAAACGGTTGTGCCCATAACAATTATATCCATAGGAAAGGAGGAATATTTTGCCATTATCAAAAGGATGTGCTTGGGTTACATGTAAAAGCCTGTCTGCAAAATTCATTTTGAAAAGAACAGATTTCCAACAGTAGTAAAAAAGTTAAACAGAAAATATGTTGTTGCCAGGAAAAATGGATTAACCACAAAGTATACCTTGGAGTGAGGGGTTGACTTCTATCACTGAGCATGGAAACATGCCTGTGAGATATCCAGGCAATTTTTGTGTCCGTAGTGCTGTGATGAATAAGAATGATTGATTAGCATCAGTATTTCCCATCCTGCTTGCACCCTGACATAATGTAAACTGCTCATGGCAATATCTTCCTCCTTTCAGTCCCACCCCTACTGTTGTCACTGAAGGAGAACATCAGTAACAGAAAAAAGCTTGCTTTAATGATGTGGAGACAAAAGTATTGTGCCTGAAAGAATAGTTTTTCCCTTCCTGTCTTTGTGAAGCTTTACAGATACTGTTATATTGGTAACCACTTTTTGTAAGTGCCACATTAGCAGGACAAAAACACAGTGCACAAGAGAATTTGCAACACTTTAAGGAAGAGCCATTAGACTGTGAGATAAAATGTGTCTCTGCAACTCTCTAAAAATAAGATATTTGCATCTGTATAAGGACTTCAATTTTGGTAGCTGGGAATAGTCTAGGCATCTTCATTGCAATTATTAAGAATTACTAACTTGCACAATTACTGCTTTGAGAGAGATGTGAATGTACACGGTATTTCAGAGGACATGGAGAAGTGAAGAATTTATTGCTATTTAAAAAGCTGGAGGAGTTTACTTGTTTGCTGGCAAACAGTATACGAATTCAAGAATTGCCAGGCTGGGGAAAGCTTCAGGTCTGTCTTGTTTGGCATCTCTGCTCAGACATTTCAGAGAAAGGAAGGAGCCTTGTCTTAGGAGAGGTGAGATAATTTCTTCAGCCAATGAAAGCCAGTAGGTGGAAAAAAGCCAGTAGTTTGGAAAGTGGTCAGTGCCAGGAGGTTGTTTCACGTAAATCAGCAGCTACTCTGGTTTATGAACAGGAGATTTTGGTGCTCAGAAGCTCCTTTCTACATTGCCAGTCATGCAGCCATAGCCTGAGGACTGCCTTAGGGACCCCTGAACTCAAGGAGGGGGGGTCTCGTTATTGAATGGGTCTTGAATCATGTTCAAATAGCAGAATCGGGCCCCCAAGGCCTGCAGCCTGGAAGTTCGGAGCAGCAGGAGTTTCTGCAATGTGGAGTGGGGTGGTCAGGTCATGGATTTGCTGATCATCTGCTTATATGATGCAAGAACAGTAACCTTTTCTGGAATTATTGAAAAATGCCCACAACTCTGCATCTTAGAGCTGTTTTCACATACCAAGTGAAACTACTTTCCATTTTTCTTCTGTAAAACTGTAGCTGTGTATTGTCATTCTGTAATGGGATGGAATCCTTCCATTCAGCAGTGTGTATTCAGCTGTTCTTCTGCATCCTCTCCATAGCGTCTGTCAGGTTTTTGTGTTGGCTTTTTGTTTTTCATTAACTTATTTCATTGATTAAAATAGATGAGATAGGATGTACTTTTTACATGAACACTGCCAGAACTGGAAGCCTAAAATAGGGCTGTACTAACAGGTGCAGCTATCCCTTTTCAACAAGTAGGTGTCAGCTCACTGTTCCTGATTGCTTCTTTCATTGGTTGGGTTGTGAACGCTCCTGCTGGGTCTTGGTGCAGACTACCATTTGGCTATCATTTTGGCCTCGATAAGTATTTCCTGCTGCAGAATACTATTGGAATAAGCTCTTAACACGCCTGTCTTCTGGTCCTTGGAAAGCCCCATTTTTCACAGCAAATTTTCTTTTGAAGTCTGATTCAAAGCCCATTGTAATTGGTGTAGTCTCCTATGCATTTTAATGCAGCCAAATCAATGGTCATGCATTTAGGAACAAAGAATATTGCTTGCATCTGCAGGGTGGGAGGACTGGATCTTGGAGTGCCATGGTGTTGAAAGGGACTCAGGCGCTGAAACCCGGCCACATGTGAGCTTCGGCTTTCTGCGACTGAATGTGGCCCTTGGGTGTACCTGTGGGGGGAAGGATTATTGCTGATGACATGGCTGCCTAGACACTCAGCCCCACTCTGATGTTAACACGTTTTAAAAAAGGATTATAGCAATTTGTAGAGCGTTCAGAACAGTTCTGCAAAAATGCCTGGATGTCTGTAAAACCTGCATTTTTAATGAGAGGCTCAGTCTAGTTAAAATAAGGTTAAGAGGATACTTATCAGAATTGTATAAATACTATGGTGGGAGATTTATGGTCACAGGAGGCTTTTTAAACTAATAGGCAAAAGTGGAACTATATAAATCAGTGGATGGAAGCTAAAATTAGGCTAATACATGTTTGAAGAAGCATAACCCTAAAAAATCTTACCTAAGAACAGAGTGCATCTTTATCACTAGAAGTCCTTAGGAATATAACAATTTTGAAGGTCAGCACATTACTGACTTCCAGAGTAGCTGCAAGAGACTCTGATTAAAGATTTCTGGGTCATACTATGTGCAAGACCACATTAAGTGTTTAGACTCTCTACTCTTGGCCTTAAAGCCTAAGCACTTGGCAGTCACTGATGGGAGTGAGCTTTGGAGAAAATTCTTTCAAAATCACACTGTTAGGTGCTAATTCCCACAAGGATTCAGACCCCATTGGCCAGGATTGCTCCAGAACACAATGATTTTAAAAAGGATTCTTTTTCTTTGCTGCTTTGATTTAATTTCTTTGTTAATGTCCGTTATTTTAAATTGATATTTCTTAGCATATCTTTTTGCTGGAGCAGCTTTTAAATATAATGTTTTTAACTATATATAAAATTATCTTGCTGATGCTTATGAATGTTTTCTCCCAAGAGCAAAATCTCTAGCTAAATATTCTTGGCAAGTAACAAAACTGTCTTTAAAAAAAACCCTTTGAAATGCACATATTAAGTAAGTGAAGAAAGGAAGGATGAGTGAAGAATTTTTTTTTTCTTTCACAACTTTAAGCTGTAGTGATCTTAGATGTTACTCACAGATTTAATAGGTATAAAATTATCAGAAAGATTTTCTTTTTCCCAGAGTTTACTTCCCTTTAAACAACTGTCATCAGATTTACAGGTCACTCTGTATGTTGCAAATAGGATTTTATACTAAGATCATGTACAGCTACTTTTTTTTGCACAGAATTTATTATGTTAAGACTGAATAAATGTTCTATGCATCAATGTCCTTTGAGTAGCACTCTCCATTTTTCAGTTCTGTCAATACCATGCTCAGCTGAAAGCATCATCCGTGTAAGGGTCTCATTCCAACTCCACACAGACAGGTCGCCACCCATGACCAAGTGGCATCAGTTTATGTCCTGCATCTTCCTTAACTGTTTGTAAATTATAAGCTTTGGAAAGCAGAAAGTGATTTTGATTTTAAAACAAAATGTTCTCAAGGCAGACTTGCCTTGGGAAGCTGTAAGCTGCATTCTTGCCTTGGAGATTTTTAAATTAACTAAAAAACTTAAGCTTCAGTAGAAGCAAAGGACGTGGGTCAGTGTGGCAGTGTCACAAAATCCAAATGGATGACATTTTAATGCCAAACAGAATTGTACTTCTGGAAAATAATAATAACAGTACTTTACCCTGCTTGCTCTGCTTCGAAATGTTTCATTTGCATTAATAAAGCTTTGGGATGTCCTTGTATGGTTGATGCTATTAGTATTGCAGACCAATGCTTTTAATGATAATAACATGTCTGTTGAAGTACAGCATATGGGTAATATAGGAGTAAGAATAATATAAATTTAACTAAACTGGCTTAATTTGCCCCTTCATGCTGGGAAAAAAACAATAAGCAGAGAATGAGATGGAATGAAGAAGCAAAGAAGCTCATCAGATAACAAAAACACAACGTGCAATCGCCTACAACAGTCTTTGCAGAAAAATTGCCCCAGAGATACTTTCAGAAAATGAGGCGGATGCAATCCAAAAAGGTAAGTGTGAATAAAGGAGTCTGTGCATTTAAAAGAAAATGGCAAGCAGAATTAAATCTTAACAGATTTTTTTTTTTTTTTTTTTAAGTTGCACACTATATAATGTAAAGCTGAAATACAGCCACTGGGTTATCTGGAATGTATCTGCAGCCTGAACAACAGAGTGGTGCCTGAGAGCACCCATGCTGCCCTGGTGGTGGCCATGCTGCATGAATGCATGAACCGGTGAACAAGATCTGTTGCAGTTTTGTTAGGGTTGTTTAGTTATTTCCCTTTCCAGTTTCCATCCTTATACTTTCCATTATGTTTGGATAAAAACTGCCCTTCCCTTGACAAATGTTTGTTCCTTATGTTTACCTTGACTGCTTTCATAGCAGTTATCACTCTTGCTGTTTTTTCTCAAGTATTTGTTGCAGGTGCACTTCAGGGCTTGTGTTTTTTGGGAATTATTCTGAGGCTGAAGAGCTCTTTCTAATGTTTACCTGCACTTACTGTGCTAAAATCTTGGGAGGTGTTTTTTTCCTGAGATTTCAGTAGGTAATGGTAGCTTTTGCAAAGATCAACAACCATTTATCCAATTGTGTTTAAAATCTGATTTTTCCAAGATTTTTATAATTTAAAATATAAAGCATCTAAAAGATAGAATTTTGGTGGTTTTTTTTCTTCACAAAATTCTACTTTTTTTCTATTTTACAAAGCTGTCTTAGCCTTCTGGGAAGATAAGGTTTGTGTGCCTAGAATTGATAATATGCGATTCCTAGCAAATTTCAGCTCCACTTCAAACAGAAATCCTTTTGATTTGGGGTGCTGGTGTAAGGCTGTATGGCGATTCATCCCTAGGGTTATCTGTATTGCAGACACCATGAAAACATTTATTTGGTTTAGTGCTAACACGGGAGTATTGTCCTTTTGCTGGATTTTTTGTTCACATTTTATGACTAAAGCATCTGTCTGAAGTCCTTGCTGCAGAAGAGAGCAAGATAATTTTCTCTGGTTTGTGTACTGCAATATCCTTCCATTGTATTCTCTGTTCTTAGTCCACAGCTTCCATTTGTCCTTCGTGTTTTGTTTTTACCCAAGTACATGAGGCCTTTAGCCTGCAGACTGTGCAGCTGCTGTTCTTCAACTGCTGTTTTGTCAAAGGGACTGTAACACAGAGTGTATTTCTACTGTCAAAAAATAAGGACATCTTCCTACTGTCAGTCACTAATATGGTTTGCTTTGTTCCTGAAAGTACATAATTCAGAAATTGGAGTCGTCGCTTAGGGCCAAAATTTGCTGTGCTGAGTGTACTTCTACTTCAGGGAGTGTATTTTGCAATTGAAAAAGGAAAGGCTTCTTGATTATAAACGTTAATTGTTAAAGATATAGGATACCTCTATTCCTTTATTTAGAAAGCCTTTTTCTTAGAAAGAAAAGGTTTGCAGGTGACTAATTTAGTGTGTGTGGCGTTATTATCACCATACTGTGTGTGATGCTGTTGTGCTTGTGGGTTTGTAATTTTCTGGAAGCATATGAGAGTCAATGTTCAAATGGCCATTTTCGGTAAATAGAAATAAATAAAATACCTCTGAAGAGGGCAGTCCCAGGCAGCACAGTCCAGGTCTTAATCTGAAGTCCTTGCAGAGTGAAGAAAAATGTTATTTCTCAAACCATTACTGTTTTGCTGGTGTTCTGTTTTATTCTCATTGAGTTGTTCTTTAACTGATAATCTCTCAAATAATTCCTTATATTGATTTGAATGAATCATCTGCTGTTGTGGAACATAATTGCTGACATACAGTGTGATGTGTAGTACTGCTATTTATTTTTTGTTTCATCTTTAAATAACGTAAACCCCACTTCCTTGTGACCAGCTGAATTTCTGGCTATTCACTGACAGCATGGTCATGGCATGGGGAGCACGTGATGGCCACCATGGGAGCTGGGCGCTGCCTCCCTGACTGTCTGCTGCACTAACTGGGGCTGAGACGCTTGCAACAACTTGCCAAGGACACAGAATAACGGAAATAATTTCTGAGGTTTTGAGTCTATTTATAACTACAAAAAAAGTGCTTTTTAAAGACAAAAATTGCACAAAATGTCTCCTGTCAAAATCTCACTCATCAATGTCAAATTCTCCTGACATTGACAAAATAGCTATTTCTGCATGGAAAATGTGACAAAACTGGGTTTTGAATTCACTGCTGACTTTTGTATCTGCTGCTTTCCTTGGAATTAGCTCATTTCTCTGGGAAGGTGTTAATTTTAAGCTAACAACTCTAAAAATGGGTGACTTCTTCCCTCAAAGTAATCTTGATGTTGAGTTTTTGTTAAAAATGTAGTTACTCTTTATGAAATACATATCACAGGAGCCAGAAGGAGAACTGTGCATAGCAAATTGTACAGCCAGGTATACACAGCAGTAAATTCATGGCCTCTTCCATGACTCTGACCCTGGAGCCCCTAAAGACGTCTTCAGCCCCATCAACGCAGCAGAAGGGAGAAGCTGTTGCCATATGCTCTGTGTGAGGAGTAAGGCAGTCAGTTTGTCATGATAGTGTTGCCCAGTACATGATATGCTTGTACTTAGAAGACTTTCTTAAGTCTCATGAAAATTTCCATTTGTCTTGCTCAAGGGTAGGGGAGAATAAGTGTGAAGGACAGTGGAAACCAAGTATGTATGAATGTTCTGTGGATGTGGTCCAACTCTGCATTGATATTGATAAAAAATAAAAATGTAGGTTATAATCCTGACAGACAGTAAATTACAGGCAGCTATTTGTTTCCGAGCCCAAACGCTTTTGCATTTAATTTCATATCCTAAGGGAACATCTCTACAGCAGATCAAAAATGTTCAGAAGTTAATGGTCCTTCATCTGCAAGATCATTTCCCTTTTAAACATGTACCAAGAGCTGCCCCTTTGGGATGCGACATCCTCAGCTTCTGTTTCAGAAGTCACTATGTGGAGGGGTCCAGGCCCAGTTTCTTGGAGAAAGGAATATCTCAGGACCTGCACAACTTTCTGCTCCGCTTCCCTCCCAGGCTCGCTGGAATCAGCTGCTTCTGGCTGACGTTCCTCTCAGGAGAGGCAGGACCTGCCAGGGAGCTGTTTGGAGGCTCTCCCATGCTCACCCTGAGCCTGATTTTTATCCTTCCTTTGCAGACACCTGTCTTGGCTTGCTTGTCTCACAGGTCCTATTCAGAAGCCTGCTTTATTTGCGCATATATATATATATTTTTTTTTTTTTTTTTAATGCAGGCATTGCAATCTGTATTAGTGGTATTCTGGATTTCTTTTTTTCTGTTCTCTCTCTTTTGGCAGCAAACCCCTCCTTTCAGTGAAAAGGGTGCTTCATTAATATTTGTCATGTAGATCGGGCAGGCAGAGGGGTGAGAAAGGTGGCTAAACATACCCTCTTCTCCCCAATAAGTGTGCATGCTGGTGCAGACTCTGCAGATTCAGTCATCTGTATCATGTGCTGATGTATGGCTCCAGCTGGGGCTGTAGGTATGGCCCTGGACCACCAAAACCCACCAAGGAATACACTCGCAGTGTAGGGTTGTAATTTTAAAAGCTGTGACCCCGAATATCTTGAGAGGGCACCGTGAAAGGCAAATGGAAGTTAGGTTTTGGTGACAGTGTTGCTAAGATGGGTCATCTTGTCCTTCGATGTATGAGCAGAGTAGGATGGAGTGGGAAGTTGGTAGAGGATCATCAAAATGATGCTGCTGCTAACATGGCATTAGCTGGTTCCAGAAGGAGGTACATGGAAATTAATTCCTGAGAGTAGGTTTGACAGGCATCTTGAATTCTCCTGGGCTTGACTGGGAGCTGGTGACATTTAAGTATACCACTGAGACGTTCAAACAAAGGTTTGTCCCTTACACAGCCTTGCTGTTACATGGATGGCTGTGTTTTGTGGCTATCAGTGGGAAGAAAGCAAAGTGAGCAGATGATGCTGAATTATACAGGCAGTAGTGCATAATCATATCTCTCATTCATGGCGGAGGTGGATGGAATGTCTGTAGAGATACACTTGAAGTCCTCCTTAAATATTTTTAAGAAAATCATGACTTGCTGGTTTCAAAGCAATCAGTTCCTCAATCTGTTTGTGGCACATTACATGTGGCAATATAGAAACCGGGACATTTTCAACATAGAAGGCTGCATACAAGTTTTGCAGCTCCTAGGTTTATTGTAAATAGCATAGAAAAACAACAGGCGTCTTAGTATGTGAAGTAAGATGCAATCCTTCTTTCTGCATATTATCCATTCCTTGTTGATTAATTTCTTTTATACGAGGAAATCCGATTTGCTGCAGAACACTGAATCCCAGTAGTAATAAGTCTGGTACAGATATATGTATCTAGCATCAGCCCCAGAGCAACGTATAGATTTTTTTAATGCTATAATAAAAGCAACTTTAAAAAAGAGGAAAAGCCAAATCCTGTAATCCTTCGTTCATCTTGAAGTGAAAGTACTCTGTGTGTGAGAGAGACAGCTGCTCCATCAGGCACTAAAGCTTCATGTGCTTCAGAGGAGGAAGCACAGAGTAAATATTTGTAGCTGTCAGTCGAGTCCTGTTGGTGTGCAAACATCCAATGCTGGAGCCTTCCCTGCTTGTTTTGAAACTTTTGGGCTGCGTGGATCCCATGTGCCTCGCTTAAATATCCCCTGAGAACAATATAAACTAACCTCTCATTTGAGGTCTGTGGTGCTTTGTTTTAGTGATCCAGCTGCTCTGTAGGTTTAAGTCTTCCTCCCAGTTGTGGTCCTTGACCCACTGTAGGCATCTGCAGACTGCAAATGCAGACCCCATGGTCTTTTCTTTAGCAAACTGAATGGCTTGATTGGAAGGTAGAGTTCCCATACACAAGACAGGTGTAACAAGATAGGCAACCTCGTGGGTGCCTTTTGCATCATATGTGCTGTATCATAGTGCCTTCATACTCACTCTCTCACAACATGGCAAGGCTAGCATCACCATCCTACTAAAGCAGCAATGAAGGGCTGAGTTAGTTGCCCAAGCTTGTGCAGTAGATCTAGGACAGAGTGGAGAACTGAACTTGCTTTCTTCCGTGGCTGCTGAAATAGCAATGAGCAATGGATGCAGCCCGTTCCAGGCACTGAGTGCACTCAAAGTTGCAGAGCCCCTCAGCAGTATAGCTTAGTGCTGCAGCAGTATCAGGTTTGCAACTGAGTTGCCTTGCAGTATCTAAGATTGGAGCATTGTGGATTCACAACTATCTTTACAGGACATTGGAGGCCCAGGGGGCCTGCATGGATGAACAAGGAGCTCCTGGACAAACTCAAACACAAAAAGGAAGCCTACAGAGGGTGGAAGCAAAGACAGGTAGCCTGGAAGGAATACAGAGAAATTGTCCAAGCAGCCAGGAATCGGGTTAGGAAAGCTAAAGCCCTGATAGAATTAAATCTGGCCAGGGACATCAAGGGCAACAAGAAAAGGTTCTATAGGTACATCAGGGATAAAAGGAAGACAAGGGAAAATGTGGGCCCTCTCCGGAATGAAATGGGAGATCTGGTTGCCCAGGACATGGAGAAGGCAGAGGTACTCAATGACTTTTTTGCCTCGGTGTTCACTGACAAGTGCTCGAGCCACACCACCCAAGCCACAGAAGGCAAAGGCGGGTACTGGGAGAATGAAGAGCCGCCCACTGTGGGAGAACATCAGGTTGGAGACCATCTAAGGCACCTGAAGGTGCACAAGTCCATGGGACCCCATGAGATCCATCCACGGGTCCTGAAGGAACTGGCGGATGAAGTTGCTAAGCCATTATCCATCATATTTGAGAAGTCGTGGCAGTCCAGTGAAGTTCCCACTGACTGGAAAAGGGGAAACATAACCCCCATTTTTAAAAAGGGAAAAAAGGAAGACCCGGGGAACTACAGGCCAGCCAGTCTCACCTCTGTGCCTGGGAAGATCATGGAACAGATCCTCCTGGAAGCTATGCTAAGGCACATGGAGGACAGGGAGGTGATTTGAGACAGCCAGCATGGCTTCACCAAGGGCAAGTCCTGCCTGACTAACCTAGTGGCCTTCTATGATGGAGTGACTACATCAGTGGACACGGGAAGGGCTACAGATGTCATCTATCTGGATCTCTGTAAGGCCTTTGACATGGTCCCCCACATCATCCTTCTCCCTAAACTGGAGAGGTATGGATTTGATGGGTGGACTGTCTGGTGGGTGAGGAATTGGTTAGATGGTCGCATCCGGAGGGTAATGGTCAACGGCTCAATGTCCAGATGGAGATTGGTGACGAGTGGCGTCCCGCAGGGGTCCGTATTGGGACTGGTACTGTTTAATATCTCATCAATGCCATAGACAGTGGGATCGAGTGCACCCTCAGCAAGTTTGCAGATGACACCAAGCTGAGTGGTGCAGTCGACACGCCAGAGGGACAGGATGCCATCCAGAGGGACCTGGACAAGCTCGAGAAGTGGGCCTGTGTGAAACTCCTGAGGTTCAACAAGGCCAAGTGCAAGGTCCTGCACCTGGGTCGGGGCAACCCCTGGTATCAATACAGGCTGGGGGATGAAGGGATGGAGAGCAGCCCTGCCCAGAAGGACTTGGGGGTACTGGTGGATGAAAAGCTGGACATGAGCCGGCAATGTGCGCTCGCAGCCCAGAAGGCCAACCGTATCCTGGGCTGCATCCAAAGCAGCGTGGCCAGCAGGTCGAGGGAGGGGATTCTGCCCCTCTGCTCTGCTCTGGTGAGACCCCACCTGCAGTACTGCGTCCAGCTCTGGAGCCCTCAGCATAAGAAAGACACAGACCTGTTGGAGCGGGTCCAGAAAAGGGCCACAAAAATGATCAGGGGGATGGAACACCTCTCCTATGAAGAAAGGCTGAGGGAGTTGGGGTTGCTCAGCCTGGAGAAGAGAAGGCTTCGGGGAGACCTTATTGCAGCCTGTCAGTACTTAAAGGGGGCTTATAAGAAAGATAGCGGCAAACTTTTTAGCAGGGCCTGTTGTGACAGGACAAGGGGGAATGGCTTTAAACTAAAGTGGGGTAGATTTAGACTAGATCTAAGGAAGAAATTTTTTCCGCTGAGGGTGGTGAAACACTGGCACAGGTTGCCCAGAGAGGTGGTGGATGCCCCATCCCTGGAAACATTCCAGGTCAGGTTGGACGGGGCTCTGAGCACCCTGATCTAGTTGAAGATGTCCCTGCCCACAGCAGGGGGGTTGGACTAGATGACCTTTAGAGGTCCCTTCCAACCCAAACTATTCTATGAATCTGATTCTATGATTATTGGGAAGTAAGGATGTGAGAACAAGGAGTTTGTGCTCCTAACCTTCATGTTCTACTGTAATTTTTTTTTAGAATTTGAAAAGGGCATAACCACACTGGGAACAATTTACCGGTTCAGATGGATTGTGTGTCAGATGTTTTTAAAAGGTAGAGAAATGACTTCTTGTCCCTTGTGTGCAGTGGATATTCCATTCATGTGTGTCATTTATTACTGTCTTGCCCCACTTAGTTTATTTATCCCAGGTGATGGGCCTTCTGTTGCTGTCCTATAAATGGTTATAGGTCATAGGGAACTTTTCTGTGATCACAAAAAAGAGTTTTTCATATTTGTTATCAATGAAATAAATTGTATGTTTACATAACTACTTTAAATCCATTATTACTTTCAAGATAATTGTTCTTTTATTTTGGTGTTATCACTTTTGATAATTATACAGTGTAAAGCTTAATTAATTATATAAATATAATTATACAGTGTAAAGCTTAATTAGGGGATAGCACGGTAACTCAGCTGCCACACAGAAGTTATGCTGATTTTTGAAATATGCTTCACCCCCCACCCCGCAAACTAATTTGGTACAAGCAGGGCTCCAAAGTGACTTCACTGTATGCTGTGGACTTGAACCTGTAAAAGCTCATCTTTTATAACTGCTAGAGCACTAAAAAGCACAGCTAAGCACAGCTAAACACCTGTAATAGAAGTCATCTTCATGACAGAGTGGTAAAACTTGCTACGACTTCTACTGATGACTATATTTAAATGGGTCTGTGAGTGCTGGGCATTTAAATGATGGCTGACTGACTGTATATGCTGCCAGTGCTGGGTACTGAGGAGTTGAGCCCTGAGTATGAAGTTTCATCCACTCTGGTATTCGGTGATCCATTAAAAATCAGATTTTAACTGATCTACATTTGAACTGAACTTTAATCGGAGTTATGTTTTTAAGGAGAGAAATAATCACATTCAATATATTTCAGTGTGGCTCATCTGTTGCCGTTCCCATTTAAACCCTAAGCTTTTCAGTACAAAGATGTTTAGATGTCTAAGAATGCGTCCATGCTTCTGGCACCAAGATCCTCCCTTTATTTGCTCATATTTACAAAAGATAAACATTTATAGATCCTCCTGCAAGATATTTCCATATTGCAGAATGCTCTCATTATACGCCTGTGTGAAAATGTGTGTTTGGAGTTCTTTGTGATGACAAGTTTAAAAATTAAATTACACAGTTGTGTCCATCTCTTTAGGAAATAAGCCTTGATAAATTATTCAAGCCTTTTCAGAATTAGTGTTTAATAAATACTGGCATATTCTTGTATGAAGTTAGTTCTGTTCTCTAAGGTTAACCTATAAAAGGATATAAACCTTGAACCAGAGTAGTACTGATGCATTCATAATATCCACTTTAAATGCTAGCTCAAATTTGTTCGAGCTATTGTGCAAAATGTGTTCATCTTCAATGAAAGTTGCTCTGAATTTGAGCAGCAGCATTACAAAAGCTTGCATACCCACGCGATTAATAATACCAGGGTAAAGTGAACATTTAATAAATCAACAAATCAACCTATAAGGCTAAGAAGGGTCCACTCTCTCTTTTTGTATGGTTTCTTGAGTATTGGAGGCCATCATGTTCCATCTCCAAGGCAGGAATCCCTATATTTGAGGATGTCAGAATTGAGAGAATTTGACGCTTGTTTTGGGAGTTGGTTTCAGCGACTGGTTATCAGATTTGTGTGGAAGGAATTCCACCAGGCTGGAGGTGCGTGTTTAAATCCATGTGCTTGTCAGTGCTTGAGTGCTGAGCCAGACTCAGACTGCACAACAGCAATGAAATGGGTTTGGGACAAAAAATGGAAATAAGGAAACGAACACAGGCACATGGAACAACTGGGCAGGAAGGGCTCCAGCATATGTGGAAAACCAGTTATCTATCAAATCTACATTTCCAGTTATGGACAGTCAACAAATCTGCATAGCTGCAGCACAAGCTGGGCATGAGAAAGATGAGACCAGGGGGAGCCTGATTGTGAGATAGGTCCAAGCACTCAGGAGTCGGGGAACGGAGTACAGCCCTGCCTTAGGCTTTGTCCCACGGTGGCTCTGACAGCTGGCTTTGTTCCACAACCAGCAGATTTCAGACTGAACAACTGGGAGGAACAGACTCCAAACATGGTAAACCCGAGACTGAGGAATGAGAGACTGCTGATTCTAGTTCATTTATGTAACTCAAAGGCTTCATTCTCAGCATATTATGTTGAATATTTTGCCTTCTTAAATGTCCATGGAACAACTGGGCAAATAGCTGGCTGTGTGCCATTTTCCATGTGCTCTTCTACCATGATTTATTTTGTTCAGCTAGTCCTCTCCCCTGTACTTTTGCTCCATAGTTAACATCTGCGTGTGGAAAATTGAAAGAAATACAATGCAATATGCTGGATATATAAGAGAAAGTATTGGCAATGGTTATGGGATCTGAATTTCATTAACACCCCCTTTCCATCCTTCCTTTTTCTTTGTTCAGATACTATGTAAGTGGACTGCCAGTCTTTGGAAAATACTTGTTCCCCATGCACAGTAAAAGGAACTACCAGTGTGGTTTTGAATATCAGCAGGTAGCCTCAGTCTTCCTACTACTACGGGGAGTGTCCTGCCTTCATCACACTGGAGACATGCTTTTGTTTTAATAGTTGCACTATGCCGCACTGCTGACTCTTTCTCCTTCATGTGGATGTTCTTGCAGTCATGTCTCACCTGTGATCCGTCTGATCGAAATGATGAAAAGACCTAATAATCTAGAGTCGTGGTGTTTTGAATGGTTTCTGCTCCACGTGTGGTGGCATCCCAGCCAGTCAGAATGTACAGTAACAATCTGTATGCATTTTGCTTCATTATTCTTCAGATCATTACCTTATTAAATTCCTTGGTGAGGAATCTCCTCTTTGTGATATTAACATAAATTAGCAGAATAATAAAAGGTCAAAAAACCCAACCTGGAGTGGCTGCTACCTATTTTTAAATTGTGTTTTATTCCTCCTTTCTTTTCTAAGGCTTTCTTTCTCTTCCATTACTGTAATACACTGAAAAATACAATGAATATAAAAAAACCTGCATCCAGCACTGCACTGAATATATCCTGATCATAGGAATGTCAGGTTTTTAGGTGAAAAATAAAATAATAAGCCACATGCTTGTGTGAGGTATTAAAGTCTTGAAATGCTTTATCTTTTGCTCTCTAAAATGTGTTGCTTTCTGTGGTACACTGAGGAAACTCTTGCCACTTTTATGGGATATATTCGGCAAAAGGAACTTGGGGAATAAAGTTAATAACAGTTTATCAGACACTGATTTTTAGTTGCTTATCTCTTTCTTTCTGGACTGCTACAAAAGCACTTGGCTTTACTTGCAAGAAATCCACAGTAGATTTTGGGGAAATTCTAACAAGTTAAAGTGATGCTGAGGTCTATGACTATGCACAGTAAATGATGTTTGCTGAGGAGCTGGTGATATCTTTAAAATGATGAAAAAACTATTAAGCTTTTTTTTTGATTGCTAACGAGATATACATTCACATGACCTATAACTTAGTAGCATTTTATTTCATTATTGTGCATCTTGTTTACCAGACAAATGATTTTTATTTCAGATTGCTCAGCAATAATTATTTTATCTTTAATGAAACAGATTTTTTTCTTGTCTTTGCTTCTTGTGTTCAACTGGAAAATGGAACAGCTGTAATGTACTGATCAGATATTCTTTGAGAGCTGAAAACATCTTTATTTTGGCTGAATACAATTTTTATAAAACCACTTAGGACTTCTTCAGAGGAATATAGTAAATGTTCACTTTCAATTTGTCCTCTTTACTCTGTCACCCATTTGTAAGGGAAAATGTCAGCACAGAAAGAGTTTGTATATTGATTTATTTTCTTTGAAAGAAAATGGTTTTTTTGGAACAGCAATTTTTTTTTTAAAGCTTCTGGCCTTCCCACTTCCATCTAGACTGCAAAACTCTGAGGTTATGGCTCATTAGATATCATAAGTATCTATTGTTCCTTCATTTGCTGCTAAGTTTTCTTTTGATGTTTCTGATATGTATAGGTGGTGACCATGCAAAATTAAGCTTCAGAGACTGGGTAAGAAAAGCCAAAGCTGCTGTCTGGACGTGTGATCTCCACTCCCTGAGGAGCAATGTAGGATGCAGTAATACTGTATATGAGGCTTTCCTCACTGCATCTTTAGATTATTTACTGGAATAGATGTTATCAATAGATGCAATAGCATCAGTAACTTCATCTGAACAGGTTGTAGCAACTAAATATGCCTGTAGCATCCATATTTAAAATCAGCTTGCTCGTTATTACGGTCATAATAGCTATATATCAGCCTTGCAGCTCTTTTGACAAAAGGAAAAGGGAATGTGTTGGTGTCTGGAGTATTGTGAGCACTTCTGTAGTTTAACTGAGGCTGGATCACTAGGAGTCAATTTCTCTGGTGGAATAAATACCCCCAGTGCTTTCTGGAGTATACCCTAGGCTCCTCTTCACAGATTAGTCAAAATATAATGAAAAGTGGGAAAATTTATTAGTCCAGCATCTTGTTTGTGAAGGCAAGGAAATTCTTTGAAGGGATCTTTTGGATCGATCCTGTATTGATGTGGCAGCCTTGCAGAAGACCTTGTTAAATGCAAATAAAAGGGATAATTTCCAAGAGAGTAAACAAGTATTGAGAGACTGATGTTATGATATACTAGTTAAAGTTTGGGCATATTCTGCTTTGTGGCAGTTGATATACTGCACTATTTCCATAAAACCTCAGCGTTTCCTCCCCTCTTACCAGCAAAGATCTGATACCAGTATGTTTCAGTATTGGGACTCACCTAATCTGAATCTTTATGTTTTATATTACGTGGTGCTCGCTGCTATGGTCCAAAGAAAGTGCTAAAGTTTAACGTTAAATTATATGAATAATGCACATTTTCTGATACATGATCCTTGCTTATTCTTTAAACAGCATCTCTCACAGGTATCTGGAGTAAGTTCTGTAATAGTTCTTGAATATGCTCATGCCTTGAAAGCTGGGAAAAGTGTTCCCGTGACATTACTTGTATTTAGTAGAATTGTTCACCTCTGAATACTTTGTCAGGACGCAATTGCATTCCCTTAATTTAGGGAGGTGATTGCACTGTGCCTGATCCTGAGGCTTCCATTAGAACAAAGGGGCTGCTGCTGGAGTGGTGCAAAGGTGTTCGTTTGCACTCTGTGCATGTACAAATGAGAGGCATGTACAGCCGGCTTTCCAATGGGTGGGCAACTAATCCAGGTCTGATTCATCATCTGCAACTAGGAGAATTCCCAGTTTGGCTTATTCTAAGGAAGATACATGAAAATAGTGCAGATATCCCCACAGATACATCATTACTGCCTCATCACAAGATCATTTTCTGTTTATGAAACTTGGAGAGAAAATATTAACGTGAAATAGAAATTTCCAATATGATGTTAACTTCTGTGTACCTGCAAAACTATGTGATTTTAATTTATTGTACCCCTCATTTCTGTTTTCTAGCGGAAATACTGAAATAAGATAACATGTTGTAAAGTAGATTTATTCCTATGCAATACAAATTTCCTTTCCTTCTCACTGAGCCTATTATGTATTTAGCCATTTACCAGTTTTTCATAACAATGAACACATTGTATAGTATGGATAATTTTACTGCCATTGTATTAAGTTTTAATAATACTTTTAAATGAGCATTTTTATGACATATGTAATTTCAGTGTCCCATAAAACCAGTTAGGAGAATAGAACAAATTAATGGTGCTTACCAATAATGGATCTTGTCAAAATTCATTTTGAAATAACAATGATCATAGTAATTCATTGCAATGAGTTTCTTGTGTCAAGCACTCTTAGTGCAATTTACATTTGATAAGAATGACGATTGTTCATCAGAACCCGTCTTGTGATCTTGCCTAGATTTCAGCTTTATTTACCCAAATAAACGTGAAAGTAAGTCCACAGAACCAGTGGATAAATCTCATAAAGTTCAATCAGTGCAATGCTTGTATAATCAAATCCATCTATTAACAAGAATATTTAAAAAAATCAAATAAGTGTCATCCCCAGGAGCAAAAGGCTGAGATTTACACTTTATTGATTATTGAGCTCAGCTGAGATTTTTATATTGATTCCAAAACTCACTTGCTTTGCCAACAGCATGAATTATGAATACGGTCTGAACACAATGCATACCTCCTCTTAATGCGATTGCTGCAGACACTGTGCTAGGCTCTGAGAACAAAGTGCAGGTAAAGTAGGGTGTGGATGTGCAGCGGTGACTGTTACCTATGATAACTGCTTGAATACAAACAAGCTCGGAGCTCAGGACAGCTATTGCAATGAGCAGCTAACATGCTGTAAATCTCCAACTTCGTTTATGTTGCACTAATTTACTTTGTGCTAATTTATACCTCTAGCCACAAAAGAAATGGAGATTATGTTGACCCAGTCTACGAGCCAAGGTCTGAGTGGTATCTCCCTCCCATTGCTGGTCTCTTGTTTGTTGTGTGTTGTTGGCCAGTCTTCTTCCCGTTTTGAATCTAGGGGTTTGTAAATCAGTGTTTTGGATATCTTCTGAAAGTTCTGCTGTAGCATCTTTTTTTCTTTTTTTTAGTTGCCTCTAATAAGCAAATGCCAGAATCAAGCTTGTGTTCCCTGAATCATACAGTCCCCACATTCTTTTTACAAAGGACACTTTACTTTTTAGAGAGGAAAAGTGAATAATATTCAGCACACTATGAAGGCAGTTGTGCTCAGTGGCACTGGAGGTCCAATGCTATTGTTTTGTCATTCTGGCTGGCTCAGGGGCTTGCTCCTGTTTCTTCCTCCTGGGTACAGCGCTAAAAGCTCAAGGGAAATTCCTGCTTCACGGGAAATTCCTTTTTGCCACTCGAGCAATGCTTTGCTTTTTGTGCTTCCTGTAGAAGAAATGGTGTTTAAATCTCATACTTCATACAACAACTGGTTAATAGCAAATAAACTTGCAGCATTTTGCATGTGGCATGTATTTTACTGTAAGGAATACTGTAAAAGGCCCTGAAAGAGAAAAGCCTCTTGAATCAGCAAACACAGAGAAGTTCTGTGGGGCAGAAATTTTAGTGCCGTGCTGGCATCTCACAGGATCTCTGTTCATGTCTCCAGTGCTTGGATGGCAGACCCAGAGAGCATTGAGCATGTGTGTATTATTTGATGTCGGATATTTTTCAACAGATAGTTATCTGGATTTTAATTTTTATATGTTAAGCAAGATTTTATTTTATTTTATTTTATTTTATTTTATTTTATTTTATTTTATTATTTTAGTTTAGTTTTCTGCAGAAATGTTATGTGTGCTGTTGCCATCCAGTGTGTAGTGACTAGGCACAGAGCACTGCCACTCCTCGGCACTGCAGGAAGCTCCCCTCTAGGGAGCTGGTGTGTAGAGAGGAGGATGTGATGGAAAGTTGGAAGCAGGTACTGAATAAGTCATGCACCTGCTGAGAAATTTATTGTTACCAATTAGTTGTTACAATTATTGGTGTTTTGCCACAAATTTAAAATTGCAGTTTCAAGTGATAAGAAACTAAATTCTCAGCATGTTAGAGACAGTAAGAACCAACTGTATCACCTTCCAGAAATGTGGATATTTGTCCACATGCCAGACTTTAAGACGTTTTAAACTGAATGCATTATGTCCTATGGACTTCTGGAGAACTAATCTAACCACATCATCTATTTCATAAGGCTGGTGTTTAAACTTTAAATCACTGTTTTAAGGAGTTGTTTGTTTGGCTTTATAAGTTCAAATGGATCTGAAACTTGTCATGCAAAATTCAAGTCATAAAGCAATTCTCTGCACTGAAGTCTCACAAAAAAAAAAAAAGGTAAGTAATTTTCTTCTGAGATGTTTACTATGAAGAGAACAGCTTGTTGCTATAGAATCAAAAAAAAGTTTTTCCAATTTGATTTTTGAATGGCTTTAGCTTTTGCACTTAAAACTGTGGAATGAACTATATTTGAAAATGGAATATGCTGCAGGAACAATGAATCTAAACTACCATTTTTTAGAAATGAATAGGTACTGTATTAATGCACATATTAGGTCAATCTCTCATTGTCTGTCATAGTAATTGTTGCACATTACCTCTCCCTGAATGACACAATTGTTTTAGTGTACTCTGTAACACCCAGCAAGAAAATGAGTTAGTCTTCATGTGGAGACCTGGTATCATCCTAGCTGGAGGCTCTAAGTGAAAAATGAAGCTTTGAGGAAGGCTGGAGGACGATGGAGCTCGTGGGTCGGTCTTGAGGAGTTGGTGCTGAGCTAGCGCCGGCTGCGGACTCGACTGAACCGGTGTCTTGGGGGAAGTAGCAAAGGCCCCAGCACGGTGGTAGCGTGCACTGTGGGTAGAGCTGTTTCTTCTGGAAGACATCAGAACCTGAGACCCAGACAGTGGGTAGTTATTATAGCTTTTGTGATATTCTTTGGCGGTATTCACCAAGTTTTTATTTAAACCCTGATATTAATACGCTAATACGAGTACTCTTACTAAATTCTAGTCTGTTTAATTATATTCTGCTTAGCTACCTTTCCATTGATATAGTTTTATTCTGCATTTCTTACCCTAATTTGTTGTATTGCATGAGATCTTGTAGCAGACACTGAGTATTCAACCTATCTTGAGAAGTATCATCTGACTGGTATGTGAGACGGATTGGGATTCTTCTCCTGTAAGGAGCTGCTGGACAGAAATGTAAGGTTTTGCTGTAAGAAAACTTACCAAAATTTATGACGAAGGAACATTTTACCTCCTCTGATGCTCTGAAAATTCATTGCAACAGATGGCCCCATGCTCAGTGATTTCTACTCTTAGCTTTGATGCTGTTTACATATATAATCTTTAATACCTAAAGAAAACAAAAATCCAGGTCTTTCTGGGCTGAGATAAGATGCAGAAGAATGAATGAAGTATACTGGTAAATGAGTTACTGGTATGCCTGCTGACCCTGAAAGCATCATCACTTACATCTTCAAAAAGAAATCACAGTAAGAAAAGAGCTGAATACTTGAGGGAATACTAAAAAAAGGAGCTGACTTGGTGATCAGTGGATGCTGCCAGCTTTGGCAGAGCTCTTCAGAAACTTAATAGTTTAACAAAAGCATCTTAAAGGAACTTCTTTTATAGGAATCTTTTATATCTACTTCGTAATAAATGAGCAAGTGGTTCATGAAACAAATATGGCTGTCTACAATAGACTAATTTTTCTAGCCCCGTATTTTTTGAAAAGGTGTGAGTTGTCTGAGGTAGGGGTTAGACGTGTGGAACAGCATCCATTTAGCGCTGTCTTTGGATATGCGGGTGCTCTTCCTGCTGATTTTGCTATGAGACGGTGGAGTTTATAACATTTGTATGGTTCTGCAGAGATAATGTGAATTTTTTGCCAGTTCTCGACATCAGTACTGAGTTTCTCACAGCAGTGTGGCCCTGCTGCTGTTGTTGGCTTTCTGCGAGAGGTGGAGCACGTGCCAAGGGCTCTGCATGATACTTTGGCCAGCAATGATGGTCCTGCTTAACTCACTGGCACTGGTGGGAGGAATCCTGTCCCCAGAGATGATGGGAACAGCCTGGCCCAGCACGGGGCTGGGAGAGACAGGTCCCATACTGTCTGTATTACCGTTTTCTTGCAGAAGTGTGTAATGGAGGAGAACTGAAATAAAATAGTGTTTTCTGGGTGGACTTTGACTTCATAGATTCTGCTTCTGATGGTGTTTCAAACCATAAGTGTTGCTTTCCCATTAGTGTAATTATCTCATACTGGTAGAGTTACAAACAAGTCAAATAACCCAGTGTAATTAAAATACTGATGAGACCTGAATTTGTGGCTCTCTCTACAGGGTTATGTTCTTTTTTAGATTAAAAACTTTAGGCCGATTGACTGAAATTCAGAAGGAGCTTAGCATTGCTGTGCAAGATGTCAGGGACACAGTGATCCCTCTAAGGACAGAAGCTGCCAAGGAGCCTCAAAGATGGGCAGCTGCAGCCTGGCTCGGAGCAGCCCTGACACCCGTGAGCAGATGTCAGCCTTAGAGGGGCTTATGCTGAGGGTTTCTATTTTTATTTATTTACTTGTTTTAACAGCAGGCAGGAACTTGAATTGAGAAGGAGCAAGTTGGATTTTGATAGGCATGGGAAGACTTTTGATGGGTGATGCACTCTGATGGGGACTTTGGTGCAGTTTGGGCCCTTGTGGGTACCAGGACCCACCGAATTTTCCATATGGCTCATAGGGTCCCTGATGTCTCTGCAGAGCACTCCAGAGCAGTTTTTTGTTTAAAGGAGTGGGTATGAAGCACTGTTGAGAAAGATGGGGTGCCCCACCATGTAGTGCCCCACGCCAGAGATCAGCAGGTGAGGCTCATCAGGAAGTGAAATCTGTCTGCAGAGACAGAGACCGGACTGTCGCCCTGCTGCTGGCTCAGGAATTGAGAGAGGTGCTAAGGAAATTGCCTTGCGAGTCGAAAGTCCTGTATTCACAGAGGATGTAGCACTGACAGGTATTTTTTCCCCTTCTTGTTCTGTTCATGTCTTTTGGCCCTGACTTCTGTGTAGAGGTGAGCAGGTATTTAATTTCTTTCCCTATCTGCCTCTGGCCTCCTGCTCTGACTGGCGTGCAGAGGGTTGGAAAGCACATTTTACCTTGAGTTGTGACCCTAAAGTGATCTCTGCTACCTCTGGCCTGAAAACAATGGGAGGTAATAGGATGACCCATCACTTGACCTCTGATAGAGTGAAACGTAGCATAAAGGGCTGGCTGAGCGTCACTGCCTCACAGAAAGCGCGGTGAGATCACGTGGTGCTGACATTCTGGGATGGTCTTTTAAATGGAACGATGACTAGTAAAGGTGGGCTATACAGGTTTCTATTTCATTTATTAAATTTCTTAAGGGATGAATCCTCTAGGCAAGATTACACATTACTGCGGCAAATTATCCAAATGTACAAGAGTTATTGAGGAGTTAAATGCATCTGAGTTATGGAGTGCCAAACATCCTGGGAACAGACAATTCTGATAATGTCCTTTGATTGTGTTAGAGCCATTTTATGGGTAATATGTCTAAATAAATCTGAAAATGTCAAACCTATACATTAGCAAGAGATTTGTCTTAATGCTCCACACTACTGAACAGTGCACTGCACAAAAATTGCATTTGGCAGTGCGAAGGGCTGGGGATGCGAAGGAGAGCTCATTTGAAGGGACAGCACTGCTGTGCACCTCTCATATCTCTGCCTAAAACTGCTCCAAACCACATCTGTGTGTGTGTGGGTGACTGTTGTGACCCTGCTGTTTTCTGGGGGATGTTCTAAAAATGTTCCTGTTAGTCTGAATGACTGGCAAAATGAGTGATGTGGTCAGTTGTTATTCACCTCTGCACTGCCTTTATATTCCAGCTACACACTACACCTCTCATGGGCTGCTTACCTTATCTCTGGTTATTGGAGCATCAGGATGCCATGGAAAACAGAGCTAATGCTCCTGTCTTCATACAGATATGCTGACAAGTGAATGCAACAGGTGGTTGCTATTTGTCTTTTATTTGAATAGAAGAGACCACTCTGAATACTAGGACAGATGAAAGAGAAAAAAAAATCTAATTAAAAAAAAAAGATCAGCATAGGGTTTTTTTGTAGGTGTTTTATATTTTGGGTTTTTTTTGTGTTGGGTTTTTTTGGAGGTTTTTTGTTGTTGTTGTTGGGTTTTTTGGTTGTTTTTCTTTTTCTTTGCTTTGGGTTAATATCAATACAAATGTGCCTGAAGGAAAAATTAACCAGATAGACTTCCAACAACTACCCGCACTAATAGGATAGCTTTGCGAGGGGGAAGCTGCTCGCTGCGTGCTGGCGAGATCAAAGAGCTCCCTGCTCTGTGGGAGTGCTCCACTGAAAATATTGGCCTTCTGAAAGGCCTGTTGTATGTGTGCGTGTGTATAAATCATATCACCAGAAATACTGAACAAACACCTATGGTAATAAAACTGAAATATTAAGCATCACTGCTGTTTTGGGAATAGGTAGCCAAGAGAAAAGCTGGATGGCCTGTTCCAGAGAGGCAGGGCAGTTCAAGAGACTTTGTAGAATGAGGATCTCTGATGCCCCGTAGCCTTGCTGTGGTGGGAAGGTACGTGGGGTAAGGTCTATCCTGCGTGCAGGGCAACCTCTGCATAGTCTAGTTCCCGGGGTATTAAGCAGACTTCGCAGCACATAGATTTTCTACCACATTGTTAAACTAATCAGGCTGTAAAAATTATGTGAATGTCTCCTTATGAGAAAGAGCCTGTGCCCAAATTGCATGATAGCTTCACTGGTACCACTCACAGGTATGGATTTGCGGAAATGCTAATGACAAGAAAAAGGTACAGGAAGTACATCTCAGTAGAAATGAGACCATGTTCTCCATTACAATGGAGAACTTCTTAGAAGGAGAAGTTGTGTCCTAGGCTATTACATACATGGCATTAGAAATCTTGCCATACCACACTATACTGCAGTACCTAAGGCTTTTAATGAAGTTATTGCTTTATGGGCCCCTGTTTTTTTATAATTGTAATTAAGTAGTGTAAGCTAAGAAAAAGTGTAAATACTTTTAGTGTGAAAATAATACAGATAGTAGCAAGCAAGTGGGGGAGCTATTTTTGCTTTAAATTAGTAGCAGATCAAATCACAAAATTCAACTGGGCTTGATGTGTTTTGTCTAAAAACATATATTTGCTTTTACTTCTCTTCTGTATAATGCAGCCAAATGCTAAAATGTGCACCATACACAATCTAAATAAGAAACAGATGAGGCATTTCAGAAACTATTTAGGGAGTGGTCAGCAGTGGATGGCTTTACAGAATTACTTTTTAGGGCTTGAGTAATTTAGCAGCTTCTGATAAAGTAACACTTGTTTCTGTGGATAGGAAACTGTAAGAAGAGGCCAGCAATCCAAAACTAGGTTTCATTTGAGGTTCCCAGGCTTTACTGGTTCTCATAAGAGGAAAAAGATACAAACTGCAGAACGTTTGGATTTGAACCTCTGCTCTCAATGCTGTTTAAATATTTAATCTCCTGCATTTAAAACTTGCCATCAGATAATTTTTTGTTTGTTTAAATACTTTTGTTTGTATTAACAATAGGCTCCTCATTGAAATGTATCTCCCACAGAAATAAATGCAGAAAATATTACAAATAGATCTATGAAGGAAGACTACACCGACAGCGTTTGTATTGCTCACAAACAGAATTACGACTGCATAGTAATCCTTTTGCAGTGCTGATGGAGAGTTACTTACCCAAATAATTTAAAAATAACCTCCTGCACCAGGTTGCAGAATCACCTCTTACCCCAAGGAAACATAGATAGTGAATATCAGAGACTAAGTAACTGATGGCGTCATACTCTGGGGACAAGAAATCAGAAATGCCTGGGTTGAGGTGCTATGCCAAGTGGATAAAGCTTGTAAGAGAAGAAGCTTATGATGAGTGAACTGTAAACTGGGAGCAAAGACAGTCATTTTGGTTTGTCTTTGTAAAGTGCTTAGAACTGGAGCCCTAGTACATGTTGGTAACTCTGAGGTGTTGTGGTAGTATAGATACTTACTGAGAAAGATGATGAATATGGGAATTCATGATTATGACTAATTATGGCAATATAACAGCATTTCCTATAATACTTTGAATGTTCTTGTATGAGTGTTTGGTTATGTATTTTAGAGTCTCTTTTGTTAAAGGGAGTCCTTGAATAAGTAGCAATATTTAGAGCATAATTTAAAAAAAACCCAAACAAGCAGCTTTCACTCTAGTGAGTATCTGCCCATATATGGATTTAATTGTGCAGCTAAATAAGTGCCCTCAACTTAAACAAAGACTCTGAAACATGTCAGGAAGCTTTGCCAATGTGGAGTCACAACATGCAGAGCTGTGATCCGTCACCTGCAGAGCAGCTGTAGCATACGCAATCCCGTTGATGTGTAAGAGTAACTTTGCCTCTTCTGAATGAAGATATTGGTTCTTAAAGCAATCCTCAGTGGTTCTGTTTTCCAGACTAACACAACACAGGGTTTTTTGGTCTTTTGGGGGGTGGGAGACCTCTCTTTAATTAGAAGCCTATTTCTGACTGAATGTCTGTCAGGACTGTTGGAGAATTGTTTTTCACTAGTCTAGAAAATGGTAGAGTATGTTGAGACTTTTTTTCCTTTGCTCTTGTTCCTGTTCTAAACCTTTTTTTCCTGCTTGTCTGTTTTCGTTTAAACAGGCTGATATGCAGGGAGCAGCCATCCACTCTGAATAAATTGCAGGCTTTGCTGAGCCCCTCTCAAACCTCCCATGAAACCGCCTGCTCCGCAACAGGCTCCCCAGCCTGTCCCACTATAGCAGTGGAAAGGTCCCTGCTCAGCATGCAGCCCGGCATTGCCCTCCCAAAGTGCTCACCTCTCGGCTAGACCCTGTAAGTGCACCTGGAGGAGCACCTCTGGAAAGATTGTTGTATCATCTGTCTTGGACACCTACCTTGGCAAGGGGTAGGTTGCCTTTTTCTTTGCTGATTGTGCAGCGAGGCTAGAGCACCAATATAGATTTGGATGCAAGTGTTTCTCCTTTGGGCTTCCTGTTGCACCACGTTCACTAAAGCGGAGAGAAGCAAGCGGTAGCATCGGGGTTCAAATCTAGAAAGGGTTGGGTTGGGTTGTGTTGGGTTGGGTTTGGTTTAGTTTAGTTTAATCACCCTTGGCCCTGGATTCTGTGTTCTGATCCCACTGTTGAGGAAGTCCACTTTACTGTGTCCAAAGTTTTCAAAGAGATACTGCGTTTTTCCAAGTAATGACAAAATTCCTACTTTCTCTCATACTTTTTTTAATTTGGATTTTTTTCCCCTAATGGGAAAATACGAAACACCTCAGAGACACTTCACTGGTTTTCATTTTAAAAGCCTTTTTCAGTATGTTTCTTATGTGGGAATAAACAAAAAAAAGCTATGAGATTACTTCAACAGTTGCTCGTGATATGCAAACGTATTTGCATGCTCTTTTTTTAACCTTGTTTTTAAGCCTATTCTTAAAACATCTGATTTCCAACAGAAATGAAAGAAAAAATTAAAAATATTGAAAGAGGAGGTAGAAATGCAGTTGCTTTTCTTTTTTTCTGAGGCAAGATTTCATTCCTCTGAAGACAGAGAGTAGGTGATGGTGAGGACAGCTGTGAATCATTCATCGTTGAGACCTTCAGTTGTTTGAGGAGATGCAGGGCCAGCACATCTCAGCTCATGGCTGATCTTAGGCCCCAAATCTCGATGCTCTGGAACAGCCTGCACCTTGAGAATATGAACAAGGAGTAGGTTCTTGAGGGAGAAAAGCAGCAAAAAAATGCATCTAGTTCAGGTTATCTGTGTCAGACCCGTGTCACCAGGCTCTCTGAGAAGAAGGATAGCATCTAGCAGATTTCTTGGCTAAAAAAATGGTAAAAATAGGCCAAGACCTTTCTTTTTTTTAAAAAAAGTAATTATATGAGTCGGCAGAAACCTGGAGTATCTGCCAGTTTGCAAATAGCACAGAGAGTTCAGCATTTCCCAAGTCATTTTTCTGGCAGTTCTCTGAAGCTGGATGATTTGTATCTGAGTCTGATCTCCCTTAGTGTCTGAAATGGCAAAAATGCATCTGACTAATCAATGACATTGGGATGGCCTTCTTGTGCTTATAAGCATATCAAGGGACTTCATCTCCCCGGCCTTGAGATCTGCCTGTTCTCCCTTGTGCTGGGAGCCTCATTGTTTCGTCATATTGTGGAGATGTTTCAGTGCCCACAGGAAGCATCAAAATTGCAAATTCTTCAACTTAAAAGGTATCTTAAAAAAACCCACCAACCAACCAAAGAAAGCACAAGTGTAACTATGTTTTTTTTTATCAGGACAGAAAAAATCATAACTCTTCTCAGACCCTGAATCAGACCCTCTGACCCATTGCTTTTCTTGTTTATGTCCTCTCATACCACTGTACCTATCTGAACAGCTAGTTTATCCCATCCTATGCTGCTTGATCAGTTTTCATTTTATTGGGCAGGGGATGTTTGTGTTCCTGTGCATCTTCCTAGACAGAGGGATGGGAGCTGTGAATTGTATGCTGCTCAGGAACAAGTCTTCTGGATGTGCATGCTCTGTGCATGCTCTAGCTCATCCCATGGCCAGTGCCCAGTGTCTGCATGCTCCTCTGCCTCTCCACTGTGGTCTCCAAAGGGCTCCTCAATGTGCAGCTGCAGAGGTTTTGACATGCTTCCCCAGTCACTGGGCTGCTGAAGTTGGGAACATTTTGGAAGGCACTGTGCAGTATCAGGGCATCCATATGGAGCACCCCAGGCATCATGAAGTATTATTTCCGAAAGTGCGATAGAAATTTCTCTGCCTAGATGGCTCCTGCTTCTGCAGCTGTTCTCCACGCTGCTGAGACAGTGAGCAACTGGGCTTTCGTTAGCCAGATAGTGCAGACTGTCAGTGTCTCCAGAGTCCATAATTACACTTTAGAGCCTGGCCACCTTTGTGGGAAATCCCCACCAAAACCATTAATCAGGCTGTAGAGTGAGGTTCACAATGATTCTTATTAATCTAGCATAGTGCTTCCCATTGCTAGCACTTCATGGCCTGTCTCTTTAACAGCAGTAAGCTGTCAGTTCTGCTTCTGTTAATCTTTCTGAGAAACTCAAAGGAAATATTTCCCGATTGAGGCAAGAGGAACCATTCAGGCTCACACGACCTGCAGCTTATTTTGGGCAAACAGATATAAATTCCTAAGGGGCTCATTGATCCTATATTAACATTTTTCCTGAGGTTGGACAAACTCAAAGTTATTGTGACCCTAAAGCAGCAAAACACTGAAATGTTCTGGAGATACATTGCCCCAAACATGTATGAAATTGTTGTGCGGTTTGTTTTTTTTTAAATTTGATAAGTCCTTTCTGTGCCAAATATGGGTGCTGCAGTGTTGAAATGAAGCTCAGATCTGGGCTGGTGATAGCTATAGCTAGCTTTAAAGTATAAATAGTCTGTATTTTGTATATTTAAAATAAAATTATCGCAGTCGTGTTTCTGTGTATATGGTCAAAGGCAGATTCTCATCACAGGCTAACGTGATTCCATTGACAAGTATGGAGTAACTATGGCTTTAACTTCAAATGTAATGAGACCAGGGCTGGGCTCTAAGTGTTCAGGTGAGTTCACAACAACAGACAAGCTGTGTGTGCCTAAAGTGGCACGGAGCTACCTTCTTTAATTAATTGAGTGACTGTCTCTTGTGAGCAGTGTCACCTACCACTGCCTCACCTCTGTAATGTAGGATAAAGAACAGCTGCAAAGGCCTGAAAAATCATAAATCCAAATTTGTACCTGTATGGTTACAGGGCATAGCGGATAAGTTAAAATATTAGATATTACTGAGTGGAATAACTGTAGATCTATGAACGAATTAACAGTCTCCACAAGGCACCAGTGATATTGTATGGAGGAGGATGTGCAGACAGGGAGATGACTAAATATAATGTTGAAAGATACATAGCATGAACTAAATGCATAGCACTACTAATCATTTGAGTTTGCATGCATACTTACCATATGGATGAAACACTCATTAAAATAAGTGCATGATAGATACTTGGTAGAAGAAATAATGAAAAGGAGTGCACGGTATCATGTATAAAGAGTGCATATAAGTGCCTATAAAGGAGAGAAAGGATTCTTTGGATAACAATCACAATGGTTTTGCCTTTTGATTAATGGCAGACCAGTTTGGTACCACCATAACAAGGAAAGCTGAAATCTGGGATGAAGGCAGCTAGATATGGTAATTCTGGAATCAGTAGTTTATAGAATTTAGAGGAGTCAGTTAAAATGGAATACCAGTGGCCGGATTGTTTCCCATCATGTAAAGGAATTGCATGCTGCTGAACATCACCTTCCCAGAGACCTGGGTGGGAGAGGGAGGCGGAAGCAATTTGCTGGGGCAGAAAATCCTGGGAGTGTTGGCTTGCAGGAGGAGTCAGAAGGACTGCACTCATGAAACCCCACATTTTTGTTGCTGTATGTCATCACAATTAGTCAATTAGTATTTGCTCTTTTTTTCCCTTGTTTTAAGGCCTGACCTAATGCATACTATATTTAAGCACTTACTGATGACTGGAGTATGCTCTGCAAAGTGTTTGTGTATATCTGAATTACTTATGCATTCAGGGGTAGTTTCTTTTATCCTCACAGATCTCTTCAATACTTCCTCACCGGATGTTGTTGGTTTGTTTTTCTCTTGAGCTGACATTAGAGATAAAAAGCAGTGCTGGATCTTACCTGTAGCCCAACAGTTTCTTGTCTGAAGTAGTGGCAAATGCAAATTAGATGGTTTATCAGTAGCTAATTTGCCATTCTTAATGTCATTCTGCAGATGGCTTCAGGAAAAGGGGGTTTGTATACAAGTAATGCCTACATCCTGGTTAATTCTAGATGAGCTCAAACAAAAGCTACTCACCCTTTAATGCTGGGAGGGAAATAAAGCCATGTATTTAAGCTCAGCAGCATATGCATAGCTTGGAGACAATGTATGTGCCAGGCCTGTATGCAGCAACAGGACGAAATCTTCTCCCTTCATGGTGTGAGGATATTGGGGCCCTGTAGGACAGTTTTCAAGTACTGGGAGAAAGTGTTGAATGATGGGATGGATGGAAAAGATGTGGCACAACTTCTGTGGCAGGGCAGCGATGAGAAAGAGGTCCCTGGGACACCTCCTGAGTAACATGCATGGGGCAGGGTCCAGCGAGGAGCGGAAAGGAGCAAGAGAAATCCTGGTCCCGTCCCCCACCCCATCTCCCAACCAGCTATGAGCTGATGTCCCAGTCTGGCCTCAGCTCGTCCCTGTCCCCACAGAGGTACCTGATGCCCTGGGCTGGGGCTGCCCCCTGACCTGCACTGCTCCCTGGCTGGGGTGGTGGGAAGTGCCCAGGCCCCCAGGGAACCCCCAGCCCTTGCTGCAACCAGACAGCAACTTCTTTTAAATTGTGTTTGTGTCTGTAATTAAATCTCTAAATGACTTCTGGCTCTTCATCAATGCCAGGATTTGAAAAGGAGAGAGAGAGACAACTTGTGGGGTTTGGTATGAAACCTTCAGGTCATCTTGTACCAAATGTAAGATCAGATAGGTCTAAACCTGACTGATAGCTTTGAAGAAGCAATAGATAAAAGCATCCACAGTCTATTTGAAGAAAAATTGCCATGAAGAAGTTACAGTATGGCCAAGACAAATAAAATTATTCTTTGAAAGATGGTGTAAGCTAGAGGAGAAGAAGGAGGAGGGGTTTGAATGCCAGAAGCAACCTGAGGTTATGTTTGTGAAGTCTCTGCAAAATCATAAGGAAAATATAAAGAGATGAACTCAGAACAATGTCAACTGTGTCTGTGAAAAAAAGCTTAAAAGAGTGGAAACATTCAAAGGAAAACAAGAACAAATCAACAGCGCTAACCAGTCTGGTATGTAGGGATTGACAAGAACAGGACAGAAAACCCCATAAACAGTTTTCATTTGGGATTATGCTTCATGTGGTGTAACTGTAGCAAACAAGAAATGTTACTGTTGTTTGACAGACTTGACATCTAGCAAAATATTTCCCAGCATATGAATAATAGCTTAGCAATATGCTTGTGAATGAACAGATCGAGGTGATGAGGTAGTAGTTTTCCAGTGAAAGTAAAAGGAATGTTTCTGGAAAACCTATAGAGTTCAAAGAGGCATCTTTCTATGCTGTAATTTCTAAAGAAAGCTAGCTTAGCAACGTGGTTCCCTCTTGCTGAACAGCAAAAATGAAAATAAAAACTTGATAGCTTAAAAGGAGGAGGCAGGCTTGCTCTCAAGCAGGAGGGCTACAGCTTTGTGTGCAGGGGCACCTGGCCAGGTTCAATTGGTGCCCTCACAGGGTTTTGACTGATCTGTTGGGACTGTGCTTGTGCTTCTTATAGCACAAATGTTCAGGTGCTAAATAATTTGTATAGCATCAAAACTGGAGATGAGAAAAGACATTTTGGTCTTTCTCCTGCTGCATAAAATGCATATCTATATGTCAGTGTTTTTTTTTCCTGTTCTAATCAGGGAGATTATTTCACCATTTCCATTGAGTGTCTCTCCCAGGGATGGGAAGAGATAAACCTCTGTGGCTTGCCTGGCATTCAGCCCTCCATTCTTCTTTGATTAATTTTCCCCATTTTTTTTCATCTCTTATGTATTCTAATTCCTTTCTGCAAACCCCTCAAAGCATTTAGCATCCACTGCATGATTGCTTGGTCCACACGTATGTGCTCTGCTTTCTTTGCATAGTAATCTCTATAGCCCTGTAATCTCTGTGGCTGCCTAAACTAAACAACTAATTGTATTCATTTGCAAACTGCTCTGATGACTTGGTCCACTGAAAAAGAGCATTAAGAGCAGGTGGTGAGCTGTGATTGCTGTTTCTGATTGGAGAAGAATTATACACATCTTTATTTTTATTATCTCTTTCCTCTGTCTTCCCACCTGCTGTTGGGTCTGGTCTTAATACTGCAGCAGAGCCTGCCTTTTTTTCTCTCTCTGCACTTAGACATGGAGATAATGCTACAGAGGGGCCCTAGTTCTCAGCTGCTGTACTAATTGCACGATTGACATTGAGGTACTAGGGCAAAACGCTGATTGAGAACCAGGGGAAGACGTAATTGAATGAATTAATGATGGAGGGAAGGATTAAAATTGTGCTCCTAGCTTCCAGCCATGCAAAATATATTGAGAGCAGTATTTTAACAAGAAGAATGAGAAAAATGCTAAACCACTGAGATGCCCGAAGGGCTTGGTGGTTATCTCAAGACTGGGTACAGTCCCTGGGTATAGGGAAACTCAGCTCTCTGAGCTGGATTTCCAATGTCATCTGTTCCAAGATGTGAGCGGACAGGACTCGCTACTTGCTGGGACACTCTAAATCCACAGCAGAGTAAAAGGTCTGTGTTCTTCATGCTGCTGAGGTTTGGCACAGAAGAGTCTGCTAAACAGAGGTTTGGCCCTTGGTGTGCCTGCAGCTCAAGGAAATCCCGGTTATCTGTGGGCCACCTGCAAAGTGCAAATGGGAATCCTCCAGAAACAGAGCTATTAAAAGCCAGAGGTTCCTGATGAGAGTATAATAGTTAATTGTTATTATGTTTCTTTTCATGGAAGTACTGCCTTATGATCTGGCTCAGTCAGTGTGAAGAGGAGGTCATGGCTGTGTTCCTGTTAAGTTCCTTATGTGCAGAAGGCCCAAAATGTAAAACCTGTGAAGAGCTTTGTAACATCTCGTTGCCTTTAGACCTTGGTACAGATTATGTCAATTTTCTAAATGGTCTTATCTTACTAAATCAAGTCTTCTGGAGTCTGTTACACTATGTAACTGTTTGCTGTTGCTTGGTGAGCCTGTGTTAAGCTATGAGAGCCACAAAACAAAAATTACACTTAAGGGTTGAAATCTATCTTACTTTCCTTAGGGTTGAATGCATAACCTGGTGTTACAGCTGTAGCTAGGCTTAGCTCCCCAAAATTCAGGAACACTTGCATGCCCAAACAGGCTGCCCTGATCTGCACTGTGTATCCAAGTAGGCTCTCAATGGCTGTCTGGCGTTGTCATCCCCAAGTTTTTTCTTTGTGAGCAATCCACCTCTGTCTCAGTTCACAGTTTGGACACCAAGGACCTAATGCTGGACTGCTTTCAAGTTTTCCTCTCCTGTATGTTTCGGGTGTAAGTTGGGCAGTCTGTTTTTGGGCAATGAAGCCAAAAATACAGGTGGCTTGACTTAATTTTCTCTGCATTCCTTTTCTGAAGTGCATTTTTGTCTTCAGAAAGAGGGACACCTTCATGCTTTAACAGCACCACAGAACGTGTAATCAGATGTGTCTAGTTACAGAACAGATACCGCTTAAGAGCTGTTGCTTGACATTTTCTTGCACGAATATGAAAAAGGAATAGTGAGCAGGATATTTTTTGTTAAGTGTACAAAAGCATCCCACTACTATTTTAAGCTGAGTATTTAAAGCATTCAGTGAGCCCCAGGGAGAGGAAGAGCTTTCCATTCATAACCACCTGCAGCCACCTTTGAGCTTTTTGCATGAACTCAGGTAGCTGACAGAAATGCTTCAGTCCTTTCAAAAGGTGAGCCAGGATCCACTGCCCTTTGTTGCGGTCTCAGCTTTCTTTTTTTCTAATGAAGACAAATGTTTTCTAAATTAACATACACTGTAGTAACTACATTCTTTTGGTGAGGGAACAATCAGGAAATTGCAAATGAAGGTAATAAAAGAAAATATAGTAGCTCTTACGTACCTTGCAAATCTAATGAAATTAATTTTACTGGTTTCAGTTTTAAAACAGTGAAAGAAGAGCTGCGGCAAGACTACACTTTGCATCAGGAGGGAAGGTGGTGGTAAATCTGAGCTGCAGAAACTGTAATGCTCTGTTCGCAGGAACGGGGCTGCTTGTGGCAAAGCATTGGCTTGAGTAGATCCTGTGTAGGAGACTGGTTGCTTTTTAAATAGCTGTTTGTGCCTTGTAGAGCCACGATGGGTAGCTATGCCTGGTGGTACACAGGGAATAGGAGGGAGGTTGTGTCACTACAGTGGGCCAAGCAATGTCAGCTGGAAGCCCTTTGTGATCAGAAGAGCAGCCCAGGTAAAGGATAAGTGATGGGAGAAGGAGGAACTGGACCCCGTGCTGTGGCCAGGGGACTAGCAGGCAGACTGGGCATAGATCGAGTCGGTGACATGGAGGATAGCTTTTCCAGAGACTGGGAGAAGTCAAAATTCCTTGGTGTCCCACTGGGGAAAATGACGAACTAAAAAAATTCCTGAACATGTGCAGCTCTTGCTGCTGCTGCTTTGGTTTGGGAAGCCAGTGCTTGCCACTGTGTGCGCAGTTAATTTGTACGGATGGGAATCAGAAAAACGGATGGGCTCTTTTTGGAGGTGATAATTTCAGAGTTTTTTTCTCTACTCACTGCCTTTGTTTCATTCCTGTTTCCAGTTGGTGCATGCAGAGGATAATGGCAGGGTGCAGGACAGTGGATCCGTGAGAAGGGGTACTGCAGGTACTTTGGGGCACCCACAGCCCACATAGCCTGGGAGCATCCCTCAGGCCCCCAGGGGGAGGCCAAGGGAAGTCTGCAAGTACTCAGCATGATGCACTCTCAGCATCCAGTAATACTGGTAGTGAAGGGTTTTTCTGAGTCGGAGGATTATGTGTAATCCCAGCTTGGGACAAAGGGCTGCTGTGGGCACTCTGGGACAGAGCCATGCAGCTTTTAGAGCATGGGAGCTGCTGAGCTGGATCAGACCTCTGCTCTGCCTGATCCTGGTCCTGCTTGGCATCAGAGACCTTTGGTTCAGGGAGAGTAGTAAGAAGCTTGCTGCAGGTAAGGATGAAACGGGTGGCTTGAGACTGAGCTAATGGTTCCCTGCAAGGAAATCAGGGGCTTGCAGTCATTAGAGAGTCTTGTTTCTTCTACTGAAACCTAGCTGTTCTTGTACGCTGATATCAGTGTCCTGTCCTCTTTTGAAACCTGCTTCAATCTTAACCTCTGGTGTTTGGCACAAAGTTCCAGTGGATTAGCTGACATTTTATGTTCAGTTTTAAATTGCCAGACCTTCACCCCTCTGACTGTTCTCTTATTTCACAGCACAAGAGGGAGAAGAAGCCTAGGCATTTTTGGCCTAGTGTCTGTGGGCTCCTCACTGCTTTATGCCATCTTTTGTTTTTCATTGCTGTCTTTTCAAAGCTTCCTTAATCTTTTTGTTTCCTATTTATCTAGCATTTGCCCCTGGTTTATGTCATTATTGTTGCGCTCTCTGACCTTCATCCTCTCCATCCCTCATTGTAAATATTTTTCTTTATAGTAATTTTAGGATTACTAAACACAGTTTCATTAGGTGTATGATTGGATTTTTATAATGCAGCATATTAATGAATGTGTATTACTGATATTCCTAGAACCTGTATTCTTGAACAAAGACCCCACTATGCTAGCAACTTTATAAATGCGTGATGGAAATGTCCTGTGCCTGGGAGAGCTAGTAAGTATGAGACGAGCTGGGTGCAGGCAGGGGCTGCAGCAAGCAAGGGGGTGGGGTCACTCACAATAGCAGGGGGTCATCAAGCCACAGCTATTGCTATTTGTGACGGAGGTGTAACAAGAAATGGGTGGTGAATGAGCAGGTATGAGTTACAAAAACTTCTGGCTTGAGAGACATGAACAAAGGCAGGAGTGGTCCCAGGTCTGTACCTTGTCCCACGTAGCAGAAAGTATGCAAACAATCTAGATGAAATTGATCCTGTGCACGTCTTACCACTGCCCACTGTCAAAGTCAGACAAATGCAACATCTTTTATGGTATTCATCAGACATAGTAATATTCAAGTTCTAATTTATGAAATTAATGTACTTTGTAGATAGATGAAAGATGGTGATCTACCGAATAACGTTGTACTCATTCTCTGTTGCATTGACTCATGCTCAAGAAAGAAGTTTCTCAAACTTTTTTGGTTTGCTTCCTCAGATTCATTCATCGTATCTGTCTACAAGAAGAAATGTCTTTTGTTTGAATTACAAGTGTGCATATCTTAGCTGCTGGGCTAAGCAGGGTATTTTTGCTATGTTGTGGGCAGTGGATTTCTGCTTCAAGGTAAGTGTGAGTATGTGTGTCACTAATTCATTAGCAGTTGGTATCTTCTCAGTTCTTATAACGGTGATCTGAAGACCACAGTTAACCTCTGAACCAGTGTATTGGGCAGCTGATTTTTGAAGTGTCCTCCAAGAGAAGTCTGCAGATGTGAATAGCGTGAGATCTAAGTAAAATGTCTAAAAATGTAAAAAATGAGATGCACAGCCTGTGCAGGGTGGGAATGAGCTGAGAATGAAACTGGGCTGAGCAGCAAAATGGAAACCTGGCACCATTGCTGCTCAAGGAAACCTTCCCGGGCCACTGTGTTGGTGTGAGCCCAGTCAATCCTCTGGTGTCTGGAATTTTTTCTGTCTAGAACTGACATGAGCAGGGAAGATCAGGATTCAAATGCTTGGGGTACCACATCTGTCTCCAAGAGGACTTTCAAGAAAAGGCCAGTGATGCTGGCTGTCCCGTAAGCTTTTCATTAGCTGACTCACTTAGCACTGGGAATAAACAGGGAACTGAATCAAGCTGGGCCTGTCTTGGACTTTTCCCCTGAATCCTATTTTTAGCTACACAAATGCAAATCAGAAATACTTTGCTGAAACTGGTGAGGTACTTTATAATTTATTTGTCAAACTGGTGCGAAATTTCTGAAGCACGCGGTTCCAAAATAATATCTGCTGCTGCAAAATGTCCACTCCCTCTGGACAGTGAAGGCTATTCAGCTGCACCTGAGGATGTGATGAGCTGCCGGGACTGGGAACATCAGTCAGCGATGCAGACGTGAATGGTGTGTGCTTTCCGTGAAATGTAAAGGCAGAAAATATTTAGTATCATTAAAAGAACAAAGCTGACATATTAAATAATCAGCTTGGTAAAATCCATTTTACAAAGGGTCTGCTTCTGGAAATTAGGTGTTAACATTTGGTAATAAAAGGCTAAATATGGGAAAATCATAAAACATTGCTGTGAATGTTGTGAAAGAAAAACAAGCAGTGTCTGTAAAGTCAGCTACAGGCTATAGGTCAGCACTGGCACTGAAATAAACAGCCTCAATATCCTCAGGTTTTCACTCTTGTCCATGCTCTACTCTATCCTGTGTGCTCACACAAGCAGCAACCTGAATTGAGAAGCGGATCAAAATCAAAAATAACACTTTTTCCATGGGAAGCTTGGTTGGTTTTAGCTTACTCCTAAAGCTCAGAATGAACCTCATACACATGGTACATAACAACTGTGTATTTTGGGACTGCTGTTGGCTTTATACTTTCATATACGGGTGTATATAGTTTTACTTAGGTTTTTGGCAGATGCCTGGCACTTGTAAACAGTGCTTGTTCCGAGCGCCCTGTGCCGTGCTTGCCTCCCTAGCTGCAGTTTGGAAGCTTTCTCTGAATATCCTGTAGCTTCTACTCTGTTAGTGAAACACGGGTTGCTCTGGAAAGCAAATTATGCCATGAAATAATGCTTCATAGCAATCCTTAGTACTAAGCCTTTTACAAACTGTCAATATTTAGGACATAGAGGCTTAGTTTCATCTGTGAGTGAGGCCAGAGATGAAGAGAATTTGCGAGCAGAAGAAAACGAGTGGGCTGGATCGTGCGCTCAGAAAGCTCCGCAGTGTCCGTCCCTGCTCCTGCTTGCAGCACAGCACCAGGTAAGGGATGAGGTTTTCCCTCTATCCAAGGTGGTTGTAAAGATGTTTTGAGATGTGAGTTGACTGAAAGAGGAGGCAAAGCACAGGTTAGTGTAGCACAGAGTGTAGCAATCACCTGCTCAGGATCTAAATTGGTCATGGTATTAGCTCTCTGCCTATGCCTGCATAGTTTTAACGTGTAGAATAACTCTTTTTTGGGCTACTGACTCATCTGGGATTTTTGTGGTGCAAAGTTTGGATTAGGAATGGAGAAAAGAAGACTGACGTCTTTCTGTTTGTAATTTCTTCTCTGCGACTGCTTTTATGTCTGGCTTTCTGGTGTTTGAGGTCTTGTATCTTGATGTATAACCTGGCACAAGTAGCCCTCCTATTTAGGTTTGCACCTGCAGGATTACCTGGGTTGAAGAGATGTGTGTAGGAATTGCACTGTCCTGAATTCTGCTCTGTGCAGAAACTCAGTTTCTCCATCTTCATCCCCTGCTTCCCTTGGGCTGTGGACTTAAAGCTTGTTATAGCAGTATGAGGTCCAACAAGCCTCAACAGGCTTTGGGGTAGGACATTGCAGCCAGGAATGTAACAGCAGCATCACTTGTGCTTCCTTCTAAATTAGAATAAGTCTATGAAACAGAAATTCTCTGTGAACAACCTGCCCTCTGAATTTAACTGTTTGAGGGCTAACACCTCTCCCTAAGAGATCTATTTCCCTACCTTTGGTTGAGCCTTTCTGGCTTTTTAATGTCAGTCATTGTTTACTGAAGTGTCTCTTCACTTCATCATCTCCTATCAGTTGAGTTGTATAATTTTATTCGGGTATATTTCTGATGGTTATTATTCCCAGTGATGCCCTTGCAGTTATTAATTTGGCTCTGTATCTTTCAACCTTTCACTGCTTGCTGAAATGCTGCTAAATTCACACAGCCCGTACTGTCCTCTCCTTGCTGCATCTGTAATGTTATTCTTCCTGCCTTTTACAGTATATATGCCGGTGGCCTTTTGTCAGAACACTGGTACTGACACCTGGTGAAACAAGAGAGAGTAATTACACTTCTATGAAATAATAATACCTGTTTTATATTTCTGAATGTAAAATACACTTACAGGCAAACATTAGTACTTTGCCTACTTATAATTGATGGCTATACCAATTATGGTTGTTTTTCATTTGATAGGGAGAGATTGTTTGTTTGTGCAATATAGTTCTGGAGACAGTGGGAGTTACTGGGCTGCAGGGCAAAGCCCAAACAGGATTAAGCCACACAGGGTGGAAAGTTTCCTGAGGATTTGTCAAGGGGAGCAAATGGGTAAGAGTGGAAAGATGCATAAAAAGTTTCTCATAGATCATCACTTGCAGGGATGACACCTTGTTGTGGTTTAACCTCAGCCGGCAACTGAGCACCACACAGCCGCTCGCTCACTCTCCCCCCTCCCCCATGGTGGGATGGGGGAGAGAATCAGAAGAGTAAAAGTGAGAAAACTCGTGGGTTGACATAAGAACAGTTTAATAATTAAAATAAAATATAATAATAATAACAATAATAATAATAATAATAATAATAATAATAATATACAAAGCAAGCGATGCACAATGCAATTGCTCACCACCCGCCGACCGATGCCCAGACAGCCCCCGAGCAGCGGCCCCCCCGGCCAGCTTTCCCTAGTTTCTGTACTGAGCATGACGGCACATGGTGTGGAATGTCCCTTTGGCCAGTTTGGGGCAGCTGTCCTGGCTGTGCCCCCTCACAGCTTCTTGTGCACCTCCAGCCTTCTCAGTCAGTAGAGCATGGGAAACTAAAAAGTCCTTGGCTAGTGTAAGCATTACCTAGCAACAACTAAAACATCGGTGTGTTATCAACATTATTCTCATCCTAAATCCAAAACACAGCACTGTACCAGCTACTAGGAAGAAAATTAACTCTATCCCTGCCGAAACCAGGACACACCTGCACATATCCCGTCTCTCTTTTTGCTTGTCACTGAGGTGCGGGCTTAAGAAAGGACATGCTGTAGTAAAAAGCTGTGCTACAGCTGGAGGGCTGCATCTGTAAAACTTGGGGTGGAGAGAAATCCACTTAGAAGGGTAAAGGCATGGCTGTGTGCACTGCACCTTGGGGAAAGGCTGTCAGTTTTGAGGTAACTTGTATTAAAGTATCTGTCAGAAGAAAAGCTGAAGCAAAACTAGCAAACTGTCCAACCTGTCTGAATGCAGCCCTATAGAAAAAGCAAAACAAGCATACTGTCATTATCAAGTGCTTTCATGACAGGAAGGGAGGGTCAATTAACAGCAGAACATCTAGACAAAGACCACAGATAGACCTAACAGTGGTGCTTCCCATGGTTTACAGAGGACAACTGAGGCCTCCAAATGTTTACAGAGGTCTGGAGATATGTTACTAGCAATAGGACAAAGGCTAGCTCCTGCAGATTAATTAATTTTCATTGTAATAAATCTTGCTTTATTAAAAAATGTCTGAAATTTTGTTAATTGTAAAGATACATGTTATGAGACATGCCAATGCTACATCAGGGATGCAACCTCTGCATTGACAGCTTTGACAGGTAATGAGCGGCTGCCTACACTGATCTTCTGTCTGAACAGTTTGTATTGGACTGGGTGAAGAAGCACCGAGTGAGCTCAGTTAATAAAAAGGAAATGATCAAAACTGAGCAGGCTCATTTTTGCTGGAACAGTTTAAGGACTGTTCATATAAACAGCTCAAATGGATGGAGAGGTATATAATCTCTGGTGGGAGGCATGGTGACAAGCTGTTGAGGCAGTGCTGGCACACAGCTTCAGGTGGGAGAGGAACTGTACTGTCAGAGAAACTGGATTATCGAGTGCCATTTCTGTGTCCACCCTGATAATAGCAACCCTGTTTGTAGTGTTCCTGCTGCTGTTAAGACTACTGTTTATCACAATGATGTTAGTGGATCCTGGAGGCAATTCTGCAGCTTGTTAAAACAGGGGTTGGTGTCTTTTTGTTGTATTACACATTTAAGCAGAAGCTCCTTATAAGCCACATACATACCCTTCTGACCTTAATTTCATTGCTTTTGTTACTGCTTCTTGAGAGCAGTCACTTTAATTTTACATGATATGTTATAGTCAGAGTATAAATATCTATATCATTCTATGTAGTTGCAGGAAAAATTGAGCCGTAGAAGCTCTGGGGGAATACAACTCCATATGGACTCAGAGTAAAAATTTCTTGAAGTCCATAGTTATTTGACTGCTCTAATCTAAGACTCTCTTCTCATGAGTTTTAATAGTTATGCCAAAAAATCATAAATCAGCATGGTTGTGATCTCCTTGGAATGTCTTCTCTGGCCTGTTGGATAAGAAGCAAGAAGAAGATGGTAAGCATTAGTATCTATAGCTGTTATGTTAACTGGCTGTGTTCTTATGGCAAATTCAGCACTGTGGTATCCTTTTTACGTGGTGTTGGAATATCTGCTATGTAGCACCTTAGCTTTTGTTTTTCCCAGTGACCTGTTTTTTGCTTGTCTGCATTTCCTACCTAAAATACACTTTAGCTAGTGTAATTCTTGCTGACTTTTCCTGCTGCTCTCTGGCTGTTCTTTCCTCTGAAAAATGTAATGCTGAAATTAAAATTCCTCATTTCTGCTACCTTGGGGGGGTGTTGTTCTGAGATACTGTCCTGAAAGTAGTAGTGGAAGAAACTGTGCCTTTTCATTAGGTCTGTATTGGCATTCTGAATTAATCCTAGCAACAGAAATGAGCCAGCATGTCAAGGATGATATGCCGCTCTTGCGCTGGCTTGTGGAAGAGCCTGCTAATGCTGCTCGGTGATGGTTATTCTTTCTGTGCAAGGGAACCTGCTTTTATTTCTGTGTTGAATGAGAAGACATTGCTGAATGTGCACAGTTGAGGGTGGATGGGGTAGAACAATTCTAGGTAAATCTGCTGGTTTAAACCTGGGGCAGGCAGTGGGTATAGCCACTGTTTTCATAGCTGCCACCAAAATAGATCTGGTTTTCCTTTTTGGATTCCAGCTGGACTTTGCATGGCTGCCTGCAAGTGTATTGTGTTTGAACTGGATGGTCTATGACCACAAAACTTTATAACGCAGCTCTGTATGGTTGGCTGAACTTTACATAGTAAATGTTTCAACAATGTCCGAGAGGTTAGTATAGGGCACAGCCTGCTGTAGAAGCCATCTCCAGGGTGAAATGCAATGTCCATCCAGTTACTGACGTTTCTATCACATTGTTTTGAATACCAGGACTTAAGCTTTGGCTTATAGTACTGCAAAAGCCACAAAGAGAAAGCAATAGAGCAGCATGTAGGGAGCTGCGGTAGGAGGCGAGGCCATCTGCAGAGAATCAAATACTTGAGTAATTCATTAGGTGATTCATCCTGTGATGGTTCTTTGGATCTGTAATAAGAATTAGTACTTCTCCTTATGCAGAGGAGGGAAAAATTAATTCAGAGTTTCTAGCAAAGCATAAGAAGTGACTTTGAAGCCTTGTCAAATGTTTCTATGGTTTAGGGATCCAGCACATGGGGGCAGTTTATCAGTCTGGGCCAGGTGAGGGACTGCCTTGAATGAAGTCATCTTGATCAGCACTGGAGTCTGCTGATAGAAAGATGTGAGCAAAGCCAAATATGTGCCTGCTTCTAGTTTCCTCTTTGATGCTGGCTTCAGTAAGATGCTCAAAAAATACAACATACAGTAGTCTCGTTTGTACTAAAGCAGTCAAAGGACACAGGTCAACTTCAGATGGTGACCTCTTCCGCTGCTGGCAAAAGATGTTGCATTTCTTTACTACAACAGGCAGCAAGGTAGATCAATTGGAACAGAGCTCTCTACTTCTACTCAAAAAGCAGAAACTGTTATGTGCATAAGAGAAAATCTTTCCAGTTCATTAACAAAGAAAGAAGGGACCTCTTGGTCAGACTGTTGGATCACTCCAGCTAATATTGACTCTCTCAGCGGTACAGATTGGGGTATTCTGTCCTTTCATCCCTCTTATATCAGATCTGTACCTTCCTCCTCTGCCTGAAGCTGTGGTTCTAATCTTTCTCACTTTCAGGAGATCCCAGCAGAGTCCTCACCGTCATTTCAGATACTTTTCTGACTGTACTTCTTAACCTGTCACTCTCTTCCACATACATGGGGCCTTACTTCTGAGGGTATCGGTGCTCATCTTGATTTCCCAGTTTGAGACTTAAAGGTTTGTAGTTTTTGGAAAACCTTCAGTAAAGTAATTGTGTGCTTGAACAATCATTTGAAAATATAAGTCATCCTCAGTCAGTAACTATGCGCATGCTTTTTGTAATATATTTTCAAAGCAACTTTAAATAATGTAGCTTCTACAGTCTCAGGCTTTCATACACAATGATCCTGAGTGAGTTTGGTCAGTGGCTCTACAGTTTTATAGACTGTTTTTCAGCCTTTTCTTTTTTCTTTTTTTTGGGGGGGTTGTTTTTGTTAGTTTTTGTTTGTTTGGTTTGTTTTTTTGTTTTTGTTTTTGTTGTTGTTGTTGTTGTTTTTTGAGGGACTGTCCATTTTAGTGCTTCATCCTCCACTTTTATTCCTACAGAGCTTTATTCACATCTGCAGCTTCTTTAGCTGTTTCTGTTCTGTGCCTCCTCTCCAAGTGCTGTCTGACACCACAGGGCATCCCCTGTCAATGCAGCGAATGCAGCGCTCCTGCTTCCTTCCCGCAGCTCTGCCTTGCTGCTGCCTGCCCTAATGGTGCAGGCCTCCAGCCTTGAACATATGTTGGTCCTTTCTGTCCTGAACCTGTATAAAGAGGGAGTCCCTGAATCCTCCTGCTTCTTCAGAGAAGCCATGACTTCTGTTAATCTTCTGGCAGGATTTGTGCTCCCTGCAGCCTGGCTTCCTAGCTATTGCCCCATCTTCATCTCTTACACCTCTGCCATTCCTCCTTCATGCCCTTTTCTGCCTCTGTCTTCACCTCTCAGGCTGAGGTCCTTCATCTCTTAAGAGTCCTCAAGGAAGGCAGTGTGTTGTGCTCCTGAAATATGAGTGCCTTGATTTTTATTTATTTTTGGCCAAATGTTCATTCCTTATCCTCTTTTACTTCCACCTTCTGCATTTCTGCTCATCTGTCCAAACCAAGCCCAGGCTCAGAGCACATGTCAGAGGTATCCCAATCCTGTCTCAGGCTCCTTGCCTGAATCCCAGCATATCTGTTGCACTTCTCTCCCCTCAAAGCTGGGGTTGCTCAGACAGAGAGTTGTGGTGTTGTCCTGTGATATAATTCATTACACCTTTGCACTCACATCTTCTGTGGAGAGATGCCGTCTCTCTCTGTTGCATGATGGTATTCAATGCATTGCTCTCACCGTAAGGCACTGGTGGATGTTGCTTTCAGGTTTGGCTAAACCTGTTCGTTTTGGGCAGTGTTCACTGGAAATCGTGTGGTCTCAGCCAGCTTCTCTACCAGTGGTAAAAAGTCAGCATGCTGCCTGAACAGCACAGTGTGGTGGTGGTTTATGACTGTTGGGATCTGCTCTCCGAGCTGTTCTGAGCATACTTTATGTTTCTAAAACCAGCCAGTCTTGTGTCCTATTCTAATGAGATTTGGGGGAAAAAAAGAAGAGGTTTGATAATGAAGATTTTGGGGTATTAAACACATTAACACTTGAAACCTTTTTTACCTGTTCAGTTTTTGACCTTAGGGAAATTTTCTGAAGATGTTAGCTGTTTGCACAACAAACTTATGATGATAACAATTTCTTACAAAGGAGGGAACAGATCTAATATTTGCTGTGTGTGATTGTAACTGAGTGTGACTTGTATTAGATTTTGGTGCAATTTGGCAAGTTTTATGCTGATTCACTTTGGATACGGGAGGGCTGAAAACTATTCATGCCAACCTGAGTGTGCTGGATGTGAGTCATTGCCTGATGGTCATTGCCTGGTCTGGCTAAGAAGGATATTTTCTATGAACTGAGTCTGTGCATCTTTGAAAATTACCCTTTTACATATTCATGAAAATTAACCTAAATTCATTGCAGCTTTGCAATGAAAGTGAATTGCATCCTAGGAAGTGCCATATGGCCTGTGCTTTTATATTTAAACAATTACTGCATCAGAAATATAATGCCTCAAAACCTGCTCTCAAACCTTTGGAAGAATAAATCACTTAACTGCCACTGTGGACATGTAAGTGCTGTGTGAAGTCCCCTGCAGGCTTCTTGAAGTCTCTGTTTGGGAGCACATCAACATGTGGTCCTGAGCAGCTGTCTTTTTTGGGTCTTCAACCCATTTCCAATGACCCCCCTTAAACACTGGTCTGGGTGTAAGGAGCAGAGTTGGTCAGCTTGATTTTTGTGGGGAGCCAAAAGTGGGGATTGTCTGATGTTTAATGATGGGCCAGTTCTGGGGATGACCTACTCTGTGACACTCGAGCCACTTATTGCTCTGGAAACAGCATCTAAATCTATCCCCTCTGCTTGCTTCACGCAGTCCTGCTGTACTGCTAGACAAAGATCAGTTTTAGCATGCCCAAGCCATGGGCAAGACCCTCTCAAGCCTCTTCTGGCTGCTTCGAGTAGGCTGCACACAGGGCTTTTCAGAGGCACAGCTATATTAGCCATCAGAGAATATTCTGCCTCAGGGATGGAGTTGAAGTCTCCTCCTGATAGGCATGCAGCAGTATTTTCTGACAGTAAGACTATAAACTATATCAACACTTGGCTGGAAAGTCACCATGATAGATGCTGCTGTATATTCAAATGTGCCTGAATTTAATTTAGACCTTGCTGGGGAAATAAACATCATCATCCTTAAATAGACACTAGACTATGAAACTAGTTTCCCTGAATGGATTTAAGGGAGCTAATTTCTTGTTGAACATCTGGCCTTTTAGGTGACTGGCAGCGGTTAACTGTGATGCACTGGTTTTCAGCGAATACTGTCTCATAGGAAGTGTGGAGCTGGTGCAAACCTGCGGCATCAGGCCCTAAAATAGCATTCCTGTTCTCTGGTAAAGAAGTGAGCATTTTGTAATTGCAGATTGGCATGAGATAGTGCACTTTTTTTTTTTGACATTAAGGAAAAAAAATCATATACCTCTGTGTTAAGAGGATTAATTAGTTACTGGATGCAAGCCATTAGTGTAAAATGCTAAATATTATTCTTCTGGAGAGTATATCAGCTAGAACAGGCCAAGCATTGGAGTGTATGTATGTTTGCCTCTTCTCCCATGGACTAATTCATTAGAGTAATTACTATTTGAAATCTCCTAGAGAGATATGTACATGGAGAGGGAAAAAAGGCTTTGGCTAAAAATTAGCTTTATGGAAATCTTTTTTCCAGCTGGCTCTATTCTCAGTTCTTCATTCCACTCGGAGTTGCTTCTTCCCTTTCACAACTGATACTGGTAAATCGTTTAGTAAAAGCACTAATGTTCTGTCACAGCAGAGACAGAAGATGAGAGAAAGGATGTTTCTGCCCCTCCTTGCTTATGTCTGCTGTTGCAAGCTAAATAGCTGCCTTCTTGCAGGCATGCAGGGAGCTGAGGAGAAGCGGAAAGGGGAACCACCACCTGTCATTCCCACTGCGCCCACTCAGCTTGGGGTAGGTGATGGACAGCTGTGAGCAGGGTGTTCTGCTAGTTTCTGTTTTCTCCTGTACTGGCTCAGGATGCTTGCAGTCACCTCCTGCATGACTCTCCCAACAGTTAGCCTTCTCTGAAGCTCCTTACTCGCCCAAGGTAGCTGTTTCTCCCCTTGAGTTTCAGTAAGTAACTAGCGCCCTTCCTCTCTCATCCCTGCTCAGCTGTTGGAGATGCTTCCCCAGTAGCCCACCAGGTTGGGATGGAGTCCTTCCATTCACTTTGAACTGCAGCTTTAAAGATGGAGCGACCCCACCACATCCTTTAAAGGACATAAGGAAAATTTATGAGTCATTTTTAGATTCTAAAAACTTGCCACAAAGCCATCCTTGGTGAGACTGGATGTGACAGTTGCAGCACTCCAGAGAGGATTGAAGTGGGATGAAGAGGATGGGATTGAAGCGTTGCCCTGGTGTGAGCACCGGGACACAGTGGTCTCTGCCATGGGAAGAGCTGCTGCTGTTGTCTCCCAGGAGTGGCTCTCCATGCGTGCCATCACAGCGAGAGCATGTGCTGCTCAAAGTGATACAGGGGCCATACCTGTGGGACAGGCTGTGCTTATATATATTTAATAGGATCTCAGGCACCAAGTTTTGCTCTGTGCTGCCTCTTAGGCTCACCTTTCCACCATTCCCTTTCACTCTCCTCCTCCCACCACCCTCCTCTGGTTGCAGACCAACGCAGGGCAGGATGTCTGGTCCCCTCTTACATGTCCTGATTTCAAATCATGGTAAGGGCTGGCTTCTGTACTGCAGGTTTTTCTGTATATATTTGTCTGAACAGCTTTTGGCCTCTGTGATCCCGGAGCTCAGCTCAACTTTCCTACTCGGGAATGGGAACTACTGTTTGGAAAAGTTTTTCCCTCCGTTTCCATTATGCTTCAGGCTGGCTGGAGATACCTTCTGTCCACTGCTGGGTGAGCTTTAGGGGGTGAGGACTTTGCGCCCATGCCAGCTGCCTGCGGTGCTAGGAAGGAGTCTGTGCCCAGCAGTTGTCTTCTGTTTGCTGGTGCTCCTTTGACCAAGGAGGCTGCATGTGGTGGCTTCGTGCCCTGGAGCTGTACACCATCCCTGCTCACATTGTGTCTCTGACAGGTGGTGGCAGCTGCACTCTGTTCTCCTTTCTGATGACATATTTTTTAAGTTTGGTTCACCAGTTCTGACGCTCTGAAGCTGAAATACTTGGTAACAGGCTATGACGGGAAAGGATCGTGCGTCGTCTTCCAGTGGCATTTGCACAAGCTTGAAGTGAGGTCTCCTGAAGAGAGTGCCAGGGGTGCAATTCCTTATGCTCGAAGGTGTCTGCAGCTCCTCTTCCTACTGTCTTGTTGATGTAGAGAATTGTACCATTCTTGAATGTACGTCAGTTCATCACAAGGGAGTTTTAGTCTTAAAAATAGCAGTAATAGGCCATGGCTGGCTTTTCCTCTGATCCAAGCCAAAGCAGGACCTGGATCTGAAGACAGGGGTGATATGAGGCTGCCTGCCAACAGTGCTAGGTGAAGCAAACCCTTCTCTAACATGGGCTCTACTTCTGTTAATGAATGAGTCTGGAAGATGTGATTTCACTTTTGTCAGCTAATCGATTATTCTGAGGGCTGCAAGACTCCCAGCTTCATTTTACAAATTGGTACTAAGGAATTTTGACCCTGACAAGGAGGCAAGAAATAAAAGACCTCATTTCCCTACTTGTCTGCCTCCCTAGCCATGCAGGCACATAGGAGACTTTCTCTGCAGGAAGAATGCTAAAAGATTATTGGTTCAGTTTTGAAAAAAAACCCAAACTTTCCTTTCCTACTTTCACCAAACTACATCTTTTCTTTTGTGGGATGCTTAAACTGCCGCTTAAAATTGCAAATGCAGCTTGTGTCTGGATTTTCTCATGTACCAACAACAGTCTGGTCTGCAGCAGGTCAGTTTTCAGCTTGTTACAAATGTTGTTCAGGTGTAAATGCCTGGGTAAGTGAAAACACCTGGGCAGGGGCTTGGGCAGGTAACTTGTATTTGCTGTGAGTTTGGGTTTGCCCAAACCAGCTGTAACTGTGCTGGAAATGCTGCCGGTGTGTGAGAGAGGGGCAGAGGCTTCACTGAAAAGCTCACAAGGACATCTTCTGTATTCAGGATGCTTTGGGGATAATGAATTTTTAACAACAGGCAATTTAGGAAGAAGAGACTTGCAGTAACATATCCAGCATCTAAGATGATGGATCAATAAGTAGGTATCTAAAGGTTTTTTACATACTTCCCCCCCACAACTTTGTGTATTCAAATGAGTAGCAGTAGCAAAGCTGACTCCAGCAAAATCTTGTACCAGATCTATGTGATCCATAGTAGAACTATTTTCAGTTGTGTATATTATTTTCTTGTGTGTGCATCTCTTTCTTGAATATCTCTTAAGATTTAATGATTAGGGCTAGGGGAGGGAGAGGTTTTGGATATCTAACGTGGGTTAGTAATGAGAACTGAAGTTTCTGTTGCTGCTCCAGCAGTGGTCAGACACCCTATGAACAGTTCTGGAATAGCTCCATGCTAGGTGAGTCCAGGTCTGTACTTGGGTCCCGTGTAAATGTTTTTCTGCTGCAAAACCATCTTCTTGCTTGTGTGACCATTGCTTTTTGAGACTGTATACCCTAAACAAGCTAAATCCTATTAGCAAAGTGAATTCAGAAAGTTTAGTGCTTGTTTTGTTGGAATAGTGCTAAGATTAGAAAAGTCTTTTATTGGATAGGCTTGACAGGAATAGTCAGTTAATATCTGCATGTAATTTAAAATTTCAGTTCCTTCTTAGGTGAGGGTTTTACATAAGTATTAATGTGACACCACCAAAAGTGAATTGGCGTCTTTGCAGCAACCCCAAGGCAAGAAGCTTTGGTGGCGCAAGGTGCTGGTCCTGCGGGCACCACAGGCAGCAGCTCTGGCAGAATCTGCCTGCAGAAATTGGCCGTCACCCCTGACCTGCCATGAGGATAAGCAGGCGGATGGATCTACAGCATTGGGCTTTCCTTACCCCAGACTTCTGCGCTTGCAGATCCCACAGCATTGTTAGGAAACTCTCTAATCGTGCAGCTATTTTGTACCCTAATCAACTTTTCCTTGCTGCTTGGAGAGCAGCAGCTGTGGGGGTTACTCACTGAGTGAATCATAGCAAAAATTAGTAGTTGTCTCTATGAATTATCCCCTCACCCGCTTACCAGATTTCTGGTTGGGGTTTTTGTGGTTTTTTGTTGGGTTTGGGTTTTTTTGTTTGTTTTCTTTAACATTAGGTTTTAGCTTAATGTGAATGTCTGGGGAAGTCCTGGTGATTTAGTTGCTTGTATAAATTGGCTCTCCTCTGGGGTACTTCAGCATTTTGTTGAGTTATCGTGCAGTGTTTAAATGAAATGTGTTCGGGGTTTTTTTATGTAAAATAGACTGTTCTGTTACAAGAAACAAGAGCATTGCAAATCATTTCTCTTTGTAACACCTCTAATTTTTGCCAAGCTGTGGCTGCGTTTCTCATTCACCCTTACTTTTTCCTACCTGGCAGAGTTGCATTTAGACCTGGAACGGATGGCAGACCCCCTGCTACTCAGGTGCTTCTCATTCTAGTGGCAGACGATGATTTATGTGGTTGAAGGAGTAACTTCCCATTCCTGCATAGCCACAGGAATGGACCTGTCTGATGTTTGGTATGATCCTTCAAAGTGACCGCTTGCATTAGCAGAGGTTTAGTGTGCTGCAAGAACTTCTCATATGCTTCTAACAGGGAAATGTTGCCATTAGCAATTTGCCAGCTGAAAAATTTCAATGACTTGATATTGGCCAGCTGGATTTTTCAAAGAGCCACCAGCCTGTGGCTGATAGTTTCCAGACCTGAGGTCTAGTGCTTGAAATCAGTAGATGTAAAAAGAAAATCAAACACTGATCATGAGCTTATATAGGCTGGATAAATATTAAAAGAAAAAAAAAATTTAATTACAAAGAACTTTGAATTCCTACTGGGCTATTTTTGTTCTTGTTCTTGCTTTCTGTTTTTAAAATTTTTATTCTTTTTTATTTATTTAATTTTTAAAGTACATTTGCCCTTGCATTTTTGCTTCCTGATCACTGCTGCCCTCCCTTCCCAGATACATTAGAGCAGTGGCATTTCTGGGTTCAGTTGAACTACTGCCATTGCTTCCTTCTCGTCCCGCAGCAATGGGACTGCTGCCTTCCACTTGCTGCCATCACCTCCCTTCTGTCCTCTGCTGGGATGGCACAGGCCCAGATGACAAACCTGGCAAAGCTGTTAGCCTGGATGCTGCTCTGTGCTCGCTGGAGGAAGCTGACCTAAGGAAGAGAGTACAGACCAGTGGGATTTCCAGTCAACTACCTGCACAGCCTATTTCCATGGGTCTTGCTGGTAGTGGTTTTATCTGCTGCTGAAATGTTTATTTTCAAATTGATCTGCGATTCGGTATGATGAAAGATGCCCTCTGTAAGAGGTTAATTACCTCTTACAGCAGAACGTGCTATGCCAAGTACTACGCTGGCTGTTTCCAAGGATCAGTTTTGGTTGACCACAATCTCTCACAGAGTGAAAGGGATTAACAAAAACTAATTAATTTTTTTTTTTCCCCAGGATTTGGGCCACATAAATAAACAGTTAATGTAGCTTTTCTGAGAAGTGTGAAGTGATGCATTCACCTTCCCATGAAAGTCTTGAATGTCTGGAATGTGGAGTAGCTCCTTTTACTGAACCCTGAAGCAACACAAGTGCTCCAGGAAATGTTCAAACACAGCAAATGTGGTGAGCTGAGTATTGCCATTATCCACTTTGTGGGTTTTAAAAAGTGACTGTCAGAAGTGCTTGTCTTCACTGCCAGCTACCTAAGCTGGCAAGATAAATGTAACCTTTTAAATGTATCTTGGTTTCTTTTGGGTTGATGGATTATTTTTGTTTGTTTGCTTGTTTGTAGGGTTATTACTTATTTATTTTTAGCAAGGGAAAAATGATGATATTAAACTAATTGGTGGTCAATGTAAGTAGCTTCAGGAAGAAACTCCACTACTTTGAATCTCATAATTTTGCACTAGGACACTGAAGTTTTGCATGTTCTGCAATATGAGACAACTGGAAGAAAAAATATGCAGTTAGGACCTAGAATAATACACGATAGCAGAGAGGCAGCTTCCCACAAACTCCAGTGATAGCAATTCAGATTTCCTTTTCATTCTTATCCATGGGGCTGCAAAGTAGAGGAGCAGATCTGTAGTCTGGAAAACTTTCCAGAATAATTTGTAAGCAAATGAGGGATGCAGCCCTGCCTTCTCTGAAGAAGTTCTTCGCCTGCCCCTGTTCTGCTACCAGTGCTCCCAGTTACTTGTGTGTCCTCCAGTGGATGGGCTTGCTAGAGTGCCTCACTGGGATTTCTCAATTGTCAATAAAGTAGCAGGTCCCTTGACAGACCTGCTGTCTTTTAATAGGAAGATATTTTCCTATTTGTCCCATATGTTTGAATACATTTTTATAGACAAAGCTTCTATATTAGGATTTTTTTAAAATTCAGACAAAACAGTGAAAGGTGATCTGTTGCTTCTCAGTATTACAGCAGATGGGAAGAGGACAGCGCTGCCACAGTATGTTTTGCTATCCTATGAAATTGTCCTACCACTGTGGATACTGCTGTAGATGCTGCAGTGATACACAAACCACAGACACCTGATAGTGATGATTTTTTCACCTCTTGTCCTGTACTTTAATCCAACTGAGTGTATGTGGGGAAAGCACTTGAAAGGAATAACCATTGAATCTTATTTTTTCAGGTTAAATTTCCAGGATATGAAGGTAAAGAGCTAGGATTTTCTGGTTCTACTACTTTCTTCTTCTTTTTTTGGGTGGCAGGGGGGCAGAGGGGGGGTGTTCACTGCCCCACAAAATTCTTCTCAAGTGTGAATCACAGTTACGATTTATTTTTAGATACACTGATATACAGGTTAAGTTAGAACTGGTCTGGTGCTTTTGCTTTTAATACAATTATTTCTATACTTTAAAAAATTCATAATGAATTCTAGAGTAACTTAAAATTTTTGAATATGTAAAGCAAAAAATATGGACAAAATCCCAATGAAGTTTTGACAGGAAAAAGTGATGATGTTTGATCATTTAAGTTCCAGTAAACTTCAAATATTTTAAAAGTTTACACATTAAAAAAATAAAGCAACAGAATTATAAAGGTTTTAACACTAGGTTTTCTACATTTGATCCCACTTAACTTGCTGAGTTTACAAAAAGCACAGGACACATTTGCAAAGCTTTCAGTCCCTTTGTGTCAAAAGATGGCCAGTTAGTCAGGCATTAGTCCTTCCCTTGAAGGGACCAGATGCTTAAAGGTTTGGATGTCAGCCTGGGAGCTCGGAGATCCAGAGTCAACCCTCTCTTTTGCGAAAACCTATGTGCATGACTTTGAACAAGTAGCCGAGTCGCCTGGTAGCTCATTCCCCATCTGGAAAATGGGGATAATAGAAGTGCTCCACCACTTAGCTGGGACAAATTGCAGAACAATATCAGCTGTTGCAGAAGATCAATATGTTCCATTAGTTTGTGTCTTTCAGTTCAGACCTTTCTGTTCCTAAACATTGTTTAAAAACTGAATGAACAGAACTATTGTTTGGGGAGAAACAAACAGAAAGGCAGAAAGCAGCAAGGCAGGAGTGGGGTGCGTGGGTAACCCAGGGCTTGGTGTGCCTGGATAGTTCAGCATGAAGGAGCAAGCAGAAGATACGTTGGCTTCCTTCCCAAAGCTCTGGTGATGTCAAATCCAGGTGATGCACTGTTGGGTTTGCAAACTCGTGGGCTGTGTCCAAAGCACTCAGCAGCTCTTGCCCCATCATATGCACTGTATTAGGGACACGAGTCGCTCACTGCACGTCCCAAGCGTATTTCATTTTACATTGACTTCTGTTGTACTTTATACTCATGCTCTGTTGTTGTAAGGAGGTACTGGTATAACCGCTCAAAATCCACAGACAGATTTTGCAGCAATGTTGGCCTTTTCTAGTGAAAAGGCTGGAAGTCATTATTCTTTTTGACAGCCAAACTTCTTCAGAGAGTGAATAGGAGGCATTACTCTTAAGTACTAAGGGGATTAAGTGAAATTTCTCAAAGCAGTAATATATTCAGCTCCAGATTTTAAATGTTCAAAACATTACTTTGTGACTGCAAAAAATGACATTAGTCAATTAAAAATGCCAGGGAAATTCTACCCTGGATGGTTTGTGATGTGGGGAGAGAACATCTCATCTTATAGAGAGCACCATCGGTATTATACTTTTTTCCCCTCCTTCCCCCCCCCCTTAACTCAAAAATCAAATGCAGCTACTTTCAGTAACTGGGAAAACCAAAGATCTGCCTTTATTTTGGGAAGGTTAGGATCACTCTTTGTTCTACAAGTAGCAGAAAAAGCAAGCATCAGAGGATGGTGTTAAAATAGTTCCCTGCACCTCTCTCTAAGAATATCAAAGTCTTTTCTGCTATTCAAAAGGGAAGCAGAACAAAAACATTGTGGGCAATATTTTATAATAGAACAATGAGCTTGAATAGATAGATTTTAAACCCCTTGTTTCATAAATGTTTAAAGAATCTTCACAGATTTAAACTTCATTTTTTATCATTGCTTTCCTTATTATGCATCAGCTTTTAAGTTACATGATACCACTGCAAAAGAAATAAAATGTCAGATGGAAGGATGTTATTATCAGTATGCAGTGGCACTTTTATATACTGATTATAATGAAGCCTCTCTACATCACTTTCCTTCATTATTTTTATTTCTGCACCTAAAATGAAAAGGAATAAATGTACCTCTTGCTCAACAAATATTTTTATAAGAGCGGCAATTGTTTGCTGAATGTTAGGCTGCATGGGTTCTTCTGGACATACCCAGTGATGTGTGGTGATGAGTGGAGAGCCACATCCCTCTTCTTTAAGCACTGCAGTTCTCACAAAGACACCTGGAAGGGAACTGGGCATGGTGTGGTCAAAGGGCACTTGCTGCAATGTATAATTTTCTGGTGTCACAATATTCTTCACCCTTTCCCATTCATCTTGTTATAACAGCATTTGGTTCAATGCAGCTACAAACTCCGCTGATGTTCTGAAACTGCAGTGGTCTTGGGAGTTCTTGAGTGGCAACCTCTAGCATTTGTTTTGATAACTTTGGACGATGTTAAAAAGCCAAACAGCAACAGAAGAATATACTGCTGTTGAATATTTTCAAAACAGCACATAATGACCTGCCACTGAATCTCGCATGCAAGTCTTCGCAGAGGTAGTACAGAAATCCGGATGAGTGGTAGGGGAAGATTCTGCAGCGGAAAGCTGTTTCTCAGGTACTTCAGAGAGTGAATAATCCCTTTTGGCAACGTACAGTAAATGAATGGTCTAGCTTTGTCTGCCTACACTTTCAATCTGATTATTTTCTGTTATTTACAATGTTGTGTTAATTGAATTTTCTTAATAGTAATAAATAATATCTAGCCATATGTTGACTTTCACAACTTTATTGTACAGTAGGCATTAATGCAGCATAGCTGATTAGAACTTTCGTACCCCTGTGACATACAGTGGAAGCTGGAAGAGTAAAAGCAATGATAGTTCAGCTCCTTGTGCAGTTTTCTATGTTATAGAAAGATCTCTTTAAAACCAAAGTAGGGGTATTTCTGCAGTTCTAAAACATGCCAGGTACTTTCAGGCATCTGTTTCTGGCCTATTCCTTAGAAACAAACAATAAATATAAATGAAATTGAGCCTCATGCTTTTAGCAGATCCGAACTACTCGCTCTATGACTATAAAGCTGGTTGTGCCATTCCATATCCCTTCATTAGATGGACCAGAAAGGCTGCAGAGTCATCTAGCTTTCAGATCGGGACATATCATGCTTTCCTTTGGCAGGCTGAAAATGGTAACAAGACTTGTTTTTTACCATTCTTTCTTGGGGCAGAGCTGTGCACTTGCCATCAGAGCAACCATGAGCAGTAGGTATGCACTGATTTCTCATTTTAATACTAGGAATGTTGGGGGGGTGGCATTTATTTATTTATTTTTAATTCTTCTGGCCTGTTTTCTGAGTGGAAAGGGCAATCAGCCGGCATGGAGTGTGCTCACAGCATCAGGCCCTGTGCTAAAACATCACGTCTATGGGAAGGGGGGAGGTGGGTTACCACCCTGATCCATGTTAGGTATGCTGCTTTCTTACAGCCACTATAAATACTGCTTTGATTGGCATGGTAAAGGGTTGTATTTTTGGTACTGCAGGTATATACAGGGCTGCAGCTTAACATAATCACATGCTGCTGATTTCCAAATGAATGATCCTCACCTTGATATTTCAGTACTTGCAGTGCAGCTGCCTGGGACTGCAGGAAGCACGGTGGACGGTGGGCAGGTGACTCTTCCACGCTGTCCCTGCCTGCCTCACCACTGGGACTGGCAGAAGTGAAGGTAGGTAGGCTCCAGAGGAGGTATGAACATGAGATAAGATAAAAACCTGCCTGTGTGTGGGGTATGTGCTGGAGAGGGTGCTGCTTCTGTGGACTGCCACTTTTGCTGCACTGGGTGCCCTGTGTGCCTCCTAGCTGATGAGCACTGGGAAGAGATCCAGAAATACTGTTTGCCCAGCTTCATCTCTGTCTCACTCTGCGTATCCATCTCCTGTTCTGTGTTTGGTTCACTAATCTGATTTATCAGCTATCTCTCTGCAAAGTATAGAATTAACTTTTATGTAGTATTTTGAACATTATACTCTACTTAGATTCAGGATACTTTGTAAGGTAAATAAAGCATGCTCCAATATCAGGTATGCATTAATAGCCCCTGGTTCTTTCATCTAACAGCTTTTTCCATAAAAATATTTTTCTACTGCAGTTTCAAAAAACCCCTCTATTTTGTACAGCTTTTTAACATGGTAACTTTCAAGATTATCTCCATGTAGTTCTGGTTTTTATTTGTGGTCACTAAGCTGCGTCTTTGACAGTCTCTTTGTGATGAGAACATATTTTTCCACAAGATCGAGTTGACTGAAACTGTTTCATGTTTCCAGTGGTGTAGACATGTAACAGGCTGGAGATTGTTTGATAATTCCCTTCTGAGTAAAATTAGAAAGAAAAAAAAATTTGCAAAATTAAAAGATCACTTAAATTATAGCCCTTTGTTCTACTTTTTTAGTTAACATTCCAAACAGCGATGTACAAACTGCATAATTTGTTTTGCTAAAATGTACCCAGTGTGGAGCCATCTGTGTAATAGGTGACATTATTTATATTCAAAAAGGACATTGCGATAGCTGGAAGAGCTCCTACTCCAGCTAACCATTTCCAGTGTGACTCTAAATTATTGATTTACATTCATTTCCTGTTAACCTATTATGAGTTCATCTGCCGCTTTCAGCTCTCTTCTCATGTTGATGTACTTCTAATTTTCCAAACTGAATAGTGATTTACTGCAAAGATGTTAGGATTAATCGTTCTCCAGTGCATATCTGAAAGCCTCTTGTGCCCCAGATAGCCTCTTTCATTTCAAACCTGTATTGGGAACTCTGGTACATAACAGGGCCCGCAGCAACACCTTGGCAATCCTGGAAATGTCCCTTTTCTTTTTGTCCTTCCTGATCCACTGAGTATATGCTTCTATTTCCAAAAAAAGTATTTATGAGATAATGTGCTTGGTGTTTTTGGAGATGGAATGACCGTTCTAGTCTTTCTGGGCTCCGCCCAGGATGCTTGTGGGCAGTGTGAGTTGGTTTTCTTGTCTGTTTAGGAGGGACATCTCATCTTCTGCAAAGTGCTTTGAATTTACTGGGTACTGTTTGCTATGCAATTGCGCTTGGTGGCTCCTTCATGCTTACTCTGCTTGAGTGGGTTTTGTTCTGTTCTAAAATATGTGTTTGCATATTGTGCAAACACTAGGGAAACCATATAACTATACAGGAATGAAGTTATTGCTAAATGTGCATTTTTTTTTAGTTAACTTACATGGTAAAATAAATCTGGAGAATGTTTGAATTGGAAGCTGTGACTTAGAAATAATTTTTGAGAAAATTATAAAGCAATAGTAAAGTAAAAGGCAAAGTTATTTGAATGCCATGAGAGAGTGAAATTATACGTTCTAGGACTGGCTGGTGTTGAGATCTGGTTTGGTCAGTACTGAGTACAATATAGTTTTTCATCTTTTCACTGGAATTATAAAAGTATCACTCCGAGACTCTGCTCTGTGTTGTTGATTCATTACAGGTGGTTTTACCAACACCCATGAAAAATGCAATTAGTAACTTACAGCATCCTGAAATGACACATATAGTCATCATTATAGGTGCCACAATTGCATGGCAGATGAGAGTCAAGATGAAGGACCCTTTTTGGTCCATGCTCCTGCAGTGAGCTCAATGCTGCAGCATGAGTGCTGCGCCCCACTGCAGCGAAATATTTGGGCCCTCAGCTGCCAGTAGCAGCAGCTTGGGTATCCGACTATAGTGTTTTGGTGTTTTCCTACAGTGCTTGTGTGGTTGTTGTACTGCGATCAGAAGAGTCAGAGTTAAAATGCAGATTTTGTGCTTTGAGGTGTGATAGCTTGGCTCACAGGGAGGTGGCTGGAAAGCCTGTTCCTACAACTGGGACCAGTCCTGCTTCCTTCTGGGATGAGCCTTAACCTTGCTCTGGGGTAAGGGTGCTGAGCCTGCAAACCTCCTTTTTCCTCATGCTGTTTCAGGGTGATAGTGGATGAGTTGCATGATTAACTCACCATTTAGCACTTATTTCCTGGCTGAGCCAGAGCCTGTTTTTGTGGACAGCCTCGTGTTTCATTTTTTTCTGTGGCTGTATAAGCCACTGTGCTGAAATCGCAGCAGTTGCTTCCTAAAGTGGATGATGCCCACACAGCTCCTGGAGGGATCCTGTGGGTTGTGTGCTGTGATGTGGGAGGGCCCTGGTGACATTAATGGTGATAACTGCCTCTCTGTGTACCTGCAGAGGTGTCAACTGGCAGCTGTAAATGGTGACATGGGACAGTTGTGCAGCAGTGTGCTGTACTGCTGCTTCAGGGTGGGGAGAGCCTGCACTGGGAATGCTGGTGGAAGCCCGGGATTGACTGATCCCAGTGAGTCCCTGCAAGCATGGCAAAAGGCTGCCACAGCTGCTGGCTCTGTGGGATACAGTGCTTTTGGGCTCAAGCCTTCCTCCGCATGGAGAGCTCAGCAGGAGCAGGCAGACCCTGTGATTCACCAAGACACGATCTCTTCTTGTGGCGTATGGAGGCTCCCCGTGTTCAGCCAGGAGCTGCTGGGCTTACTGGGGGGCTGCTCTCGGGGCGGAGGTCCTGCTGAGCCTAGCCCTGTAATCCCATGTTTTTCTTCATTTCTAGCCTCGGGGTCCACATCCCCCCTCTTGCGTGTAGTCACCAAGAGTTCCTCGATGCTGCTCTGGCTGTAGCTGCTGTGCAGCTCTGCATGAAATCCCTCCTGGCTGCTGCCATTGCCAAGTCTGACTCGAGGCTGGTTTAACCTGCTGATGTGAGGAGACCGTGAATTGGATCCTACTGTGCAACTGCACCAGGACAGAAAGTGTTCAAAATAAAATGCGCTCAGCCTTTTCCTCCGTGCCTCCCCCATCTTCACCCTGACCTCCAGGAGCACCATGCGATGTCCAAACAGTCTTGTGAGTAGTCAAATCGTGAGAAAAGGATCTTTTCCAAATACTATAGCACCATATAACCTAACTCAAGTATGTGCTGTAGATCAGAGGCAACATCTCAGCTTGTTCTATTAAAGTATAATTAATTACCATTTCAATAGTGCTGCTAGGTGTACATATTCATCCAGTGCATTGAAAAATAATAACAAAGCTTCTTATTATCTAACGGATGATGTTACACATTGTGGATGTAACCTATTAATATGGAAATACTGACACATTCATCCAGAATAATTTGCACGGTGTATTTCCTGACCTAATAATGAGAAAAGTAGGTCAGCTTCCAAGTTTTCTGAAACGGGAATTAAAGCTTTATAGCAAGAAAGTCTTTGATAGCTTTACACAATTGGCTGAAACTTGCAAGCCTTGCGTATTCAAAATGGTTTGCCCCATAATGATGACTTGGAGATATTTCTAATTAACTGTAATAGTACATCAGCACTGGATTTTCTTGGCTTTCCCATTATCTCACTGGTTTTTACAATTTAATGGAATTAAAAAGCACCAAAAGATATGGCTTACCAAACATGGTGTCATCTAAGAAAAGGTGGTGTTAAAAGGAGATCTTATAAAATGTAGTTTACAGAAGCTTATGTAAAGCAGTCTTTCTTCTTCAGGAAGCATTTAGTTCAGCATTGAGCATTCCAGGTGCTTTATTGTTGCTAGAGAGGATATAGCACATGGTGCCTATAAATATGGAACTGCTAGGTCTTAGCCTGGCTAGCATTTTGTAAAAGGTGTATTTGTGAAGTAGCTAGTGTATTCATGACCATCTCTAAGATGATTTCAGTGTCTACCCTAACCATCAAAATGACGATCTTCCTTCTGGAGCTTTGATTCTTTACTATCATAAATGCGAGATGTTGAGATGTGTTTCAGGAATATAAAGATGTTGGATTAGAGTTGATGTCCATCAAATGCCATGCTCTTAGGGTGCACCTGCACTGCAGGCAAAGGTGTGACTGCAGTGCGTGCAGGGATACTCCATCCACTTCAGCTAAAGGCCCTGTGCTGTGGCCATTCTGCCAGCCCCCTGCCCGTTTTTCCTTCCCTGATGAGTGTCATCCAGCTTCTCCAGCTGATGTGTCCCATCTCCATGTTGCTCTGGCTGTAGTGTGGTGGCAGACGCAGACTGGCAGTGAGAAGGCAAAATGGAAAGATCAAACTGGTGCAGTGTTGCAGGGAGTTTGGTGACTCTTGCCCCAGCCCTTGTGACATTTGGGGAAAGGAACTGAGTATTTGAGACAGGCACCTCCATCTGTGTGTGGTGCTTTATGCTTTAAGAAATGCATTTTTGATGGATTTCTCTGTGCGTTGCTTACTGTCATTTTGAATTGTTCAGTGAAAACACATGCTTGAGCTCTCCTGTTGTGCGGGAATAAATTGCACTTCCCTGATGCTTTCACTATTCTCTTCAGCTAAATTTCATAGCCGTGGTCTCTCACTCAGCAGATATCCTGCTGCTAGACACTCAGATACTAGCTTCTTTAGTATAGCACACGTTGTTAGTAGCTGGTTGTCAGAACAGTCATGCTCTGTAGAGTATTTTCTGAAAGAACGGTCATTGTGGATATGAACCTTTATTTTAGGCTTTCTGCTGTTTTCCTTTGCCCATTTAATATCTGACTGCTTTCCAAATGTACAAGAGGGCACATAGGTTGTGCTTGAAGAGCAGAGACTTTGTGTTTTCCTGCTTCTGGTCTATTAAAGCCTTGTCTCCTGTACTGCAAATGGAGAGTACTGTAAATTCTGAGTCCTTTTGTTTTGACTCATGAACACCCGTGATCCATGAGCTGTGCTGAATCTGTCAGATATTTTTTTTTTTTTTGAGAGTAGTAACTTCTGATAGAGTCACAAGCCAGATTTCAGATAGGGGCTCAGCATGCTCTGGTCCTGCCCGTGTGCATGTTTGTGAAGCTGGGAGAAACTTTTTGTTGTGGGCCTGTTTACTCCCTGTTTGTGGTCACTTTCTGCAAGAAGTTCTTGGTTTTATTTTAGAACAAGAAATGTGCTTGAAGAAAATTAAATCGGGGCATGAAGAACATGCTGCGATTGGAAGGAGTGGCTACTTGCATTTGCCTGGTGATTTTGTGAGGCTTTATAATGGTGATAGAAATGTTGGGGGCTGGATAGGCCTGGTAGCTGAGTAAAGTATTTTAAATACTTGTCTATTTTTAGAAGCGAACTCAAACTGATGCTTTGTAGTATGATGAAATTATTTATGTAAGGGTTGCTTTGTTTTTAGGTCTAATGAAATCCCAGAAAGAAGACAAAAACTATTAGGGACCTGGCTTCTGTGGAATTTCTAACGAGGCTTGATAGCACAGGAGTTTAGGAAAAAAAAAAGTTATCTGAAATCCTGTTTACTCATAATGGTCTGTTCAAATTCCATTGCAGAAATGAGAATTGTTCTAGCATTCCCAGTCATCATTTTTTTAATATTTGTTTGCAGAAAGAAAATTAGATTGATCTCAGAATAATCAGTTTTCTTTCTATTTAATATGACAATATTTTCTATGTGAAATGACATGTTTTCATAAAAATAAATGTTGGGCTACTCTGAGTAGTCATATATCCTAGAGGACAGTGCCACCTAATACATGTGCGGGCAGGTAAGGGAGCTGCAGAAGTTGGAAAGAGAAGAGAGTACAAGTGTCTCCCCATCCCTGCTCCCAGGTGATGGATGGAGTGCTGAGAGGTGGAAGGCCACAGTGCAGCCTCAGGGCATGGTTAAACTTCTCCTTTAGGGGGATAGCTGGCTTGCACTCTGTCCCAGAGCAGATGTCACGGCGCAGCCCTCCAAGTAAGCCTTACACTGGTTCAAAGTGGAAAAAAAAGCTCCCCTAAGCTTTGGAGACCAAGTGTGTCCATCAGAGTGAGTGACAGGCTGGGCATGACCTCCTCTTCAAAGCCAGGTTTGGGGATTTCTGTTGCCAGAATGCTTTAAAGGGTAAGGAGCGTTGCTGCTCATTAATTAGTAAAATTGGAGCTGGCTCAAGTGGTGCTTGGAATTATTAACTATTATACTTTGGATTCATGCCCTGGAAGAAAAGTGAGTTTTATGTTAGTTTTCCAGTTTTCATTAATAATTCTCCTTCTCTTAAAATAATTCTTCAGTTCAGGAAGTATGAGCAGCTTTAAGCAGATGGACCACTCTGAAGTTCAGTGCTGTAAAACAGGAGTCTTTTAGGGCCATATTAACAGTGCAGTGTAAGTGCTGGGTCTAACAAAGCGACGTGGCAATCGGTAAAGGTGAGCTCAGAAAACCCTTGGGAGCTCATATCACTGCCATCGCTGCACTAGGCAGAAGGTCAAAATGACCAACTCCTGATGGTTTTCTAAATACTGTACTCCAACAGCTATCTTACAGTGGTCATCACCAGCTGTGAAGCTTTTGCTGGCAGCACCCTTTGTCTCCTTTCCCTTGCCAGATTGTAATTTTCTCCCCACATCTCTTGTACCACTGGTGAGAGATCTCAGCCTTCGCCTGGCTTTCTGGACCTTTTCACACATGCCCTCACACTACCAGTTTTTTAGGGGTGCTGGAGCTTTGACTTTCAGCTCAAGGTTGGGCTGTGGGTCTGAGATACAGCCAGGTCCAAAGTGGTAACCCCGGGACCCCTCTCCGGTTGCTCTTGGTACAACTGCTCCATGCCACTTGGAGTTTGAACACAGAAACCTGACAATGTGCCACATCTCCACTTTTGGGCTGGTAAGTCTCTACTTTCCAGAGGCCAGTTGCTGGGCACATAGCAGGTATATATTGGCACACTTTGACATGCAGTGGGCTGGAAGCCTTTCAGGTTTTTCCTTATTCTATTGAAAAAAAAGGTCAGTGTCCCTGTAACATTGATAAAGCTGTTCAGAGAAAGACATTGTGAGAGCCAAATGCTGTTAGCAATCTGATTGTGTGTGATTGATGAACAGGCTTGAGAGTAACCGAATGGTTAATCTGTCCTGTAGATGGATATGCTTTTTAGATATAAGAAGAACAACTGCCTCTTTTATAAAATTAGAAACTGAATGTGCATCGGCATTATATAACTGAAAAGCTAATACTGTATATGGCAACATGACGGATTAATATATATTGAAATCCTTGATTTCTTCTCATTTCTGTCCTTCTGGTAGTTTATGGAAACATATGAAAAGTTTTCAAATGACCTTTAAAATTAGCACCTAACTTATATAGTTTATCTTAATTTTCTGTTCCATGAGCCTGAGGTGTTAAAGGATTCATAATTCAGTATTTCAAAATTTTCAGTGGCTTAACTATATGAAATTTTAAATATTCTGAATGTACTTCCGTCATTCAGTGGTTGTATTTGTTCATTCGGATGTAATGGATATCGAACAGGGCCAACTACCAGCTTGATATAGAAAATATATTTGGGTAATTACATATGCCTACACTTGATATAAATTTCAATCTTTTTCTGCAAAAAGGGCTGGTAAAACAGAAAACCATCTTTTTTGCATTTTAAGAAGATGCAGTTCAGAATTTTTGAATTCATGAGAGAAAGGTTCCTGGGGTAAAGAGGGAGCCGCTTCCCTGGTGCTGGCGCACAAAGCGGGGTATCAGTTCTGTACTTCTAGCAAACCTTTCTGTGCTCTTTGAATCATCTTCTGTATTTTACTGACTTGCAGAGATCGAAGCCTCTGTTTATTATAAGCATGTGAGCCTTTTTCTGAAGGATATACAGAAATGGATGATGTAGATAGTAATGGTTTCTTTACAATTTCTTTCATTTTAAGAGTATGGATTTCAGCTGCTTCATTGATCTAATATAAAAAAATTGACTACCTTGTCTGATAGTATGACAAGTTTGTATGGGACTTTGTCATTATGAAGGACAGATGCTCTCTGGTCTAAATGCTGTGCGCTACTAACAGTTGTCTTGGCAGTCAGTTGGTTCTCTCATTACGTGGACCAGGTAGGTAACCGTAAGGATCAGTAGCTGCTGGAAGGAGGCTCCGTTTTAGATTTTCTATTTTCTGCAGTCCCTGGCAGAGGCTGCCTTTGAACCAAGAACAGGCACGGTTCACTGACCTAGTGAAGGATATCAACGAAGGTAGCTATTTTGCTGAGCACACAGTACATCTGAGATTGGTTGAAACTCCAGTGAACGTTATTTTTACAATGACCAAGCAGTTTCTTTAGGTCAAGAATAGGAAATTTGCACTTTTTACTCTGTTTGGCGTGAATGGAAGAATTTTAATCTGACTTTATCTATCATTCTGTGAATTAATGCTTGGAAAAAAGAATTGCATTTTGGAATCTGACCGGATTCATAGAAACTGCTATTTTATATCTTATGCTGCCATAGCAACATATGAGTGCAATGAGTTAGAAATCTCCCAGTTTATTAGAAAAACTGAATTAAACCAACTATTGAACAAGATTGTGTTTGCATAACAAAGCCAGGTTCTGCCTTTGCTCCTGCAGTTCTGACCTTGTATGAGGTAAAGGGGTATCCTTGACTCTCGAGAAACAGGCTCGATTGAGATAAACCGTTTATACTATGATGAAGATTATGAGAATAGACGTGCTGTGTTATCGTACGGGGACTCAGATTTGTGAACATATATTCAGGCTGCTGAGTGTGCTCGAAGCTGTCTTGAAGAATATTTAAAAAGGTAGCGATGAATGGTAAGAAAAATTAAATTCTTAAGCTTCAGTTGCTTGTTTGTGAAATAAAGATGCTTATATGTTTTTGATTTACGTAATGAGAGGTGAAACAAAATGCTATGAAAAAGGAGATTTCTGGAAGGTGAGGAAATAGCAAGAACCTAATATTAACTATGAAGAATCTTATGAATTGTTGTTCATTTCTGACCTGCTCTCCTAATATTTGAGGAGAGGACTGAAGCTGGCAACAGATGACGGTTTTGAAAATATTGTGAGGCTAAGAATACTTTGCTGCTTTCCGTATGATATACCTCTCCACTAGTACAAAAAAGGAGACTCCCTAGGGAGCGTCAATGGGGAGAAATTTCTGGAAAATATTTCTTTTATGAGGGTCATTTAATTTGGAAACAACCCTGCCACTACCCTAATGCCAGTACCCTAAGAACAGTTCTGTGAGCCCTCAGGGCATGCGGAAAATCTCATCTTTCTCGTGTTGTCAGTGACAAAGTGAGAGATGGAAGGAGGAAATTTGTTGTGGTATTGCTTCATTTTTAATCTTATTTTTGCTGGTCTTTTTTTATTTTAAACTTTTATTTTAAACTTTTATTAATGTATCTGTTGCATTTTGATCTTTTGTCAGAGATTGCTAATATGTCTCCAGCCCATCTTTTCTACTGTGATTATATAAATACCTAGTTACAATAACCATAAAAACATCTGTGAGCTTTAATTAAGACAGCTTTATAGTAAGCCTGAAGCACAAACTTCTGAAAGTAACTTTTAGCACTGTTTTACAAGAAGTTTTTAAATACTTTGCAGTTGACAGGATTGGGAGAATTTGTTCATATTTTGCAGAGTGTTCCTAGCAATTTTCAATAATGTGGTTTTAAAGATCCATGTAATAGAACAAGTGTTTTAAAAAAATGCAAGTGCAGCCATTCTTAAAACTTCTGCTTAATGCACTGATAAATCTGTTGGCTTCCAGTAACACTGCAGAACCATTAGACTGATATATTGATAACTGCAATTAAACTTAGATTATTTCCTGTACACTTTCTTCTTACAAGGCCTTTTGATGTACTCCCTTTCTTCTAATTTGTCAGATTTGAAATAGTTACTTTCCTCTACAATTGAATCTTTGGGATTGCTTTTGTCTACATCAATTCTTCTTCCAGTAAAGACCAGTTCCCAGCACTGCTGCAGTGCTTGGGCCACCAGGCGCTGATTTTCCTTTATGAAGCAACTTGCTGTGACCTCTCTGCTCTGGCTCTATAGTGTCCTCATTGTACATGCTGTGTGTATTTGTCACATACACAGCGCATGCAATGTGGACAGAATGGAGCTCAATTTACGCCTGATAAGGAGATAAAATGCCTGCAAGTAATGCTGTGGGGTTTGGGTTTTTTTGGTAGGATTTTAAAATTTGTTTATTTGGTGTGTGCGCACACTATTCTTGTGTACGAGATGGAGTCCAAAAATTGTGTTGTGGATACAGTTCATCAGTGAAAATAAGGCAGTGGCAAGAACTCGCAGGGTCATTGCAGTTCTCCAGACCTCCACAAAGAAACGTATTAGCAGGGCTTAAATAGTGCAGGAATCTAATTTTGACCCCTGATAGCGACTTGATTCATTTTAGGTTCATATATTCTATTATTGACATCCTTATTGTGGTTTGATTTTTTTTTTTTGGCACATTCTGTGCTTTGTTCTATCACTTAGAGTTTGGGGGAAAAATTGCCTTTTTCATATGACAGGAAAATGTTGTGTAAATCTTGTATCAACATTTATTTTTTGGGTTTTTGATTTTTTTTTTTTAAAGCAAAAGAGCAAAGCAAAACTGAATCTTCTGGTTTTATTTTTAATAAAAAACCCTATCATTTTTATTTTAGTATTTTGAAAATGTTATTTCATGAAAAGTGCTTTAATTGTTGGGTTTTGTTTTGGGCAGTTCTAGTCACCCGTCTGCATCAGCAAATGCAAAACCACATTCCATGTTTTCTCTGCCATGAATTGGCACTTTTAAATAATGAGGTTTTTCATTAAGTGATTTTGACAAACTGAATGATTGTATGAATAGTATTTATCCTCGTAAGTGCTAAAATACAAGGAATTAGATATTTAAAAGCAAAAATTGTTACAAGTGCAAATATTGCATCTAAAGTGACTTGTGGAGGCTGCAAAAATGAAAGTCCATTCTCAACTGGATGTAGTCTGAATCTGTAATGGGCTAAAAACTGCTTTCTAAACCTGAAGCCCTGTTCAAGAACAGGAACTGCACTAGAAAACGGTGATTCTTTCACTGCGCTGAAATGAAATTTAAAAGAGGGGGTGGTGGTGGTATGGGACATGTTTTCAGTGACAGTGAGGAAATGCCAACAAACAGCTATCTCAGGGGAGCTGCGCTGTGTATTATCCCGGTTGCTACTGAAAGCATTATTTCACTTAGTGGGAGTTTTTAGGAGTTCTGCCTTTCATAGGATTACTAATGATGATGTTTTGTATTATTACTTGTTTGTTTTACACTGGGGAGAAGACTGAATAAAATGGCTAAAGCCGCTGGCTGCAGGAGATGTTTTTCCTCCCCTAGACCCAATGGTGCTCTTGCTGGCATGCAGCAGGCTGTGTGCTGTGGTCTTCATGTACAGCCATGCTATAACCAAGAGTGATGAAAGGTGCTCTCCTGCATCAGATTTATTGCATAAATGATGGTGATTATAATACGTAGTGCTTTGTTTCATTTACCACACTTGCAAGGTGCTCCAGGAGCCGCAGACCTAACAAAGCTTGCTTTCCTCTGAGTTTGTTCCGTGTCCCCTCATCACACTTGGTATACAGCGTGCAGAGACATCACTGTGAACAGAAAGAAGAAAAAATGAAAGTTTCCTAGGCTATGGAAAACCCTGATGGAGCAGTAGTTATATTAGAAGATGGCGGTATCAGCTCAGTAGCCTTGTCTCATTGCCTGCCCTGAATCTACATTAATACAAATAAAGACCCGACATGAAATGATGAAAAATAGTTTCTGATGTTTGGAAAAAAAGTGTATCCAGTGCAGAGGGTACCTTGAGAGCAGTGCTTTACTTCCAGGTATTTTTCCAAGGGGACCTGGGATGTAACCCCCTCAAAGCTCAGTCCTGCAGATGTTGGTAGTGGCTGGTGGGAGCTGATGAAGCTCCGCTCCGACCTCGCCCCATGGGTCCCGCTGTAGCAAAGGGCTCCTCAGAGGCTGTGGCTCTCCTCTGCCAGGGCGGTTTTGCTTTCACTGGGTTATTTCTTTTTTCCTTTCTTTAAATTGCTATTTCCATTAATCCAATTGCTGGAAAAGGATTATAGGCCCAGAATAAAATCCAGTCGTAATTAAAAATGTAAAAGCGGCTTATGTTTTTAGGCCAAAGTTATTAGAGGAAGCTATCAACGTACCAATATTAATACCCCAATCTCAGCTGGGAGGCTGTTATCATGATGAGAGTGTCTGATAATGGGCTGGTTACTGAATATTTTATGGTAGATAACTTCTGCTTGTGTTTGCCTCGCGTCTACGTACATCATAAGCTACACACACCAGCCTGCTTCTCACAAGCTTTGTGGACATCCTGGTTTTTTTCATATTTCTGGAAGACTGTTTTTTAGGAGCTAATCTAGCTATATTGCAAAAGCAAGCGGAGTTTGTGAGGGGACATTCAGGGCACAAGGGCTGTGGGAATTACCCTCTGTAAGAGGACTGGGGCATATTCAACATCTGCATCTTAAGCCATCTTTTCATAATGAGCACTCCCTTATCAAATATCCTTTCTGCGTTTGTAGTTTCCATCAACCCCCTATCAGGATAAAGAAAAATGGCAAACTGGAACAGCTCTCAGCTAACCCGTTATTCATGCCATATGCCTGGCTTTCTGGCATGCAATTGTCTGGGTATTCAGTTTGCAAGCCTGCTTTGAAAGTCCTTCCGAGTAGAGTACTTTCTAATTACCTCTTTAGAATTAAATCAATGTAGGGGCTAGAGCTACTTATTATTATTTTTAATCTAGAGATTGAAACTTTCTTTGACCTTTGCTTTCTTCAAATGGGAAGTGTTTCCTTTCATCTGTCATTTTGAATTAAATGAGTTTTCTGTAAAGGAAAGGATGCTGAAAGACTTACTCCCTGACGAAGGATTTAGATGAAAAATTATGGACCCGAGTGACTTTCAAACTGCACTGCTCAGAATTTCCTCCACCTAGATTGTGCTGAACTTCCCAGATTCAAAAATCCTTCACCTGACAGTGTGCAGTGTTTGGTCCTCTGATGGCAAATGAGGTTTACAGCTGAAGTGGTGAATGAAGTCTTCTAGGGCATCAGTGCTAAACTGCTAGAGGGATAAAAACAAATACCCTCCCAAATGTCAATTTATCAGCCTGTGAGCTACGGAGAGTTTTCAATGAAGTAAGCTCTTTCCGATGTTTCTTTCTGTTTTAGGTATTTTGATGTTTTAGGTTTTCTCTTTCTTTTCTTGATTTGCTTTCCCAGTTCCTTTTCAGGAAGATGCTTGGATTTTTCCTTCCAGTAACAGCATATTTGTGATCTTCGTTCTCCTCCAGGTGGCCCCCTGTGGCTTGTGCTTGATTTTTTTGGATGTCAGAAGCAATGCTGACTTTCCTCTCTGCCTTGTTTAGGGAAGCTTTCTGTTATCTATCCAACATTGTCGGTGTCCCAGGCAGGTGCTGAGGTACCAGCTCCTGTGTTTCATTTGGCTCTTCTGGGAGCTCTTGCTCCGTGCTGGGGTTCAGCTGCTCACATTCAGCCTGGCAGTGGTGGTTGTATTCTGGGGTGCCTGATGGCATAGCTCCAGCCGCTAGTCCAAGTTATTTTGAAATTTTTATTTACATAAAATAAATTTAGTCTCTAGGTTGTGCTGAGGAATTTTCTGTATCTCTAGCCTGTGCTAGCAAGAAAGGTGCTGTTCCAGAAACTCAAAGATTTCACAAGAGGCAGCATTAGAGGACTACATGTTTTTACTACTGTGTGCAGCTGAAGAATTCCAAATTTAGTATTGTCTGCATGTGGTGGAAAATAAAAACTCAGGAAAAAAGACTAAAAAAAGAGAAATGCCAGGAGTCAGCAGAGCTTTCCTTCATGTATTTCCACTGTAAAAGTCATGAACCTCAGTGAAGTGCTAATTTTTCCTCTGCTCTTGCAGCTCTACTGTGTATAGCATGAAATTTGCTTGTTGCTGTCAACGATCCCGATCAGTTCCTTCTTGTTTGTGGTAGCAGCAGCATTTCACGTGTCCGAGGCTGGTGGAGGGGAATGAGTGCGGGGGACAGAAGCCTGTTATAAGGTGTCTCATACAGGGAGAAATTGAGACTTTGCCTTTTGCCCTAAATAACCACTAATGAACAGGATTGCAAATCTCTGCCTTTCAGATGTTCCCTAGAGACTCTGGTCCCCTTTCCTAAAACTGGATGTGGAGTAGGCATCCGAACTACCAAGCACTGTGGCTTTTCATAATCTGCTCCCCTTGTACCAGGGAGTGAGACGTGCTGCCCCGTGCCCTGGTTCGTAGGCAGCTGCCAGTGCCCAAGCACTGTGGCTTTTCATAATCTGCTCCCCTTGTACCAGGGAGTGAGACGTGCTGCCCCATGCCCTGGTTCGTAGGCAGCTGCCAGTGCAGGCAACGGCTCAGCTGAAGCAGCAGGGTTTCACTTTCTCCCTGTGCTCTGGCTGCTGTATTTCTGTCAGCGAGCCCTCTACAGAGGGAGGACTGTTTAAACCTGTCAGGATGGGCCATGCTGGGTGGTTTGTGAGTGTGCACGTGTATGCGTGCCTGCTGTTAGGAGTCCTTCGTTCTGTGTCCTTCTAATTGCTGAAGATTTGCCCTGCTTTGGTGGCCCAGTGGGTCAGGAGTGCTGAGCAGAGGAAGGTGAGTCTGTGTGAGAAGAGTTCGGTGTTTGCTTGGTGCTAGTTACTGCCCTGTTGGTGTTCGAGAAAACAACTGTGGAGCGGTGTGGTGGTGTGCTGGGAGGAGGGGATGCATTTCACCTTTATAATGCTATATCTTTTTTTGACATAAGCCAAGCTCTGGAGCAGGTATGCGCTGTAAACCTTCACTCTGTATCAGTTCCTGAGCATTAACTCCCACCTCGGGTGCTGTGGAGCTGTGGTCTGCTGCTGAGTAAATGAAACTTCTGCGGGTTCAGGTTGCAGCACATGGCTGTGTGATGGACGCACAGGCAGCTAAGCATGGAGCAGGATCTGCTTGGAGGGATGACACTTGCTGTAACTCTGCCTTTGGACTGGAGGCTGGAAAGGTTGAAGCTATCTTTCAGTATGAAGGATGGAAAGAAATGAGCTGCCTCTGGGCAGCTGCTGAGGCTTACCTGCTCTAGTAATCCTCATCTCCCCAGGAGTGTCTCCGGGCAGTGTGGTCTCCCCTCAAAGCAATCCTCGCTGGTCCCTTTCCTGCCCTTGTGCCGCATGGATCAGGAATGGCTGGGGCTGCCTGTGAAGGCCCATGGGTGAGGGACGGGGTCTGGGGACAGCCTGGCTTCCAGGGCACCATCCTGCAGCTCTGCAGAGGGCAGAGCTCTGCATTTGTTTCCTCCTCTTCCATTAATTGTTTTCAGATAGTTTCTCATTATTTTTTGTATTTTTCTTACAGCCCATTTTATTTCCTCGGTTTGCCTCTTTCTCAATCAATTCCTTCTCACTCTATAGGATTATGCTTTGCGTAAGAACTGTTGTGTTAGAACTACCCGATATTTTTGCTTTGAGCTTTTTCCTATCCAACAATTACAAAAGCTGTAGGTCTTTTTCATTACTCTGACACTGAGGAACAAAGTTTCTTTGGGTATTTTTTGTCATGCTTCCTTGAATACCTTTAAAATATTTGCAATATTGTAACTCTTACTGTGGGCTTTTTTGCATTATGCTGATAATGTGGATTTGAAGTTGCATAGGTATATTCCAAAGGCTGTGCACAAATGAATTCACTGCTATCGATGGGCATTCAATACGGATAAATACAGTGACACTGAGAGTTACAGTACGTTGAAAAAGGACGTAGCACAAATAATTTAAATATTTTTCTCATGTTTGAGTATATTTGTGGTGTCTGTTTGAGCTAGTTAGCAAAATAAAGACAGATGGCAATGAATTCATTCCAACACATTTTCATTATGGTACAGCTATTCCGACTTCTCACAGCACTTGTGCAAATGATTTTCTTGTTTAAACTTCCCTTGCTGCTGCTGTCCACACCCTGTTCAGGGAATTCAGAGGTAGTGGGCTTATAATATGTATGAAGAATTGATTTTTATATGCAAAATAAAAATGAAAATAACTGGAAAGAGAAGCTGCCTGTAATTAACCCATATACGCAGTGCTGCGGCAAGTAAGAATTTAATTCCTTCTCCTTTAAAGTCCATACCAAAACTTAACAGGATTAGAACAGAGTTTATCATAGTTGAATTTTAGTCAGGATCCCTTCAAGGTTTGAAGATGACACAGTGATTCACAGTACTGTCTTCATTAGGAAGAGCAAGAACATAGCTATAAATACAAGCAATGAGCAGCAAGACCAGGCACCTGCCCCAGTCTGCCTATGCATCCTCCAGCAGCTCATGTGTTTGTCTGGACACTGCCAGGGTGATGCAACCATCGTTTCTGTGTGCGTGAATGGTCAGCAAATATGTTTTGATGAAAAGTTTTAACAATTTGTAGGTCACAGCAGAAAAAGAAAAGGGGAGGAGAGGGAATGCCTTGCAAGGACTGTAACCACTTGTAATTGTTGCTTTGCCCAGTGACTCAGGTGTTCTTGAAGCTTCTGCCCTAAATAAATACAATCTTTAATGTTTTTATCTTAATGCAATAATTATATTATCTAATAAGCTCATCTATTACTTTAAAGGAATACTTGACATTTCAAGAATTACACTAACCAGTCAGCATCTTGTCTCATTCCTTTGCCATATTTCAAAGGTGCCCATTATCCTGGTACTTTCCATATGGAGAAGATACTAAAATCCATTTCCATGCTGGAAATGCTGTACTCAATGTCTATATGAAAAAGTGTGCAGAAAACGCAATAACAAAGTAGTATTCACTGTAGTATAAATTGTTATTTTTTGAGATGTCTGCACAGAATTTGCATAACTGCTCAATTTGTTTGGTTCTTCTGTACTTCTATGTAAAGTATTGCTGCTATTGTTTTTATAGACCTGAGGCAACATATGCCTTGAATATAGGAGATTAAACTTGTTTTCCCTTGCTGTTGAGCTTCCAGCACTGACTGTAGCATGGGTATGGTCTACTGTTATCCCTTCCAGGCCACCTCTCCACCTGCCCCAATTGCCTGTGATGGGTGCATGGGCAGAGTGAGGAGGGGACAGGTCTAGCTTAGCACTCCTCTGCTTCTCACCTTTCTCTACCTCCTGCGCTCCTGGAGGATGCTGTACTGTCTGCTGCCTAGATGAACTCCAGCCCCTGGGAGGGAAGAATGCTCACAGGGTGTAAGCTGGAGGGGGACTGTCTTACTAGGGCTGTTGAAGATCAGAGATAATGCCCTGTGCCCATCATAAAGCATTGGAGTTGTGAGTGAGGAGGTGTTAAAGGAGAAGGATGTTAGTCTCCCTGCGGGAGCACTATCTGTCTGCGCTAATTAGCCTCCTGCAGCTCAGTGCGACTGTAATCCTGGCAGTGACGGTCGGGTTTGCCGCTATCCTGTTAGCACTTGTACCATCCCTGTCAGGGTTCTGGGTGCTGCCTGGGATTTCCACAGCAGCTTCCCTGTAACCAGGTCTGGGCTGGTTTTTACACCTTCCACAGTCGCAGTCTGTCCCGAGCCAAAGCAGTGCTTAGACTACTCTTAAATGAAGGTGGCTGTGGGATTGTGGTCAGAAAGCTCCAACTGAGGCGGCTGCAAAAATGTCACGCTTTCCTCAGTGATAAAGCACTAATTATTAATTGTGACCATCTTGGCTTTCAGCAGGGCTAATTAGCTCACAGTGGTATCGGGTTAGAATAACTGTATAGCAGTGTGCTGCATGCAGTGTACTAGCAAAGGTGGAGTAAGACAACGTAGGCGTGCCCAAAGAGTGGCACGGCCAAGTCTGAGCAGCAGCATCATCAGCTAGGGCAGGGGTCCTGATTGCAGCCTCTCTGCCTAGCTTAGGCCAACGCTTTTTCTGCTCCTGAGGACTCTGTTCCTATCGTTTCTCACTCTGCACCATGTTACACATGCACGTATGTGCATTTTTTTCCTATTTAATGTAGTTTCTTTTTGTAGAACAATGATATATTGTCATGAGAATTTGGCATTCAAGATACTAAAATTTTGTGACTCTGAATTAACACCACGTCCATTAATGGAAATGTTTTCTCCCTAGACATAATAGACCAAACAAAAAGAAACGCATAAATAGTGAGTTTAAGTACTGCATGCTAAAAATGCAGCACTGTTCTGTGCTGGAGGTGCTGAGAGGACCAGAAATACTTTGATAGAAGGAAAGAGGGGTGGAAGTTTGGTGTGTGTGGGGGAAGTAAGGGCTTGTGCATATGCATCATTCTGTGGAGATAATATATTGACATCTGTAGACAAAAGATGCAAGCTAGGATTACAAAGAGCCGAGGGGAGAAGCATGCTCAGGCTCCAGCAGGCATTTTGGGAGAGAGGAACAAAGTAATAGCAGTTTAGGGTGAAGCCAGCCCTTCCAGCAGCCCTATCCACGTGGCTCTCCCCAGTGATGTTGTAGGGGAAAGCCCCTTGAGACATCCTTAGGGACGGGGACTGCCAGAAGCACCAGCCCCACTTCTGTCTCCTTCCACTAATCTGGAGATCAACCTGGATGCTGGTTCCCCAAATGAAGCCTCCGGCAGGGCCAGGAGGTACAAGCCACCAATAAACCCAGGAATCCAGGGGAATGTCAGCCCTTGGAGAGGTGGTGGGTTTGTCATCTCTAAACACATTTTAAAGGGAAAAGCTGTCCTTGTGGGAATAAGAGGGCGTTCTCTGGGGCTGTTGCTGGCCTGAGGGCTCTGTTGCAGGGCTGGTTTGTTGGCTGTGCATATAGTCTGTCCCAAGGGCAGTTTGTTCAGCTGCGTGCCTGCAGGCAGCTCCTGCCCAGTTAATCCCTCTTCCCCATTGACAATATGTAGCTGCCAGTTCAGAGTGCGCCTCTCCCCAGTGCTTTATTCTAGGAAAAGGCGGTCAGGTAAGAAACAGCGTGAAGATGGCAGGCTGGTAATGTGCTCCCTACCTCTCTGGGATGCCTGGATTGTCAACACATTTAACTGTGACGAACCTAAGGCCCTGACTACAAGGCTAGTTTATGGAAGAAGTAAGCTTTTCATTTTTATTCTTTTTTGTTTGCCTCCAAAATAGCATGCAATTAAGGGGAACGTGCTGTATTTTTATATCTTCTGTATCTGTCACATTTTTTGGCATTTACTGTAGTGCTGTACCATGTTCAGCATGCCGTGTATTCTCATTCAGTCCCATCCCTTCTGCATTTCCTACAGTGAAATGATATAATTCTCTCTTTTCTTTGTCCCTCTCCTCTCCTTTTCAGTGTTTCTCTCTTGCTTTCCATTCCAGATACAGATTCTTAGGAACTTTTGAGAGAAGGCTTTCACAGACGCATGTGTCCTGCATTTTGGTTTGAATTTATTTAGTTCTTGTCACAGCCTGACTTGCTTATAGGAAGAAATTGTGTTGCCAGGTCCTAGCACTGGCAGCACTAGAGAACATTTTCACAGGATAGAGATAGGAGTACATTTACAGCAAATAAAGACCTATATTAGACTTGTTCATGTCTTGAACAGAATAGCAGAGTAACATTTCACCATGTGAAGATAACCAAACCACTGTGCTCAATGCAATAACACAAACCCAAGAGATTAAGCAGCCCCCATTTCACTCTGTCACAGTGATGCTGCCGTTACCTGACAGTTACCCCATGAAAGCTCGTGTAGGGCTGCCAAAATGTGCCATGCTATGCTTCTCTTCCTGTAGGCAGTTCTGATTCCTGAGCCTCTTTGCTAATTGTCATTTTTGTGAATGGAGTAGAGACTCTCGAGTCGTCTAGGCGTGACCTCTGAAATGTCATTGCTAATTTATGCTCTTTCCATCACAGATCATGGAAAGACCTGCCCGTGTGTTCTTTTAACTCACTTATTTGTAAGTTCACAGATTGTGGTATTTCTAGCTTCTGCTGAATACCCTCTGCTTTTAGGGCAGTTTAATGTTAACGTAAAGCGTCTGTGCTGGTATTACCCTGGTTCCTGTGGCTCTGTTGCGATATTGTGAGTTAGTCCAGGAAATGATTTTCTTACTGGTTCATCTGGGGAGAAACTGGTGGCAGATATGACTTGCTCAAAGCCAGTGAAGTTTGGTGGCAGGCTGGTCCTGCTTACATGAACCTCCTGGAGCCTGTCTTGGCAGGTCTCTGCTCCAGTATGGGTTGCTGCAGAGTTAGTCTGGCTTTGTAATGAGCTCTCACCCACAGACGGATAATACCTTCTTATCCATGCTCATGCGTTCAGGGTAACAGTCATGTAAAAAAACCTTAGCTGTGCTACATGGTTTCCCTTGCAAAGGTTACGTGGTTTAGGTAGGTAGACTGTGTTTGAGTGTTTACTTGGAACATATGAAAGATTTCAGAGAAGTATGACCTTGCTGTGCAGCGGGGTTTCTCAGTGAAAATGCTTTCACATTAAATAGCAAAGAAAGACAAGAAGTTTGTCTGAGGGCCAAATGCATGATTCATATCATTAGGGTGAAATTCAGCATTTCATTTCATCGTCTCATGCCTGAGAGTGAGCTTATGCTTCTCCCTTGGAGCCATGATTTACTTTTTTTCTAGCCTCCTCTTTCACTTGCTTGCCAAAGGTTCCTGATGCTTGCTGCCGAGCGCTGATAGGTGCCTATAGAGGAGAAGCCCCAGAGTTGTCATGTCACCCTTGGGTGGCTGTGGCCTTTGAGGATGGTAAGAACTAGAGCCAAAATTGGTGCCCGAGAAGGTTTGCTTTTGGCTTTGTTTCTTCCTCCCCCGATCTTTCTATTTTTGATTGTTTGAGGGTGTGGGCTGGGGCAGGAGGGGAAATGGATGTCTGATTAGAAGTATGATTTCAGAATATAATATATATGATAAATGTAAAGGGTGGAGGACAAACAGTGTGTCCTACTGAGCTGCTTGTATAGGAGAGAGCCTGCAAAGGGCTGTGATAGAGAGCCTGGGTCTTCAACCACTTTTGGAGTGATGAAATCTTCTTGGTACCTCGAGGAAGCAGGGTGAATATTCCTTTTTATTACTCAATTATTGGGGCTGATCAAAGCTGTAGAAAATTTGCCATCTCAGGGATGTTTTCAGTGAAATTTCACATGTTAATAGGTGGATGTTTCTGAGAAATCTTATTCTTCTTCATACTGATACAATTCTGAACTGGAACAGACAAAAGAGTATTTTTGTGGAAATGCTTACAAAAATAATGCTCTGTGTCTGGACCAGATCTATGTAACAGTTGCTAGAAGCCAAAAATGAGTGTGGCACTTCAGAATCTGACTTGATGTGTGGGAACTGATTTTTATTTAGAAAAAAAGATGATCACATGAATGCATAGATATTTTGTTTGCTTTTTTCCCCAGTTCTCCTTGCCAACTTGGGCTGAAATTAGAACAGTGTAAGTCACTAAATTGCTACAAGAAACCCTGTTTTTTAATAGCTCTGACTTAGCAACCTAGAATTAAAGTTCATGTGTGTCAGATGGCATCTAAATTACTGAGGATACATTTATTATTTTTTTTTTTCCTTCAGTAAAACTAAACTTTTAATTTTCAGGGCAGCTTGTTGCCCCCACTCATGTGTGTGTTATTTTTGCTGGCTGATGCTTGCCTGGGGTAGCAGTCCTCTCAGTGAGGTTGCTTTCCATGTGAAGGTAACAAGTTACTATGCACTCTGCCCAAAAGCATGTTCATCAACTGCTCTGAATTCTAAGATTGATATTACAGAATGAGCAAACTGTTTATTCCTTATGACAGGGTGTGGTATTAAACACTCGCGCTTTCCTTGTGCATGTCAGAACGTGTCTTCTTTTATTATGAATTATTTAATTACCCATGGTACTTGTCTTTCTGAGTTGTAAGAGGCATCGTTATGTTTCAAATTCTTTTGGAGAAGAGAGATTGCTTGCTTGGAAAATCATAGTCTTCATGGGGATTTGTAATGAGAGTCAGTGCATGGGGGAGGTCCTGATTGACTTAGTGCGTTTTTCCTTCCTGCCATAATGTTCTGTGCCTTCATACAGAGCGTTATCTGTCCTGTGCAACTGTGTCTGGGGGAAGTTGTCTAATGAGGGAAGGCCCTTGTTTAGAGACAAGACTGGGCAAAGATTAGGACTGTTTTGGAGATTGATAGGACGGGAGGGAGATAGCACCCTGACAATCAGACACTTGTGGTGTCTAAGTCAGGAAGCTGATCATCTGAACTCAGCTGTGGTAGTGAAGGAAGGAAGGCACCTTCAGAGAGCGATTCAGAAACCCAAATTAGGTTCCTGCCTGCATTGCCCTCTGGAAGAGCATCTTCTTACTGACTGTTGTTTCCTGTTGTCTTGTTTTGGATGTCGCCACAAGCATTTTGGACCCTGAAGAGAGGGAAGAGAGAAGAACATGTCTGGATGGAGATGGGGGGAGGGAAAAAAAAGGAAACAAACACCATTCACTTCTGACCTGGTGAATTTAGAGCAAAGCAGTGGAGGCTGCCATGGGGCATGCTTGTGCATCAGCTATCAAACAGGCTAGAAAATTGGCTATGACGTATCCTTTGCCTAAGCTACTCACTCCCTATGAGCTTGGTGAAAACTTGTCTTCTCTGTCCTGGGTGTGAGCTTGGGAAAGACGTAGGAGCTAAGGAACCACTGAGGAGCATGCAGGTGAGGTGTGCCATGCCACCACTGCAAGAAAATGGGCAGAGCCAGCCCCCTCGTCTGTGGTTTCACAGCTCAGTTAGCTTGGCAGAGATCAAACCCTGACCTATTTCTTCAGGAACAGGAAGGAGTGCAATTTAAATGCTGCTGCCTCCAGCAAAAATGACTTATGGGAAGATAATTTGTTAACTATCTACACTTGTTCCAGTCTCCTTGAATGGCATCATGCCCAATGGTAAGTCAGTTGGAGCATGTCACAGGGGCATGAGTACCAAGCAGCAATGTGCTTAGACAAAACTCCTCGCCCAGGAGGTGCTATCTCCATGGCAATCCATACTTGGGGCAGACAGGGAGGCGCTTGCCTTTCCTTATGCTTTGCTGTACCGCTGACTTTCCTGTGATACTCAAATGCCTCTGAAATGAAGATAAAAGTGCGAATGTCACAGAGCCTTGTGGTTGCCAAGAAGAAAATTCAGATGTTGCAAGCACAGGGGAAATTGTGAATGCAGGAAAGGATCAGGAAATCATTGGCTGACTTGCCTGGAGAATTAGGACTCCAATAAAATAAGATGGTGACTATCAACAGCTGGTGTTTAGCAGCAGTATCCATTGCAAAGGATGTATGCATGGTGCAGCTGCCCCAGTAGCTGGGAGTTTCAGCACTTTCATGATTATATCTG